>NW_020798695.1:693094-1278287 GCF_003344945.1 Aspergillus welwitschiae
AAAAAAAAAAAAAAAAAAAAAAAAAAAAAAAACACTAAAAACTCACCCCCAAATTTCACCCAACTAAACAAGTAGACAGACAACACATAACAATAACAACACAACACGGCACGGCACAGGACGGCACAACACAACACACACACTCTCCATTTCTCTCCGCTTACTGTAAGTTATGATCCATCCAAGATGGTAAAGAAATTAAAAGAAGCTGAAATGACATGGCCCCCGGGGAAGATCGGGTCGGGGGCCGAAAAGCACGCGGGACGGCACGGAGGGATTGAATAGTCCAATCCTATCCGACCAACGTACCTACTTTTTGCAGAGTCATAACTAACTGTCAAGGAAGAATATTATCCGGAGGGTTTACTCTAATCGGCAAGTAGTAAGAAATTCATCCATTTTGTTGGGTCGTGCCAGCTAAATTATTTAGTTATTTTTACTTTTTAAGTAAATGCTGGGCGCTTGTCTAGCCGAGCTGGCGGATGGATGGGATCAATCTGGTGATCCTGCCATGTGCGATGATGTTGATGATGATGTCGTGTCTTTCCCCGGTTTTTCATTTCCCCGGGTCCAACTAACGCATGCTACGGAGGTTTCTTCCACGGCCATACTGCTGGCATTGACTTATGTGGCAAATTTGTTCTGCTGATCACGACGTGATGCATGTCCTGTGTATGTACGTAGGCGACTATGGCTGCCGCGCCCTACAGATGACGAAGGTAATCGTGCTTCCAAACGCCTGTTCCGGTCCTAGTGTAGGTATTCCTGAAACTCCTAACATACAATCAACCAAACGCGTTCATACAGCATGTGCTAGGCCTTCGGCCGAATGACCCGGATCATGCAAGAGACGAAGTCGTCTTCCACTGGTACAATGCCCGCAGCACCGCGACACCTCCTGACTGTGTCTCAACAGTGCGTCCGCGACCACGATCGTTGTAATCGTTTGGCACATAGTCACGCTCTGTGAAACCTGACCGCTCGGGTGCAGCTCCCCAGCCCTGCAGCTGTCGTGTGGAATCAAGTCCCAGCGTCTCCTCGTTGCTGGGACCCTTAGAGCCACGGCTGCGGAGAAGGCCCGTCAACGCCTCCGAGCCCTCAGCCTGCGCCCCATAATTTTGATAGTCGATCGCCCCCTGCGGCAGAGGACTCACGTCGGTGGCGGTGGTGTTTCCCCACCACTCCCCGATCTTGCCGTCGCCATTCTTGGTCAACAGAGCGGCGTTGGCGTTGTGTTCGATCCAGGGGCGGTATGTCCGGCATCGTGCTTGGTGCCACTCGTATACGTACTGCCAGCCGTCTTCCCCGTCCCCTGTGCGGTTGGCACTGGCCAGGAAACGCAATTCCTGCGGCCGGATGTCTCGGCAGAACTCGGCCAAATGATGAAAGAAGATGCCTTTGAAGGTTTGTCCATTTTGGGAGCAGCTCCCGGAAGAGTCGCACGCATCCTCCAACACACCTCCGCGGCCAAGCCCTTCCCACTGCTGACTGCCTTTGTTAGGCCATCCGGTAGCCAAGAGCACATCATTGACCAATCGGTGTCCGTCAGATAAATATTGCTGCGAACCAGTAGCTAACCAAAGTCCCCTTAGCCCGCTAAGGATCACTCCCTGGTTGTATGTATATACCATAGTATTGAGGACATCACACTTGCGTGTGCCAGGATCATCGGCACTCTTCCAACCACTGATATGGAAGCCATCGCCATAGAGGCCATTGGAACCCGTCATGTTGGAGGCATTTAGCCACGAATATCCCTCGATGGCGGCCTGCAGATGAGTTGGATCGTGAGGGTAACCGTCTGACCAGTTCTCGTCGTCCAGTGTGGTTCCCATAAAGGGTGAATCAATAAAGTCTCCGGGAAAGTAGAGATACATCCCGATGCTAGCGGCTATGTACAGCTCATTGGTGATGGCATTTTTGTACGGCGTCAGGTAAGGGCTCCAGATCATCCCGCCATTACACAAGGAAACGTCCCAGCCCCCGGACGCAAGTCCATAGAACACACGTGCCCGATGAGCCGCCGGGGACTGAAACTGGGTTCCATGCCAGAGGCGCTTCGTTGTCTCGTTGGGTGAGAAGGGGTCATCGTAATGCAGGTCGCTGTGTAAGACTTGGAACTTTATGTTCTCCAGCCATCCCAAAACGACCCATAACATATCATCAAAGGCCTGATTTCTTACGGCAAAGGCATCCTCGCCAAAGTAGAATGCCGAGGTTTGGTCAAAATAATGGTTAATGAGATTCTCGAATCCCAACGTATACTGTTCGGTTATTTCTTCCGACTGTCTGTGATCCCCGCTAGCACTCGCTGAAAGAATGTCTGCCAATACATCCCCCGCAGTAGAAGTCAGTGAGGAGAGGGTGGCGGAGACATGAGTCCCAAGCACGGCAGCAGTCCAATCGATACTAGTAGGCCAAGTGCCTTGCCAAAGCTGGAAGTAGTCATCCTGCATCACCTTGAGAGCATCCAGCAAATCGTCATAAGTGCGACTTATCGAGCCGATCGGTTCACTAGGCTTCTCTGGAGCAGGAAGGGGAAACTGCTTTGATGGGGGATCGGTTGAATCCTCCAGCGGAATCTGCGCATTTGGAGACAATGGCGCAAGGACGTCCTGCGACCGCAACGCCAGCGCATTGGTCTCAGAGAAGACTGCAAGCAAGCAGAGCAACCTATGAATAGCAAATAACGCACGCATATTGAAGGCTTTCTAGTTGTAAGTCCCTCAATCCCGCAGAGAACGACTGGTCTCGTGGTCCTGGTCCTGGCCCTGGTTCCTGGTTACCAAGGGCGGAGAGATACCGATAAGCAAAGTGTCGAGAATGATTCGAGGTAACGATAAGTGAGGATTGACTTTGAGCACGCAGAACTCGAGACAGACGCGGAGAGAGTGAGAGCTCAGAAAACAGCCAGCATCCAACGAACAGCGAGACTCCAATGAGGCATATTTCAACGGTCAATGGTCCCCAATCCGGGCCATGAACGAGGGAAGGAAGTGGCGTTGAGCGATAAGTTTCGACGTTCGGCCGTTGCGGGGAAGGAGAGACCCCGGGGCTTAACTAAGCCAGCCATTCGCCGTGCTTTTCAGCCCTCCGGCTGACCCTCCGCAGCCTCAGCTGCTGCTCTCTCCCTTCCAGCCTCGTCCTCTCCGCACTCGATCGTCGTGGGCTCTCGTTCTTGGTATCCTATCACGCGCCCGGGCTGCGGGGATCTCATGCCTGATTTCTGCCCGTCCCCATCGATCTTCTGATCCATTCGTCGCAGAGTCATATATAGTGTGCATTCCACGCACTATCTGATGACCAATAGCAGTCATTTGGATCTACAAAACTCTATCTGGACTATGGGTCTCGGGATTGATGTGAGAGGTCGAAAGACCTATCCATGTGCTGGACGATGGAAGAAATGATGATTAGAGCAGAAAATGCTACAAGTATAGCCCCAGCCACATGAGCATCAGAGGCAGTGGGTTTCATCTGAATTAATCTTGGAACTAGTAGAAATTTTGGGATATCCTGGCTTGATATATCATGCGAGCGGGTTTCTGCTTCAGCTAAGTCAGCGATGAGCATTCGAGCAAGCCACAAGACGAAACAGAAGCTGGGAGTGATGACAGAGGTCAAGCGACAGAAAAGAGGGATGGCAGAAGTGAAAGGAAGGGGAAAGGGGCCGGGATGCCAAAAGAAACAAGCTGCACATACCAGATCGCTGATTATTTACGACGCCGGCAAATATCTCCTCTGGCTGCAAGCCTATGGGTACCCTCGTTAAGAGGAGCATAAAACTGTCGTAAGAGATATTGCCGGCTGTAACCACTGCTGCTCACGGTGCCCATCCAACCGTGACCAACATGCGCGCATCAAACTGACATGTAGTCGTCTGGATGGCTCAGCAGCCGTGCAGTCCTCGAGGGCGAAAACAAAGGCAAAATCAAAACGCTTGACGCGACGAGGCAAGAGAAAGCAAGATAAAAGGTGCCTGCCAAGGTCATAAAGTAGAGTAAACAAAAGTCAACTCCTCAATGCTGCCACAACAATACGCCTAGTCTCTAGCCTCCTCCGCTCCAGGGCTGCGACTCCTATCACGGCTCCTGCTGCGTCCCCGTCCACCACGGCCACCTCTTTGTCCAGCATTCTTTCCTTTGTTCGATGGGGGTGGCCGCACAAACGCGAAGTCGACCTGGATTGTCTGGTCCAGCAATTTGGATCCGTTCAAAGCCTTGATGGCTTCCGAGGCTTCGGGGAGGGTGGAGTATTCGATCAACGCGTAACCCTGACAAAAGCCACTTAGTATCTCATCTTATGCTCAGTAGCAGTATACTTTATCAAGATTGAGCATGGAAATATATCCAGCAAAATCATAGAATGGATTCCCACGTTGATGAAGAGCTAAAGACACCTACCTTCACATAACCCGTCCGGCGATCGAGGTTCAAATTGAAGTTCTTGATCTCTCCATATTCAGCAAACAGATCCGTCACGTCCTCCTCAGAGGCCTCTTCATGAATATTGGTCGCGATGATGATCCATCCTTCGATACTGCGCACTGCAACAGCTGACGCTTGCGTTCTCGGATCAGAGGTATTGTTGCCCGACTGCGCGGGGACCTCCTCCTCCTGCGCCACGGGAGGGTCGACTTCCATTTCTGTAGACATGGTGACAAGTAGCGAGACTAGATTGACTGGAAGTATTGGCTCGAGAAGGGTGGATAAAGGGAGAGGTTCTGGTCCAAGGTGGGCTGTTCAATGACCAAACTGTTGCAATGCGATGGATCTTCGCGAAGCTTGCGGTGTGCTTATGTAATCAAATGATATCCAACGACGGTCAATGTTGATGGCCATTTTATACTACTCTCAATTCCACGAATATTACTCGAGATCGAGAGTGGGCAGATTTTATAAGAGAGCTTGTGAAGTTATTTGTATTGTCTGTATGATCTGTAGAGGCTTCTCCCAGAGACTTTTCATATCACATCCATAAAAAGCAGTATAGTGCATGGTACAACTCATGTGCTGGATAGAACAAGAGCAGAGTAGTGGTTCGTAAGATATGGTTGTTGCATTACTGTATAATATCTCAGAGTCGGGGCTTTGGTTGCAGTTCCAATGGTCGTTTATCAGTAGCGTATGCCAGTGAAGGTATGTTTCTATCAACGCAACCAGATGAGGATAAGTGCATCTACATATACAATTGCTAAAGGGCTCAACGACTACAACGGCTGAATATTCATGAAGCTGGCTTAAAGACATGTAATACTCCTACAAAAGTTTGTGGGGTAAAACAGGCCTCCCTTCTAGCAGAGATGTCCAGCCTTATTGTCAGGTTACTGTTCACCTGGAACGATCAAATTCCGCCAACAAATGTCCCTATCGTCAATGAGCACGTTTATCAAGTTACAAGTTCCAGAATGTCTATCCGTTAGATGAGTTATCTTTGAACTGTACTTACCAGTGGCATTGTCTACCGCTTGAAATCGCACTCCATGATCACCCTCATCCTTTTCCAGAGTATGATGACATGTTGTCGATGAATGGGGCAGGTTTGATGGATTTATGAGACTCTGTTAGAAACAGGCAATAATAAGCTGTGAGACACCCACCATTATGAATAGCCATACTGACACCAATAGTTTCCTTTGACCATGTGGTGGTATCTTGTGTTCCTGCTGAAGACGGTGTGCTGGGTCTAGTCTGAGTAACTGAGAGCTGATAAGAAGAGCTTCCCTGCGTACTCGTTCTCTACTGTAGAAACAGAGCTTTGGGGAATATCAGTGAATATAGCCAGCCCCTCGACGTGAATGTGTTAAACATAGTCACAACATGAGACCCGTCTTCAATCCAGCTGCCCCCGCGGCAATCTTCTCCATCTTCCTTGCTAATCTTCATCGGCATAGACAAGCTCTCACCCAAGTATCGAAAGGAAAACCCATATTCTCCTAATCTCAGGCGAACCTCTCATTCATTGAGCGAGAAAGAGAGACTGCGCCGCGATGAGCGGCAAGTCGGTCTCGAACCTACCATGGTGAGCTCAATTTCCGGGAATTTCCCTCTCTATATAAGCATTAATCGATCCTCTAACCTCCTCATCTTCTGATAGCGATGAACCTCAATGCTTCTGCCATTTCCGCTCCCCTAAGCCCTTTCCCAAGATCGAAGCAGTCCTGACAGGCTCTGAACCCGGCCAAGTCCGCGAATTGCATCAACCAAACGCGCAGCTCGACATAGCATTCGACGTGGTAGGCTGTGTTATGACACTAAATGAATGCATCCATGATCCTTCACGACCAAAGATCGGCTACTCAGTCAGTCTAATGATCAAAGCGGCAAACACCCACTTTGTGAACCTAGAAGGCCTTGAAGATCATTCCCTCCTTCTAACCATCCGAATCCGTCATTCAGCATGTGCTGTGAGAGGCAACAAGATGATTTTGAGAGAAAAGTTCAACGGATACTTCCCTGACCCTCCGTATAGTCGACTATACAATGATCTTTTCGAGTGCCGTTGGCCTGAAAAGACACTCCAGATTCGTCTGCCCGAGGAGAGATGTCGACGCTGGAAGACTGTCGCTCTGATACTGCGAACTTTCGGGCAGATCAATGGAGATAGCTATTGTCATATGGCTAACATGGTGTTTACTCCCCGTGTGGGTGGGCTCAATGTGCGTCAGATTAAGAAGGACATCAAGATTGAGCTGGCGAAGCATGATCATAAGCGGAGGAAGAATCCTGTGTCCCCTGAGTACATTGTGACGGTTAACGATACCGAGAAGATTGATATACTCAATCATGCTTATGAGGTTCATCTTCTTGCGTTCATTCACAGTTCGTCTCGATTTCTTCGGCCACAGTACCTGTAAGCAGTCTACAGGGCACGCGGAGCTTGTGCAGAGTGTTTCTGTATGGCAAAATGCGGTTCTGTTTCTCATAACATCGGGTGAAGTTCGTTGATGGATTTCAGGGTACATAGTTCAGGCGTACGGCGTACAGAGTTATTTTTTCCTAAGGACAAAATGGTTAGAGATCTGCAGGGATTGTAATGTGTCAATTATTCTTCTTTCTACACGAAGTACGATGTCATGAGAAAGGAAGCTATGTTGCTTTATGTTGCTTTAGGTTGGATGATGTTAATTCCAGAATACTCCGAAGTTCCGTGAATTGGAAGTGAGATTTTCTTTAAACCATGTGGTAGGGTAGATTAAGACATAGAAGGTTGCCTCAACCTGGAGACTATTGCCTACCTCACCACCTAACAACCTCCTCAGTAACCCCCCACGAACTAGGCTACCAAGTCTTCGAAATAGCAGACCATCTCCATGTAACACATCGGGTGGTTTACTACACGCTGCAAGCAGGGCAATTGACGCCCAAAATGCCCCGCGGGAGACCACTCAAAATCAAAGGGCTTGAGGCACAACAGATCCTGACCTGGATCTATAGTTCAGAGCGGAATGGCCGGTTACCTTATCATGAAATTATCCATGAGCTTGTGGTTGCACTCCGCGAGCTCTGGGCCGCGCGCTGCGCCAGATTGGGTATAACCGCGATATAGCACTGTGAGAGTCTCCATTTAGCGAGGATTAGAGGGACTAGTGGTTATGGTTGGTGAAGGATTGGGTTTGGAGAGTATTGTGTGTTGCTGTGCTGATAGAGGGTGAGGGTAGTGAGTTTTGGGGGTTTGGGGGTTTGGGGGTTGTGGATACGAGAGGTATGATGTAATTGGGATATTTACTCCGTATGTGGGATTAAGTTCTATTAATAGGCCCGAGAGGTATGGTCAAGATGGAGAAGCTGGAGGTCTATAGTGGCTTTACGATAGAAGCATATGCTTCCTACAGATGTTTTTGAATGTGTTCATGGTGATGGATTAAGAGTGGAGATTAGTGGGTTTCCACCTCTAGATATCGACAAAAGAGTATTCCATCAGATTTATCTGTCGCCACGGTCCCTTGTCACCGGGAACGGCGTGGCTGACCTATGACCTCGCTGGCCAAAGGTGCGGACAGATAGTGTGCCCTTCCATATACAGGCTGAATTATTTGGTGGAAACCATGCAGCAAATACTAATACAATCGAATTTTCAGAAAAGACAAATGCCACTTAGTTCCGAATCATCGTAGTGTTCGAGACCGTGTATATTCGGGTGCTGAGTGCAATGAGATGCTCATGCATTTGGGCACCCTGGCTTTACACCAGGGCGATCATAGAGTTGCAAATGCGAAATGCGTTTACCTCCGGTTGTTGTTGCGCATGCCCAGGATCTGGACCATACGGACGAAGATGTTGATGAAGTC
This sequence comes from Aspergillus welwitschiae, assembly GCF_003344945.1. Classification (NCBI taxonomy): domain Eukaryota; kingdom Fungi; phylum Ascomycota; class Eurotiomycetes; order Eurotiales; family Aspergillaceae; genus Aspergillus; species Aspergillus welwitschiae. The sequence continues at coordinate 701,385 of NW_020798695.1, forward strand.
CAACTCAAGGCTGATACTCTCGTTGACGACATCCTTGCGGACCAGGCCTCTCTGAGCCATGCGGGCGTGGTGGAGAATCTTCTGGACGTCATAGAGGGTGAAACCACCGAAGACAGCGAGACCACCGTACAGCCAGATCTTCTCAGACCACAGCAGAGCGCGGGTGGCAGTAGCGGGGAGGACGAGAGGAGCGAAACCGGAGAGAGCGACAATGGTCACACCAGCGAGCAGAGGAGCACCCAGGTACATGTACTTCTCCTGCTTAGCAGTGGCACCGACGAAAGCGATCGCACCCATCATTCCAGCGGTGTAAAGACCAGCACGAGCAAGGATAGCCGGGTGCATGAACATCAGGGGAGACAGGAGCGCGGCCTGGGTGACGTTGAAAGCTGCCCAGAGACCATACTTCATGACGTAGCTAATGACTTGTCAGAAAACTGTCGCATAGGAAAAAAAACCTGCGCTGGGAAAGTACTTACTTGTCAGGGTTGGTGTACAGAGTACCATACATGGTTCCGACGCTGGCAACCAGACCAAGACCGATGACAGCCCAGGGGCTGGCAGCCATCAAACGGTAAGACCATCCGTTGGTGTGCAGAGCGCGAGCAGCAATACCAATGATACCAATACCAAGTCCAGTGTGCATAAACGTCTCGTTCAGGTAGCTGCGCTCAAACGGAGGCATGCCACCATCCTCTCTGGTTTCGCGGTTGAAGATGAAGTTCGTTGCCAGGATAGTACCACCGATGATAGTGGCACCGTAGATCAGCTTCTGGGTGATGTTGCCACCCTGAACATTGTAGGAGGGCTGCATGTAGGTGCGACGGAAAGCATTTTGGAAGGTCTGACGGGACTTTGCGAAGATGGAGATGGGACCGGTAGGCTTGGACTGGGGCTTGAAGGGCGTATTGTGGATGAAACGAGCGCTATTCGCAGGTTTGGAGATTTGCCGAAGCGCCGTAGGGACGGCGAACGGGCGTCGCAAGAAGAACGCCATGATTGTGACGATGATGTCGAGGTTGATGGAGATGAGGAGAAGCGATGGAGAGCGGCGGATGGCCGGCTATAAGAATGATATCAGTCAGCCGTCGGCCAGCTGCTACGGTCGCCCGAACGTTCGAGAAGTGAAGTCACGTGTGAGATGAGCCGCCCGTGAGTCAGCATCACGGCCTCGGTGATAAGTTGGCGGGGGAGGGGAATTATCAGGATTTAGGACTTAACGGACTTGCACGGCCACACTGCTATTGTCATCATCTCGGTCCGGACTTCTACGAACGCGTACCTTCTTCGACCCTCTTCTCGATAATTCCCTTTCTGGACTTCACCTCTGCGTCACTATCCCCATCATGCCTGCGCCATTACTAGAAACCATACACCTGTCGCATCTGCCTCCGTCGATGCCCGTGCATGTCGCTCTATATCGGGATGTGCAGAATGCTCCGTATCTTCGCCAGCAGCTCATGTCCGCCAATGCGGAATTCGAATATGCTTTCATTGATGCAAGCACGGTACGGTGTCAGTATGTCTCTCGGCGGAGCAACTGCTAAACAATGCTGCAGGTCCTCTCAAGAACACACCTTCTCTCCGCAGTTTTCCGAGCAGCCAATGATTATATGAACGGCCGCCTCAAATCCCGGAATGTGCACTCTGAGATGGTCTTTTCGCTAAGCCCTGCGACAAATGTATGTTTACGATCAGCTACCAACCGACTTCATGAGCAATGCTGACCACGTCTAGATTGCTGAATCTTTCCGCAAGTTCGGCATTACTGATTCCACGAAAGACTTGCTAGTAGTCAAGCTTTCCGTGAACCCGGAGATCACCCACGACTCGGTAGCAGCCCATCTCGAACAAAATGTTGAGGGAACGCCTGTGCCATTCGATGACGAAACTTTGTCGAAGATCTCCGACGTTGCAAAGATCAAGAAGGCTTACAAGCTGGGAGCGTTGAACACTGCGCCGCCGAACCAAGCAAACGGAACGCATGATAACGGATTGCGACGGCTCGAACTGTCGGTCTTGGGAGCGATTGCGCTGCGGGGAGCGACTTGAACATGACGTTGAATATAGGAAGTCTTCTCTATTACCCCGATCTCGCTCGTTTGGGAACTCAGGGCCCTGTAAAGCGGGCGCGCCACATGCAGAATGTCTGCGTTACCCGACAGTCGATACCCTAGGCCTGATGCCGGGTCGAAGCTTTTGCATGTAAAGAGCTACTTCGGCAGATAGATGTCTGCTAGAAGTAGCTATGCAGGACACGTCTACTATTAGAAATCATGATCTGATGTACATAGAATTCAGGGCCGCCGATAGCGTCGGTGCAGAGCACCGATTACGGCTTTGTCCAGCCAAAAATAAGACTCTAGAAGATAATATATGGCCTCCAATCTATTGCATATACAAATCTAGTAAGATATAAACTGAATAGAATGATGAGTAAAGAACATACCTCGGTTGCCCTGCCCACCGCATCGCCCAACCCGAAGCGGCAATCCTGCAACTTTGCCAAGCCCGGCAACTCTCTCCGCATCATCACGACTGAATTGATCTAGACACACCACCGTCCGGGGCTCAAGCATCTAGCATAACACCATGGCTCACTAGCGCAGGGGGGAGCATATTTAGCGCACCACACTCACCAACCCGAACGCGCACTAATGCCGACCAAGCGCTCGTCCTGATATTTGTTGCGACTCGCCACCATGTCCGCCACCGCGGAGGTCCTGGTGATTTCCTCCTCGCCGGAGCGCAACCCAGTTCACACGCCAGCGCCGCCTGCGTATGATCCCGGAAAACTCTTTGGATTGTCCCCAGTAGACGTTGAAACGACTCCGCTGCCGTCTCCGTCGGACTTGTTTTGTCCTCCAACGCATTCTAGGTTTTTCGAGGTTGGGAACCAGGTCGACGAATTGCGCCGGACTGAAACCCGCAAGAAGTCTAGTACCTTGACGAATGATGATTCCGCTGTTACAACGCTAGAGGGAGAACCGGCGACAGATAAACCGAAGCGAAGGGGAAGGCCAAAGAAGGAGCAGAAAAGAGCTACGGAGGAGTCGGGGCTCTCTGTTACGGGCAACGAGAAGACTACTACGAAAAAGACTATCACAGGCGCTAGTAAGAAACGCGCTGAACCTACGACAAAGCGCTCGAAACCGGAGAATAAGACTATTTCTGGGAGGGTTGCGAAGGCGGGCACTTCGCAAGTCAAGGAGGTTGGCGAGAAGGCTATTTGTCCATCGACACCACCGACTGCTTTGCCCCAGAAGGCTACGAATGATGTGCTGGAATGGGAAAGGGATGGTTTACAGCTTGAGCAAGCGATGACGCGGAGATTGGACTGGACACCTACAGTCAATAAGGTTAGGGAAGTCGTTGAGTTGGAAGGGAAGTCAGGGTCAGATGATAATACAAGGGGCTTTGGTAACCTGCTGTCGGAGTATGGGTTTAATGGAGCTGCTGCTCCTGTAAACGACTTTATGGCCTCTGTCGAAGGTGGACCGACGAAGCGAAGGCGGATAGAGCTGGTTGATCCCGGAGTATATCCTGCTCCCAGACAAAGTGTCGCCGACGATAGTGAGAAGGATAACACACAGGGAACCCGCAAATCAACACCAACTGCGCGAAAGAAGCCGACGAAGCGTGTCAACAAATTTACCACTCTGACTGCCCGCGTGACAGCGAAGTATATCAACGAGTCTACGGAGGGTTCAGATGTCGTGGACGAAGAGACACCGAAAGCGAAGCCTAGAGCTTCAAGATCCAAGAAAAAGGGCCAGGCAAGCAAGTCTTACGAACCCGAGTTCGTGGTGCTTTCTCCCGAAGAAGCTGCTAAGTCCCTCGATGATCAAGAGCTGGTATTTGGCACATGCAGCCAGCTGGAGCGGGAAGACTCACCCACTACTATAAGAGAGCTGCAGGCAGCTATTAGCGAGTCGGAACGAAGCATGGCGTTGGAAGCCAGCGGTCGTCCGCATCGAACGCAAAGCAAGGGCTCATCTTCTACAGTCTCACGCTTCAATGGCTCAGGAAACTTGTGGTCGGTCGCATCTCGGGATGTTGACGGTTCACTAATGCAGGTAGAAGTGGTGGATCTGGTGAATTCGCCTGATAGATCTGGAACTATCACTCTGGATGAGCGACTTAGCAACGCCAAGGGAGTAGCTGAAGCCGAATGCAATACCAGCGACATCAACCCTACCCAGAAAGGTAGCGACCAGGCAAAAGCTGCTTCGACAAGCGAAACACAGCCTGTTGTACCTTCAACCACTCAGTCAAAGAACAAAAAGGCCGAGAATACCACATCCATTGCCCGCAAGCCCGACCCTAAGATGCCGCAATACGACAACTTCACAGATGCCCAGCTATCGAAACAAGCCGCCTCATTCGGCTTCAAACCGCTCAAAAACCGGAAGAAGATGATCGAGCTGCTTGAAAAGTGCTGGAAAGCAAAGAACAGCATATCATCAGAGGCAAACAACAAGAATACAGATCAGGAAACGCCTGCTGAACCCGAATCAGCACCTGAGCCTAGTAATAAGCCAAAGGGGAAAGGAACAACACGGAAAACCACCACGAAGGCGAAAGCCAAAACTCAACCTAGTACATCATCAAAGTCAACAACCGAAGCCATCTCAACAACAAAATCTCCAAGCAATCCCAACTCTAACACCACAACCTCAACCTCAACCCCAATCCCCAAACCTACCCCCTCCTACGCCAACGTCGAGGAAATCGAAGACTCCGAAGAAGACTCCGACCCCATCCTCATCTCCTTCCCCTCTCCCAGCCGCCTCCTACCCCAAACTCCCCAAACAAAGCACAAACACGCCCACACCCTCCCTACATCCAACATACCATCAAGTCCTAATCGAACCACATCCACATCCATTCCCAAAGAACCAGAACCCCCCGCCATACTTCTTCCCCTAACTGAGCAGATCACTAAAGCCGTGCGTGCCCAATCCGCAGCCCGGCCTGCATCATCCAACACCAATAAGACTCACACAAGGAAGCAAACATGGCACGAGAAGATTCTCATGTACGACCCTATCCCTTTGGAGGAGTTCACCACTTGGTTAAACACAGAGGGACTGGGTCTCGTGAATGAGGATCGGGAGGTCGGGGCGGGGTTCGTGAGGAGGTGGTGTGAGAGTAAGGGGGTGGTTTGTTGTTATAGGCCGAGGAAGAAGGAGTGATGTGTTCTCAGTTGAATATAGATTATTTGGATTTGGAGTGGGTATTGGGGCTGAGTACTTTTTGGGAGGTTACATTATTTTATTACTGTATTGATTTTTGGGAAGGGGTTGGTTCATAAGTTTGAGGTGGTTATTGGAGTCATGGATGCATGTATAGTTAGTAGGAGCCTTGGATTTTAGGTTAGGGTTTGGGTTGATTTGGCTTGGTGTGGTTGGTTTGATTGGTTCAGAGGATGGGAATACTATACCCCTTTGCTTGATCGTTGACGACGACAACGACTACTACTACTACTACTACTACTACTACTACTAGAAGAATATTTTCAGGTTTTATAGAGTAATCAAAATACTGCAAAGAAAATAAAATGGTACAGGCATGAAGATGTGCATGCTTGGCTCATAAACAATAGAGAAAATAATATTAACAAAACATTAAGTCATAACAACTAACAAATTAAACAATATCCGCTCCCCAATCTTCGTAATCACTTATTCATCGTATTTTTCTAAATAATTAAACATCATTTCATCGTATATAAGCCGCCCCCCCAAAAAAGGCATAAGAGGAAGAGTCCTCCCTTCTACTACTGTGCCACACGTCCCACTTAAGCAAGAGGGGAGAGCCTAAAGAGGAGAGTCGATCAATAGCAAAGCAAGTAGATAACTATTTGAAGATAGTATGTCCACAAGAAGAACTGAAAACAACTGTCCATCTCCCCAGATACCCCAGACCTGGAATTACTCAAAAGCAAGTCCCAGTACCCAACTTACTGCTGCGACTGCTGCTGCTGCTGCTGCTGCTGCTGCTTCTTCCTTCCACCACCCCTCTTCGCCCTCTTATGAGACGTAGCATCAGAAGCAGTGGCAGTAGTGGCAGTAGTAGTCGCCGCCGAGGTCGGAGGCTGCGAAACACCCGCCGACGAAGAAGGCACAGCAGCCAAGCTCATATCTTCAGGCGGGTAGGCCGAGACTCCGGGTATGCTCGACCATCCTATAGCGGGGTCAGTGCCATAGTAACTATATTCATTTGCAGTGAGAAGCCGTTCGAAATTAGGGTCAGATAGATCGGCATATGCAGCGGCAGCGAGTTGGGCGTCGTCTTGACCTGTATTACCCTGCTCGTAGGGATAATGGGCTGAGTATCCGGGGGTGTTGATTTGGGGAAGGGTTTCGTAGTTGGTGGGCTGCTTGGGAGTGGCGGGGAGGTTGGCGTTGGCCATCTGCTGCTGCTGCTGCTGCTGTTGCTGCTGCTGATATTGGTATCTGGCGAGGTCTTCGAGGGCACTGGAGTGTACCTGTCGGGCAGCATGGGCGAACATGTTGTTATTGCCCTGCATGGAGGAGGTCTCGGATCGGGGCCAACGAGTTGAGATGGAGGATTCGGTCGCAGGTGGTGCTGGAACGGTGGTGGAGGGCTGAGCAGCATGGCGTTGCTGTTTCAGCTGCTGCTGCTGCTGGGGTTGTGGCCGGGGTTGCTGATAACCCGGGGGAAGGGCGAAGAAGGGCTGGTTGGCTAGGTAAGGCGTAGTGGGTGGGAAGTTGGGTGGGAATTGGCCCGACGGCAGCTGATTGAATTGAGCGTTGTAGGTGGGATCTTGTTGCAGGCCAGCCTGCTTCGAAAGCTGGCCCATGTTTACCTGCGCATAACGACACCCAAGAGCTGCAGCAGGGGGAGTTGCGGGATATTGTATAGTCCCCTGCTGCGAAGGACGACGGCCCGTCGGGTGCGCGGGCCTGGTGCCATTATCAACATGGCCGGGCATGGCTCCGTTCTGTTGTGATCCAGCGGGCCCCTGTGCTTGGGCCCTTGAGCCCCTTGCGAGCTTCTGTTCAAACATTTGCCTGATTGTATTCGGCGTCGGGTCACCAAATCCGTCATCGACGTAGTCCTCGAGGTCGGGTTCACCCTGGGTGTTGTATTCAGGATGCCCCTTTGGATGGTTCTCGGGATAGGGTTCCAACGGAGAGCTTATCAAGTCTTCCAAATCGCCAGGCCCCTGGGTATTGAATTCAGCAGGGTATTCATCAAGAGTGTTTGCGCCCCTTCGGCTCTGCTTTAGATAACGTATAGTTTGTTGCATAAGGGGCTTAGTGATGTCGATGCCTATAGGCTTCTCGGGAACTGGAGTTATATTCTGGATAGAGTAACGGTGAGGTCAGTGAGTGATTGATCGAGATGTCTGGTATGAATAATGCTTACCGCATTTCGAAGCTGTTCTAGGAGGTCTTGCACTCTGATGCTGAGTGCTCGTGCTGCCTGATCAAGACAGTTGTTCCACCACTCCAGATGCGTGATCTTCCGACGCATCAATATGATGGCTCCGCGACGCTCAGTGCGAAGCCAAATTGGATCAGTAACCCAACAAGTCTTTTTACTTTCCCTGCACTTCCCGCAGCCGAACAACCCCTTGTCGCATTTCGCTTTCCGCATCTAAATGACAAAGAAACGGAGTCAGTCTGGGCAACAAGATCACAAGGAAGGGTATCACATACTTTACAATTGTCACAGGCAAGGGTGGTCCGCGAGGAATCTGTTTCTTTTCTTCGTTACCATAGTCACATTTTCTTGGGTTTCTCTTCTCTTACCTCTTTTTCCCTTCTTACCTCTCTTCCCCTTCTTCCCTTTTCTGCCCTCCACCTCACTTTCTTCGTCATCTTCGCTTAGCTCTGCTTCTGTCTCGTCCTCCTCTTCGCCCGGCCTGAGGGGCCTGGCTGGGATTTTCTTTAGGTAGTTGTCGCGCATTTCCTGTGACGCGTCCCTTCGATCTTCCTTTTCGTCATCTGTCTTTTCTGACGAATCATCTTTGGTCTTTTTCTTCTTAGAGGCACGGGTGGTGGCGTTGCGAGAGCCCGGAGGGCGTCCTTTTCTCTTCTTGGGCGGCGCTGGGGCTTCCTCTTGAGGTATCTGTACGTTGGCAGCCGCCGCTGCAGCAGGATTATCAGTGGGTGCATTGTTGCTTTCAGCAGGACCTCCGTTGTCAAAGGTGACCTGACTGGCGGAGACACCTCCATCCAGAGATGTCTGGTCATCATTGCCCCGGGATGCACCATCGCTCGCGGACGACCGTTCGACAAGGGGGTCAAGACCGTCGTCCACTGTCGATGCAGGTTTGGTCGGGATCATGTGTGCTGTTATACCTTCCAGGGAAACTGGGAGATAAGTAGGGTCCAGGTCTTGTTGTAATTGTGTATCCTCCAATACACGAGCCTGAGCTTGGTTGGAGGATTGCATAGCTTTGAAAAGATATGTCTGATCAGGATGCGGATCTTGAATATCATCAACGTCAACGTCAAGCCCGAGGTCACCAAAAAGGTCATCGGGGCTGAAGGACTGATCCTCGCCCGATTGCCGTTTCACGGCCTGATTCTCTTCGTCCCCAAGTCCAGCTTGGTCGAACGTTCTCTTCGTGGTCATTGTAAGGGATTGACCGGTAAGTTTACTCACGAATGGAAGAGACGTGCAACGTGCAAGCAAAGTATACCTAGTTAAGAGATAGATAGAGGTCTCGTGAGAGGCTGATTATTGGAATAGTGCGTGCCAATAGCCAACAGTATGCTGCTAGGAGAGATTGTATTCCGGCACAATCCAGGATATAGAACTCCCCTATATAACTCAGTTTGGAATGCTGTCAGTCGTTTGGTCCCTGGAGGTCAATGTCATACAATAAGAACAAGGGATTTGTTGAAATAAGTAACAAAGAGAATCTTTGTTTTGTTTCTCAGAGAACAGAGAGAATGGCTGCGTTGGGAATATAACAAAGACCTTTGGATGTGGGTATCATAAAGAAGCCAGAGGTATGAAACTGAATAGACAGGCATATACTGACAATAGAGCACGTCTCGCACTTCTGAATCGAATAATATGTGAACAATGTGATTGCTTCACAAAGCACTTGTTTGTAGTCAGAGTTGTGTATGATAAACACGCCTGCTGTACAATGACTCCTTCGCTTCTTTCCTTGTGTTAGCTGCGTTGGATGAGAGGGGTAACAAGAGCTGTGATATGGGTATGGAACAATGCTGAACAGTAGGCTTTGGATGCTTCTAGCAAGCCTGAACAGGAGCAGCACACTGATGCTGCCCTCTGATTCAGGTAACAAAGGCAAACGAAAGCAGTCTTGGAGGACCCCACCAAAGCAGAAGACAAGGGGAACAATGCGAGAGAGGAGGACTAAATACCCGGAACACAAAGAGGCCAGGCCTTGAGGCCGAAATGGCAGGTTGAAGTTGGATGGATATTTCCTTGAAGTAAACGGGACAAACCGACTCACCAATGCAAAAGGGAAAAGACAAGCGAAGACTGAGACAGAATATGTAAAGTCTATTTGTCCCCATGATAGATCATTTCTGATTTTTCGAGTTACCAGAATATCCTGATTTGGATGTTCTGAGATGGTTTGTAGGTTAGGACAAACGCAGTCCTATTGTCTGCCTACATGCGACCCCAAAGTGGTTTATACAGCTTGCGTGATTCAGAGAGACGAAAGATACTGCAAGCAATAAATCTCGACCATGAGAGATATCAGATTGATTTTACGTACGAGCTTCTATAGTAGTATGTTCAAGAGGACTAAGCTATCTCTAAATCGTCACATAACGCACATATAGTCATAATAGGCATACAAGATCAGAATACAAACACGACATATTAAACATAATGAAGACAACAGAGCTTGTATTTCAAAGCTGTACCACTACACATGCGAACGATGTATGAGATCGAAACTACTCCTACGGATATCTTGGGCACATTATAATAACAACCAAAGTGGAACCCAGACAAATTACAACGTAGTCCACATACAACACTCCCTACAGCAGTGACGCCTATAGCGTGTCCTTTCAATATAGTGAGCATTATGCTTTGAACAAATACCCAGTGTACTGCCATTATACACCACAATATCTCCCTCCATATAGCTATCCCAGATGTAACCGAACCAGAATTAGATGAGTTGGTTGATAATTACCTTGCCCCGGATATGATAGTCTAGATCCCTTTGTAAACTAAGACCTGAATATAGAGCATGTATATTTCTTCATTGACCAAAGAGAAACTTGCAGAAAAGCTTACAGCCCAGTCGTAGATCGTGATATTGACATCCTCCAGGACATCATGTCTGACTAGCCAGTATTCGCTTAACGAGACGAGAAAAGTCCAGAACAAGGCCAAGAATGACTCACATCATACACGTCATATGGCTATTAATATCAACTTCATCAATGGAAATATCCATATTGTATAAGGGAGATCTTGGGAACCTACCGCCGTCACTGATAGTGACATCCCGCATGAGGTCCACTCAGGCACCGGGATTTACCAGATAAAATCTGCCAAGAAAAAGGTGCAGAAACCTTGTGTGCGTCAATATGAACGTTGCAATCATTGGTTGCTATGCAAGTTATATCGCTGATTATGATGCAGTAGATTATTGCGTGTTTTGAAGTGTGTGGTGTCCTGATGTGGATTCGCTTAGCCAGATGGGTGGGATCAGGGGGTTTCGGTTTGATTGTCTTGTTTGTGGAACATGAAGCAGCTTGGATGCCTGGACCTTTTTTTTTTTTTTTTTTTTTTTTTTTTTTTTTTTTTTTTGAATGTCAGACTGGCTTAGTGCGCCTCGCTGGAGAGATATATATATATGTATATTTGAAGAGGCCCCAGTGCAACTTGACTGGATTTTCAAGATGCCTTCGAATTGCGTGATACCTTGTGGAGAATGGACGATTTGATACACAAGGAGATAATAAGAGGTGAATAAATGGATACAGAATTCTACCTACTATGATGTCTCACACTGTATGTCGGATCATCTTTATATTATCCAACTGAGATACTGTTATAGATGCTGTCTACCTAGTCATGATATCACCTATACCGGTAGCGGATGAAGCTGGCAGACGTCCGACCTACTGGCTCTCCAGTCTGATGACCTCTCCCCGGACACTCGAACAGCTATAGGAAGTATCACCGACGTTTAAGCACATCAAACTGCTTCTTAACCGAGACCTTCCGACTGCTCAACCCAACCATAGCCTCAAAGGTACCAGCGGGGATCTCCCACTGTTGCTTCACTACATTCCAAAAGCTCACATCCTTGCGGGTTAGCTCAAATGTCACCGTTCGACTACATCCAGCTTCGAGATATATCTTGTCAAAGCCTCGAAGCACCTTGACCGGGGTTCCAGGAGGAGTCGTGTCTTGCGGGAAGGCAAGATATAGCTGAGGTACCGTTGCTCCCGCCAACGCTCCAGTATTGGTTACATTGGACTCAACGGTGATGAGGATTTCATAGAGGTCTGGGTGTCCGCCAGGCTGTATAGCTCTGCTGTTATCGGGAAGCGAGGCCACATTCCCTTTGTTCGTGGGCTCGAGGGACAGTTCCTGGATGGAGAATGTTGTGTAGGATAGGCCGTACCCGAATTCGTACCTCGGAGTGATTCCTGCCTTGTCGAAATGGCGGTAGTCGATAAATTGCCCTTCTGTGAAATTGATCTGCCGTCCATTTGGATCTGTGATGTTCATGGCTGTGAAGTTCAAGGAAGCTGTGTTGTAATCGCTGGCGTTGTAAGCGACTGTAAATGGCAGTTTGCCGCTGGGGTTGACTTTGCCGGTGATTACGTCTAGAATAGCATTTCCGGATTCTTGACCGGGCATGTAGGCCATCATCTAATTGTAGAAAGGTGCATTGTCAGTAATTGCGCAAGGCCTTCCTCAGAGAATAGAAGGCTTGCTTACGATGGCTGTGACATTAGGATGATCTGCCCAGTCCATCAGGTTCACGTTTCCAGAGTGGGTAACCACGATTGTGTTATTGCAGATAGAGGCCACTGAGTTCACAACTGAACTTCCATTGTTATTTAGATCGAAATCACTGTGATCCGGTCCTTCAGCTACGTAGTATCGAAGGAAGACGAAACATACTTCTGGAATGGGGTAGATGGAGTCGCCAAAGCCCACATTGGTTGGGTGAAGAAGGCCGGGGGTCAACTCATTGTCGGTCAGATACTGGACCAAGGAATCTGATCTCCCTTTGGCCCACGCCTTGATTGCTTCCAAGGGAGACACGATGTAAGTGAGCCGTCCTGAGCCACTTCCACCACCAGTCGCAAACGTGCCGATGGCTTCGGAGTCGGGGCTGGATGCCAGTCCGGCCGACTTTTCAGCTGCATCGTTACCAATGACCCCAATGTAGCGAGGGATTTCTTTAATCGGCAGAGCACTATTTTTATTCTTGAGCAGAGTCAGTGACTCTGCTCCAAGTTTCCGAATGAAAGCTGCATTGTTCCCACGCACGTCCCGATGCGCTTCCCCGCCAACTGGCCAGGAGTAGTTTGCCATGCTGTCAGAGAAATCACCCAGTTCCTGAGAACTTGGATCAATGAGCGGCCAGTGCTTATCATCCTGGTTCAGATAAAAGTAAGGAGTCATTATTCGGAGCACCATGTCGTTAACGCGTGACATGGACAAGGTTCCATTCTCCACCGCTTGAGTGAGGTTGCCGCCAAATAATGAGAAGCCCCAAGTTGTACGGCCAGAGCCCATTAATGCGCCTGGCATGGTCATGTCTAAGCCGCTTTCGATGGCTTGGACGCCCGACATAGTCGCACCCCAATCGCTCATAACATAGCCTGGGAAGCCAAGCTCCTCCTTCAAGATCCCGTCGAGAGTCTTGGGGTTTTCACAGGCGTATGAGCCATTGATTCTTGAATAGGCGCACATAACCGATGATACCCCAGCCCTTACTGCTTTTGCAAAGGGCCACGAGTATAATTCATGCATGGTGCGGTCATCAATATTCGATGAATAACCCTCAATGACTACTCCGTCCGCGTTCGTAGTTGGGTTTTGGCCGGTAGCCTGCTCATAGCCGACATAATGTTTGACGCATGGCTGCATTCCGACTGTTCGAGTCCCAATAATACTTTGATAGCTTAGCTCACCAGTGAGGTATGGGTCAGGCCCAAATCATTCCCAATTTCGACCACCCAGAGGGTTTCTTCCAATGGGTCCAACAACAGGTCTTATTTTCAGACGTCAGTATGTTCCCCCACAGTTAGATAAGAGAACACGTTACCCAAGCATTACATGAGCTCCTTTTGCTTTGAACTCCTCCCCAAGAAGGAAGCCTCTCTCGTAGGCAAGTTGCTTATCCCAACTTGCTCCAACAGAAACGCCGGCTGGATACACGCTGGCAAAGTCCTATCAATGAACCGGTAATGATTAGCTTGTACACAGGTATCATCATGACACAAACCGAGAAGAATTACAGCTGGTCGGATTGCCAAAGGACCATCTGTCTGTCAGTTAGTCAACGACATCACGCTAGTTTGGAGGAAAGCCTGCCTTGAATGCATATGCCGCGAAAGCCCAAGCGCTCAATCGGTGCGATGCTTCCTGTGCATGGTCTGGTACGCGCATTAATAGACTTTCTCGTACCCCAATTGAAGTTAGAAGCAGGCAAGGGGACTATCATACCCTGCAACACCGGTGGCAATGTACGCTTTCTCTTCAAGTGTGAGCTTAGCAAGAAAGTCTTTAGCGTTGGTGACGGCTTTTTTCCACTCCTGAGATGAGGTATAAGCTAGTATTTCAGTCTTCTCGTTAGCATTCGCAAGAGAATTGACTACTCTGTTGAGATCAAAGGCGAAACTGTACCTCCAGAGGTGGACTTGCAATCACTTAGGCAGATCAAGCCGGTGGTCAACAGAAAGAGCTTAGGAAACAACATTTCTGAAATTGACCGTCAACTTAGCTCGATGCACTTTCTGCTGTCGAGCACTTCAAGTAGTAGAAAGCAGCTATCTTGAGAGAGGAAGGATCCGATATTTATGTTGCAGTTCATGGCCAGCAGTGTCCATAACTGAGAGCTGGGTGGGCTGGCTCGTAGTACTAGGTACTAATTTAGCCATCCTCATCGGCTCTAATATAGCCAATAGAGACCTGGAGCATTATGAAGGAGATAATAAGATGATGGAACAATTAACTTGTAGCTTGCAGTATTGATTTGTAGATGGCAGCGATATTGTTCCTGACTTGATGTTATATCAGCCCACAGCAGGACCAGGAAGGCCAAGCAGAAGCTAGTGCTTAAGGGTCTCTCGTATTGCATTTATTTCCTGATTGGGTTAGCATGACATCCCACAAAGTAAGACGTTGTATTTCTTCAGCCTGAATAGGAATAAATACTACTAGAAGAGAAAGATCAGATGACCAACGAGATATATCGATGGTCACAGTGAATCGTAACAATGACTCGTATTCTCCACCCCAGAAAATCCACCTTCTTTTTTTTTTATTTTTTTTTGCCCCTTTTGATACCTGCGAAGAATGACTATCAGTCATAATGCTGCTGTTCTGCTCGCTTTCTCTACTCTGCTTCTCCATAGTCAATAGCACCGAGTCGCCTGCTTCGTCGGTATACTTCTGAGCCATGTCTCCGAGCCATACAATCCGAATATGCGGAGTATGCGGGGTACAGCCAGTTGTTGCACCACTACCATCGACACTAACCAGACTATCTACGATAGCGCACACTAGCACCATGCGGAGACTGGCGGGGGAATCCTCAACCCCGGAATCTCACCCAGCTGATAGCCGAATGGCTACACACTACACATACAGACAAAATCTCCATGTTGCCCAGCAGCAGCAGCAGCAGCAGCAGCACCGATTCCGCCTCAATGGTAAACCAGTCCTATCCCAGCGCGAGAAACTCATCCAAAAGATCGAAGCCGGAGTCCAACGAAAGGCTCACTTCAAATCACGAAACGGATGCGCCGCATGCAAGCAGAAACGAGTCAAATGCGACGAAGTCAAACCAATATGTGGGAAATGCGCCGCAAAGGGGACGACAGCAGCTTGTCTGTACAACAACAATAACAACGACGGTGAACAATCCCAGCAGACATTACCAATATACCAAATCCAACCCAAATCCTTAACCCTAGCTGGCATCAATCAACTCGCCAACACCATCATTCCGGCAGAGCTCCTCCTCCATCATTTCTATACCCACACCAGCCACCGCTTGATGGGCGGGGAAAAGCGACAATCCATATACAGATACCATATGCTTCCGCTGTCGATCTCACAGCATTCGCTGCTTCATGCTATTCTGGCTGTGTCGGCGAGGGATCTGCTCTACCTACATCGCCATCATCAGGACTGCCAGCATGGTTACCAACAAATAAATGAGCAACAGAAACTCGAGCTATCATTCTACCACCACTACCACCGCTTCGCAACCCTCTACAAAGACGACCTCCTCCGCCAACCATCTACCGAAACAGCCAACCTAGCTCACTCGAACGCATTTCTCATGAACGTCCTAGTCGTCGCAGATCCAGCGTGTACCTCCTCCACCTCCACATCAAACTCATGGGTCACAAGAAAAGCCAAAGACAACATCGACGCCGCATTCTCATGGATCAAAGTCCAAGCTATTCATCAGACGATTCTAAAGCCCTATTGGAAATTTGTGCCCAGTACATTTTGGTATTCTGTGTTCGTGGACGATCATCACCAGCAGAAGGACGACCAAGAACAAGAAAGACCCTCCGTAAATACAACTACCGGCATAAGGAATATCATCATCGATCATCTCGCTATTATATGTGCTACTGAAGAAACATCTACTACAACGCCGGAAAGGAACGTCTATCTCTCCGCGTATAAGAATCTATGCTCTATCCTCACTACACCTATCCATCGTACATCTCGAACACCATCTCTCTCAGCTCAAATTTTCGGCACATACATCAAATTCATGATCGAGCTAAATGAATACTTTGTTAATTCACTTCGCTCTAAGGATGAACCTGCGCTGCTAATGTTCAGCATCTGGTTAAATCGTATGAGAAGGTTAGATATATGGTGGATGAACGAGAGGGCGGGGAGTGAATGTGCCGCTATTTGGGAATTTTTGGAGAGCAGTAATAACTTGAGAGTTAGGGAAGTGGTTCGTTTAGTACAATTACTTGATTCGTTAGTATAGTGGGAAACAAGTATGTCGCTTCCCTCAAAGGGGCAATCCCAGCAGCGACCCCAGCAGTTAAATTCAGTTATACACTATATAAAGCTCCAACATGCAAGATGAGTATTATTGAAAATCGAGCCCAGTGCCCTCGTACATCCTATGCTCTGTGAGTGTGTGTGTGTTCAGAGCCCAACTCCTCCCATGCCCGAGTCCGTTATAACCTGGAAAGCATCCATGAACAAAAGAAGAAAAGAAAACCATCCGATCGAGAGGAATAGAAATTAAATCTAAGAAGCCAGCAGCCAGCCTGAGGGGTAAATGCGCTCCAGATATCAGTGCAATGCAGCGAGACCCATGACGATCATCAGTCGTGAGTCCTGGAACGTGGGGAAAACACACAACTCCGGGGGGTGGGGATCCAATACCAGGGCAAGTCTAAACGAAAGTAAGAAGGAGAGAAGGTGGCAGATGGTAAAAAGGGGTAGTATAGGTAAGAGAGAGTGAGCGTGGTAAGGTCAAGATCAAGGGAGAAAGGTTCGGACGGTAGAGTATAGGTGTTTTCAAAGTGAGGTTGGTAGTGGTTGGCGCTGCAGAGCTCGAGCTATCAGCGAAAGACCCTTCCGTTTTGCGCAACGGTCTCAAATGATATCTTCTTCCCGTATTTGCGGGGTCCGTCGCCTTCAATCCATGGGAGGAGGTTCTTGCACTGACTGACATCGAAGGATGTCAGTTGGTTGCAGCCGTCTGCAACCGCCTCAACACCGGCACCGGTTACCCGGACACAGCCCCGGACGGAAAGACGTTTAAGATGTAACAGGTGCAGGCCGATGCAGCGCAGAGATGGGTCTGATATGGCAGAGCCACAGAAAGACATATTGAGGTAGGTCAGTTGCGAACATTGCAGAGCAAGTACTTCTGTAGCCGTGTCGGACAGAGCACAACAGAACGACTGCCAATTGTTAGTCCGTTGTCAATTAGACGTTGTAAATCTAGCTTACCAAGTCTAGCTCCCGCAGCTGCTTTGCTGCATTCGTAAGATGCACGATAGCGTTGTCAGTCAAATACGTGCAGTCCGCCAAGCAGAGTCTGCGGAGATTGGTGAACCGAGCATTACCCCAGAATTGGAAGCCTTGGTCGGTAATGGTAGTGCAACGGGTAAGGTCCATCTGCTCGATCCTGGAAGCAGCGTGCGATGCGATGTGGTGCATCGACCGGTCCGTAACATGCTTGCAATAGGATAAGGTTAATTTCTTGAGTTCGGGGCAGCCGTATACGGTCCCGGCGGCCGTCTGTTTGGTAGGCTTCATAGACGCCTTCCCCGGTTTCGACTCGTCGTGTGGCTTATGCTGACCAGGAGATACCCAGCCTACAATTCGAGCTAGGAGCGTATCCCCAACTTTTCGACAATTGCTCAGATCAACCTCCTGTAGGCTGTTCGCCTTGCTCGCCATGTCAAGAATAGCCGATGCGGTGACATCCCAAACGCTCTTCATTTTCCAGGTGACAACGTTGGATCCGCACGTCGCAACCAACTTGCTGAACCCTTCGTCCGTTATATGGAAGCAATTGCTAATGTCGATATATCGCGGCCGACTACCTACGAATGGGCAAATGATCTTCACCAGTACGTCATCCGTGACGCACCGGTTATAGGTACTCAGGTCCAGGTAATGAAGCAGCTCCGTTGACTTGCTGAGAATCTCTGACCAGTGCATAGAGACCGCCCTGAGGCGAAGTAGATCATGAAGCTCGAGATGCTGAAATATAACCAACAGGACCCGATCGGGAAGATACCCGTGGTTGTCACGACGTGGCTCACGGACCGTCTCTGACGGTGTTGAGAACTCACCGGCCCCGGGAAGCGTGAGAAAGGACGAGCTAGTAGACCTAGGCTCAGATGAGGGCGAAGATCTCTGTTGCTCCCCAGAAACCTCCTCCGGCGTCAATGGCGCCACGGAGCTGCGCCGGCTTCGCAGCCGGACTTTGTCTAGGCCAACACTGAGGAAAGGATCCGGATCGGAAGGCCGCAGCACACTTGGTTCATCTAGACCTTTGGCAGTCGGAGTGCTGTCTAACTCAGTCTCTGTTAAGGTTAGAAGAGGCATGGATTGTCTGCGGCCCGCCCTCATCTTGAAGTTATCATCGACACTCAGCTCGCCAGCAGGTTGCTCGTCGCTTCCCGCTTCTGACATCACAACGTCGCCATCAGACGCTGCTTGAAGCCGCTCCTTGGCGGTCCTTTCCACCTGTTCGCGAACTTTTGGAGGACATCTCTCCCAGATATCTACTAGTACATCACCGCTGATCATCAGACATTCCACCGCACTTATGGATCGCACGGTGGCGGTCCGGCGTGGTGCCAGGGAGAGGCTCACAACTTCACCAAAGTATTGCCCCTGTTTCAGCCGGGCTTTGACTTCGAAACTAGGGTGCTCGATCTTATTTGGCAACGATTGCGCATGATTGTTTGCTGCTCTCTCCGACAGAACCTCGACCTCCCCGCGGACAATGAAATAGATCTCCCGACCCTGGGAGTCCTGCTTGATAATATCGGTGAATGGCGGGTAGGAGCGCGGTTGCGCATTCAGGCCTAGGAAATGGAGGATATCTGGCGGCAAACCGGAGAAGAGGGGCAGCTCCTTGAGAAGTAAACGGACATTTACCAGCCCGTTCGCCAGCGCACTGGAGGATCCATCAGCCAATCCAGGACTCGGGGACTTTCGCTTTTTATTGACGGACTTCAAGCTTCTGCCGTCCTGATCCGTGAGGTTCAGGTCACCGGAGTATGTGTCCCGCAATCTCTTCGAGCCTCTCCTGACCGGACTCACAAAATCAACCGATGGTACAGAGGTCTCCTTCTTCTTCTTCTCCAGGATCATCAGTCTCTCCTGGGCCTCGTCGCGAATTGCCCGTTCCACGTCGGGGAACCGAGGGAGAATTTTCCGGAAATCCTCCTTGGTTAACACGACCAGTAAGCATCGAGTGCGGGCGATGATGGTTGCTGTCCGCGGACGATCCATTAGTACACCGATTTCGCCAAAAAAGGCCCCCGGTTCAAGCTCCGCATATATACTCTCGCCATCGCGCGAGGTCACGGAGACAGCGCCCCGAACCAGCCAGTAGATGGCCTTGGCCTCGTCCCCCTCCGTCAGGATATAGTCGTTGGGCGCATGGAGCTGTGGGCGCAGATGCTGGCCGACATCGACCAGGAAGGATTCGGGCGTGGATTGAAACAAGGGAAAGGAGCGCAATCGATCAACGAGGTCCAACGGGAGAGCTTGAATATTAGAAGAGGTCAAGGGCGAGGGTCGTACGGGACGATTGGGATTGGTGATGGAATCGAACGAATGTAAGAGCGATGCGGTGTCGGAGATGGGGTGAACGGCTTTTGTTGAGCCACCACTAGCTCTGCCATGGCGCCGCATGATGGGCCGGGTGAATGAGGTGTGTCAGGGAGGGCAATCAAGGACAAAACGAAATTGGAAAAGAAATTGGAGAAGACAGCATGTAGTTGTTGGCCGGTATCGAAGCGACCAATGGAGGCGATGACGTCGACGAGAATGAGATCACGGGGGAGAGGAGCTCTTAAAAAGGCATCATGGCTGACGATGGATGGAACGGACAGTGCGGGGGAGGGTAGATGGGCGAGGAGGGAAGGCGGTGGTGGGTATGAAATGGTAGCGGTAGTAGTAGCGGTGGTGGTGGTAGCAGTAGTAGTAGCAGTGGTAGTGGTGATGGAGGTGACGATGATGATGATGATGATGATTGATTAGAAAGCAGCTTGACCAAGAATGAGAGCTGAGCTGAGCTGAGCTGAGCTGGAGAAAGAAGACGAGACAGGATGAGAAGAGAAGAGCAGAGACAGCTCGCTACTAGGTTTCTAGCTGGCTTCTATGCGACAGGCACACAGTGCCAGAGGGACGGGCAAAGAGCGGGAATCCTGCAGAGCAACAACAACAATAAACTGAATAATAATAATAATAATTCTGGAGACGGGCGGGCGAGCATGATGGGGGGGCACTTTTGGGTGAGAAGCTAAGCTAGTAGTAGAGACCAACCACCAACCAACTAATTAATGGTCAACAGTGGTTCAGTCTGGCCGGCGGACCAGAGAAACACAGAAAGAAGGTCTGCTGCTGCAACTCTTTTTCGAAGCGGGGATCACCAAACGTCAAATAACGCGCTTGTTGCTCCACCGCCGGTC
The DNA here is from genome assembly GCF_003344945.1 of Aspergillus welwitschiae. NCBI lineage: Eukaryota > Fungi > Ascomycota > Eurotiomycetes > Eurotiales > Aspergillaceae > Aspergillus > Aspergillus welwitschiae. Next base: position 721,760 of record NW_020798695.1, read on the forward strand.
CGGAAGCTCCTCTGATTGCCTCCCCAAAGTCAATGACGATTTGATCTCTCGTCAGGAATTGATTCCGATCTTCTGTCCTGTCACTATTTATTATTGTCACTGTTCTTTTAAACTCTAGACTTGCATGAAGTGGTGTCATTTCTCACAGTGATGCCTATCTATCTTTCTTTTTCGCATTGATATTCCAAAGAAAACAAACTGTATGCTCGAGATGTCAAACTGGCGGGAATGTGGTCAATTCTGCTGGGTGGGGAGCATCCTCCGAAACGGAAACACCGGTCTGTAATATTGACCCCGACTGGAAAGAATGGACGGCCAGTGCTTTGCGCTTTTGGCTTTTTCCCTCTGCTGGTCCAATGAATAGTAAGATAGAAGTGATCTAGTAGTAGCTGCTAACATTAAGCAGAGTGGGATATTCTGTCAGGCAGTGAGTGACAGGTATGTACCGAGTACATACGTCCCCAACACTATACTACTCAATACTATCTAAAAATCAGTACTACTTCAAGGGAAGTACCTGTTGTGGGTCCAAGTCAGTAATCTAGTCTAGCGCAGGATTCATTCTCACGAAATGGTGAAATCGTAAAATTACATACGTAGCTCAAGCAAGAATGAAGATCGCTGCCAGACTGATACTATGTAGAAATTCATGGATTGCCCCTGGACAAGGGTCTGAAATACTACACAATAACATAGATACAAGTAGAGTAAGAGACGTAAGAGACAAGTAAGGTTGACACGAGTTACAGCAATCCCGATCATGGATCCGATCGTCTGTCCACCTGCATGGGGGGAACCATGCATCCCAGCTCGAGTTTCTAGACAATTACGGTCCCTATTTTAGCCTTCAAGCCTTCTCGGCACTTGCCAGGCCGCCATGGTTCCCAGGTCTCACGGCCTACCAGAGCCAATGACCACTGGTGGTCAGCTCATTAATGGCCCGTCGGAGTCGAGGATCCGTGCGCGCACGAGATCAGACAAGCAGCCAGTTGAGTTGCAGCTGCACATCATCTTTCTTAATCAACCGAGTTGGTCAGGTGATTGGGACACGCGGAAGAGTACTGCTTTCGGATGGTTTCCAATTATATCGTTCCAGTTCCAAGTAGAGGAACGTGACTTGACTTGTCTGATAATATTCTGGTATCAACACTCCTCAACTCCATTAGAAGAATTTTTTTTTCAACCCCGCGCTTCTTCTTGTCCTTCATATATAAACCCCATATGTGCCCAGGCACCTCCTTGCCTGTAGTTACTTCGCGTGCGGTTGTTTTGTCTACAAACGGCGCATCCTGTGTTTCATGAACAGCCAGGGTAGAGGGATTCCATCGACTGTCTGGTCGGTCGGTTGGTCGGTCCGGCGTATTGCTAGATTCGGACAGCACTGTTCGAGCGCGGGGGTTCAGAAGACCTCTGTTCGTAGAGTGGAGATTTCTAGGGATGGTGAGGCAGGCGTGTGCAATTACTTTTGCAACTACTTTTGCAACACTGGATGTCCGCCATTAGCATATGTCTTGGATCGTCCTGAATTAGATCAGAGACTCACTAATATTGAGCGTCGCAGGGTTTCTTTGTTGCGCCTGCCAGGGAAAGATGACCGGACGTAAAGCCGAGAAGCCAGTAAACATCCAGCAAAGAGTGCCTGTGCAATTATGAGGCTCTCACTCCGTCTTCGAGCGACGACTTCCCAGAACGATATCGATATAAGCAGGACGAGTTCCTTGCCAGGACTCAAGCACGTCTTGCACAATGCCATAAGCCAAGCTCAACTTCAGACCAGTCTTGGCCGAACGAGCAGCCGTGTAGATATCCTGTCGCGCTAGAAACCAACAACAATCGCACAACATTAGCCCAAGCCCGAAGTCAAGAAGCCATCAAGCAGAAGAGTACAACCCACCTAACACACTGTAAATTCCCGACATTGACAATCCCGCCGTAACCGTCGACAGAAAATCTCTCTGATCATGCCGAGCGTAATCCACCACCTCCTCCAACAAGCAGAAACACAAAGCACCAGCACCCAGTCTAAACCCCATCTTCATGCCCTGACTAGATCCCTGCAAGAATGCATGGTAGTTCTTCGACTTGTGATACTGATACCACCCCCGCGCCGCATCGGGAAAGCGATGGGCATTTTCGGCTCGAAACCGGTAGGATGCGGTCTTGCTGCCGTGCATGTATCCGATCATCATACCGGCAGACCAGGCAGATGCGGACATGTATAGAACACGCTTTCTGAGCTTGATTCCGAGTCGGGGCGGCGCGTCTGCTTCGAAGAATCTGTCCCAGTGCCAGATCTTCCATAGGAGGCTGTCATCGTTGGGAGGTCCTGTTAATCTGTCCCAGCCTTTCTCCGCCATGACGAATGACTGCTAGCGATTGTTGTTGATATGAGCGAACCAAAGTCGTTAATGACTTGGGTAATGCGTAGGTGGGCGGAGGAGGTCGGTGGCTGGTTGTGGTGGTGTCAGCTTTCCCCGGGGACATAAAATCACGGGCAGCTGGAAAACGGGAAGCACCTGAGCGCTTGGTTCGCCGACTTCCGTCCGCCGCCTTGTCGAAAAAGCTCCGAGGTCCCGCTGAAGATCAGCTCACTGATTATAACTTCCATACGATATACAGCCTCCATTATGGTAACTACATAGGCTACTTTCTGTATTTGGATATAGGACATATTAGTATGCTAACTATTGTGTACCAACAGTCTCAACCCGACCCTCTGAGCTGGACTCTTCTCTTCAAGAAGCACAAGACCACCGTGCTTCTGATGCTCCCGCCATCGGAGACGATCGCCACTACAAAAGACGCGCTCCTCAAAGCTCTCAAATCCCGCGAGATCCACGAAATCAACGGCGATATAGTTCCAGATGATCCGTCTCATATTGAATTCGGTGTTGCAGTGGATAAGAATGATCTAGAAAAGGGCTGGACAAGACTGGAGGCTGAAGTGCCTGCATTCGACGATGATAACGCTCCTAAACGTGGAGCTGCGAAGAAAGGTGCTGGCGCTCTCACGCTGCAAGCGGCTGAGATTAAGAATGGGCAGCCTATTGCTTTCAGGTTCCGGAAGCCCAGGGAGGGCTCGGAGAAGGGCGAGGATATGATTGACCTGGAGCTGGAGGATCCTGGTTGGGATGTCATTGTCCCGAGCTTTGAGGATGAGGAGGAGGACGTTAATTAAACTCATCCCTGTCGGAACAGCTTCTTGGTGTGGAGTTCTGCAACGCTTTCATGGATTGGCGCATGGTTGATACGGGGCTCATATTGGCGGCGTTTACAATATTCTCAATGACACTCTTTTGGGCAGAATACAATGATGTGGTAGTCGAGATCTTCGTAAAGTAGAATCTATCCCGACTTTGAGCAAACGGCTCCAGTATTACTAGACATAATAAACTCTTCTGCCACGATATTTCATCTGCATGTGAAGTTGTCGTTATTTGAATCCACTGCAATGCATCATCTTCAAATTGGCAGCAATCTAAGAGATGCCCGATGAGCCATAGCTCAATGCAATGGAGGTACAACGGACAGGATGGAAATGCGGGACAAACTACAGCCAATAACGTCCTGTCAAGTCTGTCTTACCGAAGCTCTGCATTGGATACTAGTAAACAGAAAATAGACATGTACCACGGAAAAAGCAACAAATTAGTATTGATCAATGAATCATTCTCAGCCATTTCCATCATTGCAACAAGCAGTGGACCAATCAGGAAACAATTGTGCGTGGTGTTATGAGCCATACGTCGTGTATAATAAACCAAGAGTCAAAGTACTAAGCAGAGTTGTGAGCGATAACGTTGCAGCCACAGAGAATCTGGGCTATCAACACGGCGGGTGGTTGCTCGGAGCAACAAGGCGGTGGAAAACAAGCGGGTGTCAACAGTCAGGCCGAAGCTGGAACTAGTGTTCAGCGTTGCTCAACAGGGGAATCTCTGGGGCCGACGGAAAAACCAGGTCCACAGTCAACATTCTTCACGGTTGACTCCTCAATTCTTATCTTCTACAGCTCGTTGTTCCTCTTCAATTCGCCTTGCCGACGATACAGGGCGTCGCAACGTCCCTGGATAGCCGCCCGCCGCGTTGAATCCTCTTCCGCGATAGCTCTCCTCTAGAGGGACGTGGCGCCTCTGCTGTCACCCACGAAACACCATGGCCGACGCTTCATCTATCACCGTTGCGGTCCGAGTTCGACCGTTTACCATCCGGGAGGCAGCACAGCTCTCCAAATGCGAAGATGGTCCGCTCTTCCTTGGTGACGGCTCTTTAGCTGGAGCACCGACACCAAAGCTCAATCAAAAGGGCCTTCGCTCTATCATCAAGGTCATTGATGACCGGTGCCTGTGAGTTTACCAATAACCATGCTGTCTTCTTCGAATAATCTAATTGGGTATTCGATAGTGTGTTCGACCCTCCGGAGGACAATCCTGTACAGAAGTTCTCCAAGAGTGTTGTCCCCAACGGAAAACGTGTCAAAGATCAGACCTTCGCCTTCGACCGGATTTTCGACCAGAATGCCTCTCAAGGAGAGGTATACGAATCGACAACCCGAAACCTCCTCGACAGCGTTCTCGATGGCTACAACGCGACGGTGTTTGCATACGGTGCCACAGGTTGTGGAAAGACTCACACCATAACAGGCACAGCTCAGCAGCCCGGTATTATCTTCCTCACAATGCAGGAACTGTTCGAACGCATCGATGAACGATCCGGAGAGAAGGCGACCGAGGTTTCGCTTTCCTACCTCGAGATTTATAACGAGACTATCCGTGATCTTCTTGTGCCCGGAGGTAGCAAAGGGGGGCTGATGCTCCGTGAGGATTCAAACAAGTCGGTATCGGTGTCGGGATTGTCAAGCCATCACCCGCAGAATGTACAGCAGGTTATGGACATGATCATGAGGGGTAACGAATGCCGTACAATGTCCCCGACCGAGGCAAACGCTACCTCCTCGCGGTCGCACGCAGTCCTTCAGATCAACATTGCACAGAAAGACCGAAACGCCGACGTGAACGAGCCCCATACCATGGCGACCTTGAGCATTATCGACCTCGCGGGCAGTGAACGTGCCAGCGCAACCAAGAACAGGGGAGAGAGACTGTTTGAAGGTGCAAACATCAACAAGTCCCTTCTTGCCCTCGGAAGCTGCATCAATGCCCTCTGCGACCCTCGGAAACGGAACCATGTCCCCTACCGAAACTCCAAATTGACCCGTCTCCTGAAGTTCGCGCTCGGTGGTAACTGCAAGACTGTGATGATTGTCTGTGTCAGCCCATCGAGTCAGCACTTCGATGAGACACAGAACACCCTACGCTATGCCAACAGGGCAAAGAACATTCAGACGAAAGTCACGCGCAACGTATTCAATGTCAACCGTCACGTCAAGGACTTCCTGGTGAAGATTGATGAGCAGATGGCCTTGATTAACGAACTTAAAGCACAGCAGAGGGATTCCGAGAAGGTCGCCTTTGCCAAATTCAAGAAGCAAACCGAAAAGAAGGATGCAGTCATTCGTGAAGGACTGTCTCGCATTCGCAATGCGTACGATCATTCGTTGTCGGAGAGACAGGAGAGAACCAACTACATGATCAAGCAGAAGCAGATCAGTCGCCGGATTGGTTTGCTTTCCGCGTGGATCGGCGCTTTCGATCATGTATGCGCCAGTTGTGAAGCTGAGGATGCTCTGTCGAATCTAAGGGCAGTACGGAAGACAGCACAAGGAATCCTTCTCGAACTAGAGAGTAGCAGGCAACATTATCACCAGCGACTGGCCAAGAATGCGTGGGACCGCGGTATGACTTCCGCGGTGGAACACGCCATTCGTCAACTCCAAGACTTTGATATCAGCGACAACAGCGACTTTGTCAATATGACTCGGGAGGCCGAGCTGCTGAGGGCTAACCATGAGCGTGAGGCCCTGGCGGCAGTCGCTGAACAAGACAAGGCGGGCGAAGCAGCCACTGTGCAATTGCTTCTCCAAGCACAGTTCGAGCTGATTACTGAGATTGAAAATCTCATGCAACTCAGTGAGGAAGAAGCCATCGAGCAAGGGCAGAAAATGCTGGCGAAGATGCTCAATTCTTGTTCCACCGCAGTCTCCAACATCGTGAAGCCAGATGGTAGCTTGCCATCCATGCCGCCATTGAGCCCAGTCAAGGCCAGTCCCCTCAAGCAAAAGAAGAGGCTGAGCATCGCGACTACCGTCCCCATGGGCCGACCCTTGGCTGCGCCCGCCTTGACTCCAACAGCAGCGCCGCCTTCGCCGCAGAAGGGATCTCCCCGACGTCGCAAGCTGAACGTCGGCAGAAAGAGCGTTAGCTTTTCACCGAAGAAACCCGCCGCGAAACCGACGAAGAGAAGTGTACGATGGAAGGACGACGAGCACGAGGGCACATTGACCGAATTTCAAAAGACACCACAGAAGACGCAAATTACCACTATACCTGAGAACAGCCCGGAGCCCCAGCTACCCCGGACATCGCCCATTCCTCGCGGAATTCCTGTGCCCACTCGCAACTTCAGCCCTTCTTCAGGCGGGTCACCCCCGGTGTCGGCTGTCCCCGAACCGACGCTGAACGTGCAGAAGAACAACCGATTCAAGGCCGGGTTCTTGACGAAAAAAAACAGCAGCTCCCCAATAGCACCCCCACCCACGACAACGCTGCCCCTGTCCGACAGCGAAAAGTCACCCCTACGCGACATCGAGGGCAGCAGCTTCCTGAACCGGGCGTCCGTCGAGCGCCCATCTAGGATCGCGGTCCGGACATCGAGTGGCAGCTACTCGGGCAGCCCGGCATCCGACAAGAACAGCTGGAAGGCAAGCAAGGATGATGCTATCAAGATTACCTCTGCCATGAGACGGATTTCTGGAGGATCGTTTCAGGTGGGCAGCTCAGCCAATGCCCTGCGCATCCACCGGCGACGAAGCCCGACATCGGCCACTTACGGAAGCTCTCCAACTGAGAACAACACAATGAACACCATGAATACCATGTTCACGGCCTCTCAGGCCCGGCGGATGGGCAAAGGCGAGAAAGAAATTGAAAGCAAGCCCGGGGTGTTGGGACCTCGCACCCTGCCTATCATGAAGAACACGCATCGACGCACTACCTTTGGCGGCGATATCCGGCCCCGGGACATCAGCCTGAGCAGCCGGGATGCTATCCGACTCAGTGCGATGGCAACGCCTAAGTTGGAGAAGCCCCCGGCGAGTTTCTCCAACGGCGGATTCGCCCTGCGGTAACCGATGTTTCCGGTCGTTCCCTTTGTTTTAATTGTTGGGGTCTAGGTAATACGGACGGTGTTCAGGAAAGGATACCACATGCTTTTGATTTCTGGTGAAGCAGACCTCGCGATCTGGGATCAGATCTGCTCATCTGGTGTGTACGGGATTGATGTGCTTGATATGAACTTGGAAAGATTCATAAACTCGTCTACTTTTCTTTTCCTTTTCATGTTGATGGTGATTCTTATTCACAGGCATATATTAGTTTCGGCACTTGTACCATAGCAGGATGAATTTTTTTTCCTCATTTACCAACTACCTCTTCTCGAGTTTACTCCAGAATTGTAAGCATTAAACTAAGCTTCTAGAATGAGTTCTAGAAGCCTTCCTGATGTCATGCGCGGAATGACGCCACCGCCCGCCTGCATGACAAATCCACTTCTTACTCCTCCAGCGAACTACTAGTCACCATACAACTATAATCTCCTAATATCCTCATTGATATCCCTCGTAAAAGTCAACTACATCTATCTCACCAACCCCCATTTCACAAGAATACACATACAACAACAAGCATTGCACAGCCGGAACCTCCCAACCTACCGACCCCCTCATCCACCTCTCCTCCTCCCCCTCCCCGCCTCCCGCGGGACCCAAACCCCCGGTGGAGCTCTCCGAAAAAAAGTCCATGGCCTCAACTTTCACACGCACATTACTCCGACCTTTCATCTCAACCAACTTCGCATCTCTATCCCTAACCGCCACCACCACCACCGCATCAGCAACAGCAACAACAACACGCACCATCATGTCCTCCACCTCCGCATCCACCCCGCAAACCGCCACCGTCGCCGCCGGCTGCTTCTGGGGCGTCGAACACCTCTTCCGCAAACACTTCGGCAACGGCAAGGGCCTCCTCTCGGCCAAAGTGGGTTACTCCGGTGGTCATAGTGCCTCGCCTTCGTACCGGGCTGTTTGTACGGGGGAGACTGGTCGTATGTTCATGTTCCCCTTTCCCTCCCCCATACATATCCTTACCTCTCAACGAGGGACATGCTGATAAGGATACTTACTGATAATGGGGATATGGACAGACGCCGAAGCCCTTCAAATGACCTACGACCCCAGCATCGTGAGCTACCGGTCTCTGCTTGAGTTCTTCTACCGGATGCATGACGCCACGACGCTGAACCGGCAGGGACCGGACGTCGGCACGCAATACCGCAGTGTGATCTTCACGCATGGGGACGAGCAGGAGAAGATCGCCAAGGAGGTTACGGAGAAGGTTGGCAAGGAGTGGTTCAAGCAGCCGGTTTCGACGGTTGTGGTGCCGGCGGGCCAGTGGTGGGATGCTGAGGAATATCATCAGTTGTATTTGAATAAGAATCCCGAGGGGTATGAGTGTCCGGCTCAGTAAGTTTCCCCTTTTTTTGACCTTTCAGGGTGGGTGGGGTTTGCTAATGGGGTGGTTAGCTTTGTGAGGTCGTTTCCTCCGCTTTCGGAGTAGGGTGATGTTATAGTTGTGAGTGGGTGATGGGTGATGGGGTTGGGAGATTGGTGTGGATGTATAGTGTATAGTTGAATAGCATTTTTTTTGTTGCTTGTTTACTTCTATGCTGGTTTTATGGTTTACGACAATTTTCACTCATATCTATTACTTTGGTATGAACATACTCTGTTCATCATTAACATGCTGATTACAGCGCTAATAGTAGTAACCTGTGCAAAAGCAACTCCATCCTAGAATCCGTGACATTTCCATAAATGAACAGAACCCCGTATTCTGGTCCGTGGCCGGCACGGACCGACTCAGGCACACCCTCCCAGTATCTCCAGTGTATGGAGGTGGGGCGGGTTTCTCGCATTTCCAACTTGCAGATGGCCGGCTTCATCTGGACTACATGACACACGGTGCCCGTTTACCTCTTTCATTCCACACTACTAATGATGCAATGGATGTGGTATCCTTTGCTTGGCATGTGCCATCTGCAGGCAAAACGCCTGAGTCAACGCAGGGTCCGTTTGATAAAGTTCCTGGCCATGCCAGGGCGGTTGGTCTCGCGAACCAGCACCAATTCCTTCTCGCAAGGGTCCGAGGAGTAAGTCACCGAAACGCCACTGTAGACGTTTCGGCCATTCTTCCAATCCTCAAAAACTTCGAGCACACGGCGAGCAACGACGGTGCTCGTAAACACAGCAGTCGCTGTAGTCATTAGCATTGCTTAGCTGTTCGTGATTACCGAACGATTAAGTACTTACCGTTACCAGAGTTGAACACCCAGAGGAAATCAATGTTTCCCGGTCCAGCCAGGGCGCGGATGTCCTGCTTCCATTTATCGGGAGACATGCCTTCAGCAAAGAGTCTCTTTCTTGCGAAAGAAAGGCGGCGACGCTCCCGGATGGGTTGGTTCATCCGACGATGGTCCTCATTCCAGTCGATAATTTCCGCCAGCTCAACGCGGTAGCCTTCTCCAAGACGTCCATAGCCCAGCATGCGCTCCATATCCTGATTAGAGGTCAAGAAAGCAAGCGCCTGGGCCGCGTGCTGGAAGGTCACCTTGGTCCTTCCATTAGTCTCCACGCGGATGTCCTGCAAGGGCCCTTCGTGGATGCGGGTAGTGATATACTGGATGAAATCCCGAGTAATCTTCCCATAGACACGAATGACCCCTGCTTTAGCTTCGGGGATGTCGGGAGAGACAGATGCAGGGAGCGTAACTCCGGCATTACCTGGCTCGTGCCCTTCAGTGTCATCGTCACTGCTCTGGCTTGGCTTAGACACGGAACCCAAAGCCAGAGACATAGGTGATATACGCTGCACCTCGTCTGGGGCATGGCTACGACCATTAGAGATCGAGCCCGCGACCTGGGCCCAGCTTCCACTATGCAGATGACGTCCTTCGGGCATCTTTCTGGTCCCATCCACATAGCCATTGTTCTCTTTCTCAGTATCGCACAAGTAACTTGAGCCATTTGGCTTCTGGAAACCGTTGTGAGAGGAGAGCTGGGTGTTAGCAGGTTCCTGAGTGGCAGTGTCCTGCTATGGTTGTTAGTGCTTATTGCATGGATTGTTATTAGATCCGGCTTGTTCATGCTTACCTCGGGCGCCAGAGCATAATCCTCCGGAGAAATATGCTCGACTCCCTCAGAGAACTTGTTCACGATCAGAATGCTGAGCTTTCCGATGTCGTTGGCAATCTGGTGCTGTCCATGCTCACGGAACTACGCGGTTTAGCTCGCTTTGTGGGGGGAAGAGATGATTGCGATGACCTACATGGCAAGAAATAAGGTTAAGGTGGCCGAGGGCCTCTGCCATGGCACCGTCGATAGAATAGGGCCTCATCTTTGGAGATGGGCGAGAGTTAACGTTGACGGTAAGTTCCTGCTTAGTACTCGAGATGATAAGATGCGTAGCCGTGGGGGGGAAGTAAACAAAAGAAAAAAGATGATATGATGAGTCCTGTCGGGGTCCTGACGACTGAGAAGGATAAGATGAAGAGAATGGAAAGAAAGGAGACAGAATAGAAGACAGAAGAGAGGCAAAGGATCCCGCTTCATTCACTCCGAGCTGGTGACGGAGTGAAGGAGGGAGCAAACCAGGCAAATCGTGCTCGGGGTTTGTATGGCAGTTGCGGACTAGCAGTCAGCAACGAGGCTTCCTAGTATATTCAAAGCTATTTAACAATATTCTGAACTGTTTATGCTTTGCACTGGATTGAATTCAGTCTCCCAGATTCCCGGAAACTGCCTTGACGGTACAGTGAGGCTTCAGAAGATGGTATCTGATAATGAAGGTAAAATGAGAGCTGTCTGCCAGTGTAAAAGCAGAGCCTAGAAACCTTATCAGTCTCTCTTCTGGAGAGAAGGACTTCTTTATATTTCAGTTTTCGTCAACGCAGAGCAACTAGTTATTCTGTCGGAACAAGCCAGTCATTCTTCTGATGAAAGATTGACTTTGGCAGCTACAGCTTTCTGAAAAGCTACAATCAAAGAGCTTTATAACTAACATCATACCAGCCAGAGGATATTTCTCTTTTTATTAATACAATTGTCTCTGCCATGTTTCGATTCCATTATGTACTTCAGATCCCAACCCCACAGTAACAAGCGTCACTGTATTGCCCCACTTGAGATGTTACATTCGACAAACATCTTTGTACTGACACTTCTCAAAATTGCATGACATTGTAAACTTTATAGCTATTCAATGATTGGTTACTCTATCTTAATTTAAAGATATACCAAACACTTTCGTCTGCGCACGATTAAGTGCCTGCAGCCATTCACGCAACTCATCATACTACCCGAGCTTGAGGCCTTTATAAAGAGTAGTAGTAGTCGCAGATTGAAAAGACAAGTATTTATATTGTCCAACGACTTCTCTTACTCTCCGGTCCTTATGGCTTCACTCTCCTGCTTTCTCTTCTTAGATCTCTGTGTACTAGAACAGCCATGAAATCAACATCTTTTTTCCTCTTAACTACATCTCATCACATCATTATATGAACCAACGACAGCGCGGCGGACGAACCATGAAATAATTGCACCTCAATTGCTGAATTGACAGCATTCGCCGTGGAAAAATTACACAGTGGCAATATAAACATGGCCATCCTAGCGTAGTGTTGTCATCTCAGAGAGGCAATGCTATGATGCCATCCGTGCGTGATACAGCCGCCGACGGTATACTAGAACTATGTAGCTCGGCGTTAAAGAGAGTTTTGCCATGGAAAAGCGTATATTTGTGAGTGACACATGATGTAATAAGTATCTGTCTCAATACATACTGGAATGCATTGACGCTCATAACACTAACAGTCAGGTTAAGAACCAGAGTCTATTACTGATGAACTGGTGGTTGGCGAAGATTGTAGATAGGCTAAAATTGAAGTGTTACGTCTGAGGGAAGTATATTTGTCTCCATTGAATATAATTGAATCAAGCGTTTTATATCTTCTAGATTGATAGCAAGACTGACCAAAACAAATAGTAGTAGATGGCGCGCTTATATGAAACCCAACATCTGGCATCTACTTAAGCTTGAATTAAGTAAATTTAAAGAGAAAAAGGCACACATCCCCCCGAAACCATACAACTCCCAATTAGGAACAACAAAACAGATCCATCGAACCGGGGTTAAGAACAAACGAAACATCAACTACTCTCGACCGATGATCCTCATGCAGCCAATCGCGCCACATAAGACCCCGACCGGTATTTAGATAGGCGCAATCACAGCCTTCCATCGCTGGATCATATCAAGATTGAGACATGTCATGTCAATTTTCCTGATAATTAGGTTCTTATCTGTATGCTGCTCCATTTATTTCCTCCCCACATTGTCCATTCATGAATGATTGCATTGAGCCACACTCACTCTCCCCTTGCATACTCATCCAATGGGTATTCGCAATGGGTGATGTAAGCTCAGTAGGCATTTAGTGGCAGTAATTAAGTAGAGCAAATGTATACGTCAGATGGGCAAATAATCTGTGGTCTGATCCTTATGTTGTTGCCTTTTTATGTGTCATGTTGTGTTGTGGGTGCTGATCGGGAATACCAAGTAGTAGACCGGGTATGTAACTATGCACTCTGTGCCTGATTGTCAATGTACGCGGGCTTCTAACCATTTTCTATACTTTGTACGGATCCAGAATTGGCAAACTAACTAGCTAGCTAGGAAAGGTAGTACTCAGGAACAGCTGCTGACAACTGCGTGTGCTCCGAGCTTCATCTTCCCTCGTAGATTTGAAATTAGAGCTGGTGCAGCAGCGATTTTAAAGTTCGCTGGGAGAAAACCAAGCAAGTTACCCCTGCATTGGAGGAAGGTGTTCTGCAAATAGGAGAGAGAGATTTCTGGGGAATAAAGTTCAGTAGACGCGGTGTGTGTGATTTGGGTTTCCAATGGGGGGAGAGATGCCAATCCTCCCGCTTCAATTTTAGGACCTAGCACTTGTACTACTAGGTTTGTTCAGGAGGTTGCAGCAGCAGATAAGTGAACGAGATAGTATCTCGAGAATGATAACGATAACTCCCGTAATTATTGGCCTAATAATGGAGTAATTTACGAACTAGTATAATAAATTATCAAATACATCACATGTTTTAAGTAACGAATATTCACGGTTTCAGATGTGTTAGTTGCTTAATGTCCGCAGTCGGGAGTGGTGGATTTGATTAGCTACTCAGGTCTCGGTTTTAGATTGATGACTGACACATATGGTGTCATTGTGGATAAACGGTGTTATGGAGCCACGAACGGGGAGGAGCAGGCATGACATTGTATTCAGAAGTCAGATGGGATTGAAATCATTTTCTGATTTTTCATTGTCATCCGACAACCCGCAACCTATTGTTTGCTTCTACATCCGACAGCTTTCATCATGCAAACATGTTGTCAGAGAAGCCACATTCCATGGCTGTTTTGTGGCAAAGACATCCCCGGCTAAAAATATCCCAAGCTTCCGGGTGCTTTGTTTTTTCTGGTTTTTTTTCTTTGTTATTTTATTTGATTTAAGATTTTTTTTTTTCTTCTTTGTTTACAGTGTATTATTATTCCTTTTCCAGATATCTGCTCGTAACTTCATGCCAATGCTTGGCCCCCTGACAGAGTAGACAATCCACGAGCTACTAGTTACTTAGTGACAAAGTATTTTATCTATGAGCCACGGGAGACTGTCGTGTGCCGCGCGCCAGATTCCTGATCTGTTGAATCTCCCTCCGATTCGGGCAGGTTCATAGAAATCAAGGCGATGAGGTAATCTGGCATGCGCACGCAGCCAACGTGAGGATGCCGCCCTGTTGGTGTAACAACCAAGCCCTGCTTCCAAGGACGATTGCGGTAATTCATTGTCGGTCAAGAGACCTTTCTGCTCTCCCGTATTGGACATACTGTGTAAGTGATGTATGTATATGTACGTGTGTATGATATTTATTATTATCATTAGCTAACTAGGCAGACGCATAAAATTGGCCGTTCGCGACTAGATGATTTTTCATGTCTTGGGTCTTATCTGGTGCGCGGAATGACCGGCTGTCAACTCGAACCAGTTTTTTTTTTTTTTTTCCCTCGAGGACTAACTAGTCCGGTAGTTAGTAGATAGGACTTTTCCGTTTGCTGATTTGATTCCGAGGAACAAGGCCCATTTGGTTTAAGACATTGTGGGTGACCGAGTGAGCACCAACCGGGGTTTATTTGTTGTGGATTTAGTCATAGGGGCGGACCACATGGAGGGGGACACTTGGGTTATGGGCTATGTAGATACCTGCCTAGTAGGCGCTGCGGGATATTTGGTTGCTCATGAAGATTTTAAGCGAGCACGAGATTTAGTAGCACCTTGGGTCTGGGGAAGATTGAAGAAGGGAGAAAAAAGGGGAGAGTTTTCTTAGTTTTATGTGGATGAGCGCACCCTTCTCCATGATCAACCCCAAGGATTTCCCTGTTTTCTTGCAGTGTCAGGGACAGACCGGGCAGCGCTAGACGAGTAACTCACTAAGGACTACTAGTGTCTTGCTCGGGGTGCTTAGTGGCCCAAAGCAGCGCCTGCCGATAAGGAACAGCAAGAAATCAGAAAGCAGAATTCAACGGAGGGAATTAACTTTGGGTGGAGTGGGGCAGGGCCCTGCTTAGAGACTAGCGCACTAGTAGGGGTCCTGGGGCAGATCAGGGATTCGTCCATTGAGAGCTTCCCAATCCAGAAAGAACGACGGATCCTGCATGGAAGTTCTCCCGTACCGTGATGGTAAATACCGCTCTTACTTTACCTTTCGCCATGATCGGTCCGAGGGCTCTTATCAGGGCCAAGGTAAGCTCGGGGGGAGGTGACCTGGGATACCTAACAGATCATCGGGCCAACAACATGCCAGATGTAGTCAGTGGGCATCTTTTCCAGCTGGGTCATCACGAGTTACTCGGATAGCTAATCTAAACAAAGGGGTTAGAAAAACCCCCGGGATGTCTCTCGGTCTGCGTGAGGGGGAGAGGGGAAAAGACAACGTTCTCGAAAGGTTCTCGTGCTGCTCTGCGGTTGCTGGAAACCGAATACGCCGTATGAGGCCGTGCATTACCAGCAAGGTGAAATTACCTGACGGGTGGCTACGAGTCCCACCGGAACCGCATTCGCATTGAACCGTTCCTTTCACAACGAGAGAGCGAGAAAGTGAAGAGCGCCGACTTTCTAGGCAAGTACTAGAGCTATATAGTATATGACTTCTCCTTTTCCTCCTCCCAATTCGGGTGACTTCCTTCCTCATTGTACTCGTGGCACAATCCCGGGCTCGTTCTATCGTTACTTCTGCTCTCTTCCCGGTCGTCTTCGTCTTCTTCTACTTCTACTCTCTTTACTCTTCTCCTGCCCAGTACTCCTCCTCATCCTCATCCTTTTTTCTATCCATCTCTCCCTCGGCGGTGATACGGCGATAAGAATACTACTTCACTTACCTCCCGAACTACCCGCGGTCCCTCATTTATCGGCGCAACTTGTGATTGGATTCCACTTGCATAGCCCTCGGGTTTCCCATTACTTAATTCTCTCGCCGTCTTTATATAGAAACCGGTATCTTTATTCTTCACTACGGTAAAATAAAGGCCAGGACTGAAATTCGGTATGCCCCAACTTTCCTGTGCCACTCAGGCACAGCCAGACATTAGAGCCAGTGAATGTTGCGCCTAAATGTATTAATAAACTAACGGTTTCCCTCTTCAGTGTTGTCTTGCACATCTCCAGACCAATCTCCTAGTGTCTTGTTATACAGACATCTGCTTCCTAATTCCCAGATCTTGCACTGAACCCTGTCCGCCACAATGGTGCGGTACACTTCTTCCATTCTCTTGGCCTCGTTGGCCGCCACTTCCGGCTGGGCTACCTCGTCCCCTCCTTCATGCAGTACCAGCTCTCAGTGTCCCGAAGAGTATCCTTGCTGCTCTCGTGCGTTGGTCCCTTTTCTAATCTAGCCCTATGTGGTATTACCATCATCCGCTAATGCTCGTTTAGAATATGGACAGTGCGGTACTGGTGCTTACTGCTTGGGTGGTTGCGACCCCATCTCGTCATACTCTCTAGACTCTTGCGTTGGTGAGCCCGTGTGTGAGAGCAAGACCTACAAGTGGGACTCTCTCGATAGTGCCGCGCTGAACACCAAATATCTCGGAAATGCGTCCGAATACGACTGGGTCTACAGCGGCTACCCCAAGTTGGACGATGGTAATCTTCTCCTCACGATGCCTAAGAACACCGTCGGTACGCTCTTTGCGAACAACCACTACGTCTGGTACGGCAAGATTTCCGGCAAAGTCAAGAGCAGCCGTGGTGCCGGTGTTGTCACGGCTTTTATCCTGCTTTCGGACGTCAAGGACGAGATCGACTTTGAGTGGATCGGTGCGGATCTGGTCAATGTCCAGACCAACTATTACTGGCAGGGTGTTCTGAACTGTAAGCCTGACATTATCCCGAATGAAATGCCCCAAACCCGCTGCTAACATGCCTTGTGCAGACAACAACGGCGATAAGGATGCAGTCAATGGAAGTGATACATTCGATGATTGGCATGAGTATGAGATCGACTGGAAGGAAGATGCGATTACCTGGTCGGTGGATGGTGAGGTGAAGCGGACTCTCACCAAGGAATCGACCTGGAACGAAACTGCGAAGCGCTACCAATACCCCCAGTCCCCATCCAGAATGCAGCTTTCCCTGTGGCCTGCCGGCCAAGCCAGCAACGCACCAGGAACCATTGAGTGGGCGGGTGGCGAAATCGATTGGGACAGCCAGGACATTAAAGACAAGGGTTACTACTATGCCACGTTTGGCGAGATCACTGTTCAGTGCTACGATGCCCCGAATGGCACTGTTTCGAACGGAAACAAGTCGTACATGTTCACCAACAAGGATGGGCTACAGCAATCGGTTCAGATCACCAACAATGACACCGTTCTTGCATCTTTTGGCGCCACCGGTCTCGACATGGATCTTGGTGCCAGCGACTCCAGCAGCAGTAACGGAACTAACGGCACGGTTCCCGAGAACCAGGGAGGATCAGGAAACGTACCCGGCACCAGCACCTCGAGTGGCAGCTCCAGTACCTCTTCTGGATTCAGCCAGGGCAGCAGCACCGACACGAGTGGTGCTCCCTCCCAGAATGAGCGAGTCATGAGAGGCTCATTCTTTGCTGCCTTGGTCGCAGTTGTCGTTCTGGTCGCTCTCTAAGGAGACTCGACAAGCAATCACCTTCTTCACTTCTTGGATATTCTTATTCACATAGCTCGATTCTCGGTGCATGCCCTTCCTTTACGACTTGTGGTTATCATTCTTAATCTTTTTTTTTACTGTTCTATACCTGGCGCTCCGAACGCCCGTCTTTTCTTTGATCGGATCTTGTACCTTTATGTTTTTGCCCCCATTGGATGTCTTTATGGTTATTATGACTGCGCCTGGGTGGTCGCGTTTTTACTGTCATGGACATGACTTGAATACACATACTAATACCCCTTTTCCGCCGGGTAAACAGGTGCCCGGTAGCTGAATGTGTTTATTTTCTCTTTCACTGGTCTGGTGTTTGCATGGTAGATTATTAAATGCCAATGGTTCCATTTGGTCAGACAGACAAGCGAATACCGAAATAGGATTAATGTACATCACTTCTAGTTCACCGGACGGTACCGAAGAACAAGTTACAACATACAAGTAGCTACATGCGGGACTCTAACTTCCACAAGTTGATACAACTACCTTTTTGCCCTTCACATCAATCAAAAAGACCAGCAAACTACGCTCTCCCCCACCCGCAACTCTAGCCCCTCTCCACTAAACCCTTCCTTATCCTAGGCAACTCATCGCCCACCTACCCAACCAACTAACTAAACGCCAAAACGTACATCTACCCCGGAATGATCCACCCCCGATGCATGCAGATACTACGTCTTCTCGCTGGTATTATTCTACTACGAGAGGCTTACCCAGCTGAATCAGACCAATGCTTCGAGGCGGAGAGAGTGGATATAGATTTCCGTTTCGGGGTGTGCCGGGGAGGTAGGGGGAGGGGTGAGCCTATTGTGGTGGGGATGGGAATGTATGGGGGTGTTTGTGGGTCGTGGTGTTTCAGTAGCTGTGGGGGAAGAATGGGTATGGGGCAGCGGTATTGGTGTTGCAGTGGTAGGGGTAGGTACTTTGATACCTAACTAGGTAGGATGGGATGTAGGATAGTTGGGAAATGGTAAGATAGTAATATATCTAGATACCTAGTGATACGCGTATTATGCATTGTACGAGGTTTTTGCTAATTGTGGGCCGAACTTGGCTATGGTAAAGAGAACAAGGAAAGAAAAGCATTCTGATAACATTTCGTATGAACTGATTGAGTGGTTAAACGCCAGAACACCCACACCAAAGTATTATGCGACATTGGTAATTTAGATCATCGTTTGTCAAGGGTTGTATAGATGGCAGGATGGATAAAATCATAAGGTTTAGACGTGACAGATGTAGGGCGTGACTAAGTGTATTTATTAGCTTCAGTGGCTCTCGCCACAGCTGCAGCCTCGCTCGGAGAGTCCGCGCTTGCGGAACTCGCCGTGGTAGGTGTCTAGGCCTTCGGTTCGGACATCCTCGCCTAGAGGGTCGCCGAGCCAGCCATAGGGGCTATCCTCGGAAGACATGGTCCAGTAGTCCGATGAGAGAAGCTTCTTGGTCGTGCTCTTGAGGTCCAGGTCGAGGAAGTCGGCCAGGAAGGAGCCGACTTCGGTGTTCTCGTGGTTGCCTGCTAGGGGAAACGCGAGTTTCCCGGAGGCGTAGATGTTGACATCGACACCTGGTCTGAGGTTAGTTCATGATCGAAGGGGGTTGATATGGATGGTGGTATCATACCGGAATGTCCGTGGGTTGCCCAACCAATTTGAGCCCTGCGGCTGACAATATCCGCAAAGACGTACTGGGGGTTATATGGGTAATTGGGGTCGAGAACGGCGTTAATCTCCTCGTCCGTGACATCTGTGATGCCAAGATCGTTCTCAATGAGGCTGCGGACGAACTTGTACTGCTTCTTGTCGTCCGTTTCAGTGGCGAGATAGTTCACTAGCTTCTTGTTGACGTACTCCGAAGAGTGACTGGCATTGGCCAGGACACCGGGAAGCCATTTGTAGTCGGGGTATTCAGGCTGTAGCTGACGCGCGATTGACAAGCCTCCAGTCTCATGGTCGGATGTGCTCACGACCACGCCCGGAGTCGAGTCCTGCTCTAGGAACTCCAGCACGGCCGCAAAGGCCTTGTCATATGCCAAGACTTCATTGACCTGTGCAGCCGGGTCGTTTCCATGGCCAGCATGGTCGATGCGCGAACCCTCAATCATGAGGAAGAAACCCTGCTCACTGTCGGCGGTGGCCTGGCTGAGTATCGTCAAGGCGGTACGGGCCATCTCCTCAAGAGAGGGGTACACGTCATTCTGGCTGCGGCGGTCGATCTCGAAGGGAATGTCTTTCTCCGCAAAGAGCCCCAGGAGTGGCAGTTTGCCTTCAGTCCCTCCATTCAGAGAGTCGAACCCGGCTCGATCATCCATGTAATGGTATCCACCCTCCTTCGCCAGCTCGACAAGGTCGCGGTCATCGCCCCGACAGCTTCCGTCAGTCGAGTTGGGCAAGAAGTGACACCGGCCTCCACCCATGATAAGATCCACCACCCGGCCCAGCGGGTGCTCCCCGATTTCCTGTTCCGCAATCCGGTCTTCGTACTGTCGGAGATTCACATGTGAAGCAAAGCAAGCCGGAGTCGCATCGGTGATACGAGTCGTCACTACCAGCCCCGTCTTGTAACCAGCCAAGGAGGCAGCCTCGAGGACGGTGCCACAAGGCGAATGGTCAGGAAGCACGGAGATGGCGCCGTTGTAGCTCTTATGACCACACGAGAATGCCGTCGCACCGGCCGCGGAATCCGTCACAAGGCTGGAGCTCGATCGTGTACGGGAGGTACCGACAAAGTGCTTGTCCAGGATGAGGACTTCGTCAGCGGGAAGCCCTTGTGTGAGTTGTTTGTAGCTCCTGGTCATGGACAGACTAGCGGGGCCCATGCCGTCGGACACCATGAAGATAAGGTTCCGTTTGCCAGTCGGCTTCGTCCAGGGATCTTTCGAGCGATCTGGGCCGCGACTAGATTCATGTTGGTAAACGACGGAGAGAACGATGACAGCTACCGTAGCAATGAGGGCCCAGGTGAAGAGGCCGAGCTCTTTCCAGAAGCTCCATCTGCGGCGTCGGTCACGGTCGGTGCGGATCCCGGTTAGCAGGGCGTCCTCCTCCTCGGCATTCCGAATGGAGGAATGGTCGGACGAGGGTCGTGAGGCCAAGAGAGGCTCTTCACGCGCCATAGTGTTGTGAGAGGCTCTCTTAGAGTAGATAGAGGAGAATTCAGATGAACAGAGAAGAATCGAACATGGGGGGAGGAGAGATGGGAGGTTGGACAGGAGGAGGTGAGCAACAGGCGGGAAGATCGTCCGGGGTTGCACTTGTTGGCCTGAGCTAAACCCCGATTAGTCCAGGCCGCCCTCTTGCTGTTTCGGGTATCGCGCCGCCTGGGGATCGCCGTCGACGTCACATGGAGTCTGCCACTAGTGATGCTGTATAGCACTAGACAAGTCAAAACTAGGCTAATTTCCCAGACATATCATTATCTATTATACATGAATACAAGAGTGGATGGGACATCATAAAGGGACGATGACTCCCTCAGAATACGAACAACAATAACATACACAACGTTAGCCCCCAATATCACAGCGAGCCACCGGGTAGCCCCATAGTATCCAGGGTCCAACGCCCCCTAATATGACTGCTCAGACACCAGCTCAGAAATGCCTCTACCTCCCCTTCCATCCGATTGGGATCATAGCCGCAGCAATCTCCGACACGCCTCTCTCCGTAGCCAACAGATTGAACTGCGCAGCAGCATTCCTCGTGTCCAACACTTCCACCCGAACTCCCAAAGAATTGACATGTCTCTTGGTCTCCGGCGACAGAGGGAACACAGTCTCTCCCATGCCAATAATCAACATATCTAGAAACCATCAAAAGTCACAGGTTAGCCACATATTCCCAAGCATCCTAAGCTATAATACAACCACTCCCGTAGCCAAAAGAAGGAACAAAAGCAATAAACATACCCGGACGAGGCCAAACCAGATCCAAAATTCCCCACGCATGCTCCGGAACCTCAAACTGGCCCTTCTGATTGACCATACTGTTCTTCCCCGCTTCAGCACCTTGCCACGGCCGCCAGACAAAAGCTTCTCCGCCAACAAGGAACACTCCATCCCCACCGGTGATCTTGACGCCATTGTCCAGATGAAATCCCGTATCAAGAGTAGCGTCGATAGCGGTCGTCGGGGCAGGGATGTTTCCCAGCACGTTGAGGGCACTAAAGTCCGTCTGAGTGTCTTCCTTGGACGGCGGGCCGCGGTCTCGGCTGGAGGGCTTTGCGCTGTGAGCGCGAGGGATCATCCGGGTCGGACGGGCATCGTTGCTGTTGTAGCGGTGGAATGTGAGGGGGGAGGAGGTCAGTCGACTGAGAGGGGAGACGGAGCGAGATGCGAGCTGTGTGCAGATTGCGCTGCTGCTGCAGTTGGGGGAGATTGAGGTGCGCAAGGCGCGGAGGAGTTGGGGGGACGGGGGATGCATTGTTGGGAATTTGATGTCGTGTGATACTGCAAAGACGTTTGACCTCCTTAGGAATAGTATGGAGTATCAACAGGATGATAAAGTGTTCCGGCCCTGTGAGGTTTTAGAGGCAAGTTGTAGAAGTTGGCAGTATCCGTTGTCTGAAGGATTGTAAGAGCGGAGCAGCCGAGCTTGAGAAGTCGAGAATCCGGAGGTTTGCTGCCTCAGGCAGCATAACCCAGCTTGACCGCAATTGGCCAATGGAACGCTCGCAAATAGTAACAGCTGTCGCAGCCATGTAAAGGATGAACTCTTCTTTAGTCAAACTACAGCCTTGAAGCAGATACACAAAAGAATCTTATGAAATTAAATACTAGAGGATGCTATCGATCAATATCGTAAATGTCGTATGTCAAATGCAACTGGTCTAATAAATTTTATTCACGGTTCCAACCATTTTGTACGTCCCTTACCGAAACAGAAAAAGGAGGCGAGGTTGATGTTCGATATAGAATGACAACTGAACAATATGTCATGCAGTCGTGAGTTGCTTGGAATGCAATTGCACCTAAGGGAGCAATTCCAGGGAAGCGAGAATCCCGGGTATCCTGTCAAACCCAAAAGAAACAAAAGGTGCTATATCTCCCACCCCGTCATTCACAAGCGTTCAACGCGGGTGCAGAGATGTATCCGTCTGAAGTTGACTGGTTATACCTACTGAGTGCTCACCGAGCTGTCTCCTGTCCTTTGCGGCCATCGTCACCAGGTTTGTTGGCCGGCT
The DNA here is from genome assembly GCF_003344945.1 of Aspergillus welwitschiae. Classification (NCBI taxonomy): domain Eukaryota; kingdom Fungi; phylum Ascomycota; class Eurotiomycetes; order Eurotiales; family Aspergillaceae; genus Aspergillus; species Aspergillus welwitschiae. The sequence continues at coordinate 744,404 of NW_020798695.1, forward strand.
TTCGGTCCTCATCGGACTGACTGGAACTGTCATCGGCGGCACCCGATGTGGATGCGCTACGCAAGCGTTGAGCACGATCTTGAAGCACTTGGGCTTCCGCGGCAGCCCTCTGGGCACGAATCTGTTTACGCCACATGCTGGCATATCGACCTTTCATTGCCAGCAATTGATCGTGAGTGCCACTTTCGGCCACTCGGCCTTCATGCAAGACTACTATCCTGTCTGCCGTCGTGATGGTACTCAGTCGATGAGCAATAACAAGCATCGTCCGCCCACGGGAAAGGCTGGACAGCGCGCCCTGGATGTGCTCCTCTGTTTCTGTGTCCAGCGCAGCAGTCGCTTCATCCAGAAGAATTATTCGCGGGTTCTTGAGAATGGTCCGAGCAATGGCAACCCGCTGTTTCTCTCCGCCGCTGAGCCGGAGACCGCGCTCACCGACCTTAGTGCTATATCCATCGGGAAAGGACATGATCTTGTCGTGGATGCTGGCAGCACGGCAAGCTTCATAGACCTCCTCATCCGTCGCGTCCTGATTGGCGTACTTCAAATTGTACATCAATGTCTCGTTGAAGAGCACCGTGTCCTGTGGCACAACACCGATGTGCTTTCGGAGCGAATCGATTGTGATACTTTCCACATCGTGCCCATCTACACGAATGCGGCCCCTCGTCGCGTTATAAAACCGGAAGAGTAGACGGAAAACAGTGGACTTTCCTCCGCCTGACTCACCCACCAGAGCTGTGGTTGTCCCGGGCTCGCAGCGGAATGTCAGCCCATTCAAGGCTGGTTTCCGGGTGTCATATGAGAACTCGACATTTTCAAACATGATATCACCCTTGCAGAGTGGCAGGGGCCTGGCGCTGGGTCGATCGACCACGGTGGGCTGCTCCCTGAACAGTTCCAACAACCGCTCTGAGTTTATCATGGCTGACTGGATGGAACGGTAGAAGGTGCCGAAGAAGTTCAAGGGCCCTTGCAATTGGGCCATGTATGTGAGGAGTGAAACAAACTGACCAACATCCCGCTGTCCTAACGATACCTGATAAGCCGCGATAAAGCATGCAATCAGCAAACCTAGCATGAAAACAGTGTTCTGCGATGTATTCAGCAGATTGAGGGAGAAGAGAACGTGATATTCGGCCTTCTGGAAGTCAGACACGGCATTTCTGTATCTGCCAAATTCGTATTCTTCGGCATTGAAGTATTTCACGGTTTCATAAGAGACCATAGAATCGTTCCTAGCCATACTGTAAGCCTTGCAAAAAGAAGGAGTAACTGGTAATATCGAGTACTTACTTAACAGCGTCTTCTTGTCTGGACTTGTTGACCATCTCTCTGCGGATTTCCGCTCGCCATTGCGCCATCCGCACGGTGACGTAGAGATAGCAGAAAGTGACGATAGTCACCACGAGCGCATAATAAGCGTCTAGGAAGACAAGGAAGAAGACAATCGCAACACAGAGGTCAACCAACATAGGGACGACCTGAAAGGTTACTTGTTCGAGGAATGTGTTGATCGAACTGCCCTTGCTCAGGGCAGATAGCACTTCACCCGTCTTTTTCCCTAGGTGGAAATCGAGACTCAGACCGTGCACGTGCTCGAAAGCCGCTGTCGAAAGCTCCATGTAGGAGTACTGGCTCACAGGAATCCATAGATTAGACCGCAAAGAGCCGATAAGACCCTGGTTGCCCTGCAACCACCGGTAGAGAATGTAGAGACAGATGTTGAACCACGGGACTCGAAACTCGCCGTCTTGTTTGGAGAGCATGTTGGTAATGACACCTGCCTGGTAAGGAACCAGCACATTCACGATCCGTTGCAATACAATTAGCAGAAAGCAGATGACCACTACTATTTGCAAGCGACGGGATTTCGATGGCCACAGGTATGGGAAGAATAGTGAATAACCGCTGAGATACTCCCACCAACTAGTTGACGGAACTGTAGTCGGGCGAACCCACGGGTCGGTGGGCTTGGAAGCCTGCGCGTGACCATTCGTTGAGCCATAAGCATTCCCGTTTTCTGCGTGGTGGCCGTTGAGTAATCCCGTGGTCTCATTGACCCCATTGGCGTGACCATGAGCTCTTTTGGAGTTGAAGTTGATCGTATGAAACATGTACGACATGACCATAGCCATGAGGAACAGTACCCTGATACAGTTCAGGACCACCTCCGCCAACTCCCACGGCGTTATACCTTGTCTCAGGCGACCACCAACAGGATTCCCAACCACAGGTTCGCGGTGTACGTCGGAATAGATGGAGAGAGAGGTTCCTAGGATACCCAGCTCAATCGGAATCGCCACTAGCCATGGAATGAATTGGGCGAAGGTTGGAGAGGGGTTTGTATCCAACAGGGAGACAAGTATGATCGCGTAGTCGAAGAATGAGCCCACGACATAGATCTAGTGTCATTAGCGACGATGCCCCTCCCGTTTCTTGAGGTTCCAACCCAGGCTTGGGTCAGAACTAAAAACTGAGGCAAGGCAGAGGACTTACCACCACTGATTGGCCACACCACCAGTGTTCCGATCTTGCAATCATGACATGGGCCACATTAAGGGCACCATCTGCGGCAATTGTTAAAAGTACCCCGACAGACAGCCACTTGAACAACAATTTTGTGCGTTCCGAGAACCTTTGCGGTGCCTTGATCACGGTCATTGTACTCCGGGACCGTTTGGGGAGTGGTCGCCCACCGGGACCTGTGTGAACGGCATTGGCGTTCTTGTTCGCATTTCTAGCCGTAACAATGGAGCTGGCAATGAAGGAGGCGACAAATATGAGGAGCAGGATAATGGGCGACGCAATGCGCAAGTACGCCACCATATCGCGAGTTGCGTGTTGGTAACCCATGATGTGCAGTCCTCCCAATTGGCCGATATAGTATCAGTAGACCATTTAAGGTATTTCCATGACCCAGCGACCACCTTCTTCTTCTATATTGACACCGAAGACCGCAAGATGTGAAAGATCCGCAATCGGTAAGATGACGGGGGATAACTTGTTATAAAATGGGTAGGAGGCGAAAGCTGCTCTGAAGTTTGGCGATCGAAAGAGCCAAAAGTTGTAATGGACTGGGGGTGGATCGACAAACACGTGGGAAGAGTAGCCTCTTTTTCGATCTTCTATTAAGCTTAGGAATGGAGGAGAAATGTCTCTCCCTTAACCAAAAACGACAGACAGAATAAGAAAAGAAGAAAAAGAAAATGTCTCGTAAAGAAAAGAAAAGGGCAATGGAAGAGTCGGGGGTAAGAGGAAAAAAAAAAAAAAAGTTTTTGTTCAATAAGTACAGGAGAAGAATACAGATAGGCTAATCCCGAAACTATAAGAGGAGAGGAAAAGAACAAGATCCGGGAAAGACTTGCTTGCACCAGGGCAGATGGTATCAAGCAGGGAAAACAAAGAAGCCCCAGTAGGGAGGGGAGGCCAGCGGAAGAGAGGGAAGGAGAGGGAAAGACGGAAGAAAGAAAAGAGCAGGTAGGGAAAGACAGGACGAGAAGATAGCAAGAGGCAACACGCGAGAGGAAAGGATCGTTGGAGGATACAAATAGTAACTGGACGGTCGAGGAAGAATGACGGTGTGGATGCGAAAGCAGCAGTCGAGAACCCAGACTAGCCGGACCCAAAGCTACTCCAAGCTTGGTTGGCTTCGGAAGGCGAAAAATAGGAATCGGATCCAGCTGAACCAGAAGAAGGGGGATGGGATAAAATAAATTGAATTTATTTATTAGTTATTCTATATGAGCAAGAAGAAGGATAATTAAAATTAAATCAAATGATTTAAATCATAGGAACAGTCGCTCTTCATTTTTCCTCTTTTCTTCCAACGGTCGGTTTACTTTGCTTCTTTTTTATTCCAGTTCATTTCAATTTTTCTCTATTTTATTTTCTGAAATTCTTCGAGGATGATCAGATGCAAAATCGGAGGTTTTTATTTTATGCCTCTTGCTTTTTCTTTTTCGTTTTTTTCGTCTTTTTCGTCCTTTTTATTATTTTTTTTAATTAATTTCTCTTTCCCCCCATATTCCTTTGCATGCTGTTCCTCCCCACCATTGCTTAAATGTTACGTGTCGAGGAGCAAGGTGTGGCTAAAACAACCCAAAGTAGATAAATTAGAATTCATGGGGTGTTTTCTTGTCTTTCTTTTTCAAAAGGCGGAGAAAAGGACGGTGTGCTGAAATGTATGATCAAACTACAGTGTTGTTGTTGTTGTTGTTGTTGTTTGTACGTAGCTGTTTGTTAGTCCCATGAAGTAAGTACCTGCTGAGGCCTGTTCATGGCCGCTTCCTCGGGTCTGGGTGGATTTGACCAAATGATTCGTGCCCAATGGGAACAGGGGTTGGAATGAAGGTTCGAGTCTTGGGGTAAAGGAGGACAATTCGCCCGACGACGGTCACGAACCCTCAGAAAGCATTCAGGAAAGCATGGAAGCCTGTAATAAATGAATGACTACTAGATACTGCATAGAGTAGTTAGCTATACTAACTGTGGGGTACAAGAAAACAACTCTTGAGGCTTGATTGCTACATGATTCGAGCGAGACATACTTGTTGCATACATACATGATACCACACACACACACAGCTGCTACTACCACTGCGTACTGCGATAAAGTTATTATCCTATACTACCACCAGCTGCTAGATACTCCGTGCAGTAGCTACTAGCCAACCTGTGGGTGGAAGGGTTGAGATCGTTTGTGTAACCCTCGATAGAAGTGAAAGAAGAAACAGAAATCGACGATCTTTTCGGGACTCAGATGCAAACACCCACTGTAAAAAAGACGAAAAGAAAAGAAAAATAAGGGAAAGGCCAACAGGAGGGGGGTGGAAAAACTCAGGGCGTAAGGATAGTGGTGTGGTCGTGACAGATCTCGATGGAGGAGGGCGAGGCGCAGATCGATGCGAGAGGTAACCCGCAGCGGACGAATGATGAAGGGCCTGGCCTGCAACAGCAAATAGCCGTCCGGGGATTCCCTGGAAAGCTGTTTGCTGGGATGCCTGAGCAGCTCCTTGAATGGCTGCTGGCCTGCTGAGAGACAGAAGGACACATCACTCCTGCTGGCCCCCTTCCCACGATCTTACCGGTCCCCTTGGTTAGTATATATGAATATGGATCATTTTTGATTGATCGAGTCCTCATTCATAACCATGATGCAGGAGGGACGATCGTTTGGTGCGTAGGTGGCTGACAGCTTCAGGGACGGTTTCCAAAAGGAAATGTGGTCCGGTCGCTTTCTCCATGGTGAGCGCGAATTCCAATCCAATTTCCTCCCGCAAGGTAAAAGTAGACAGCAGCAAAGACCGATCAGGTTAATTGGGAGAATAGGGCGGAGAATTTCTTGCTTCAAGGGCAACGCAACACCATGATCATGGTGTCCGTTATTATCACCCGACCAAAAAGTCCCCTCCTCCGCTGTATGACCCAGCAGTCGGTCGCAACAATGCGGGGAGGGCTGGAACCGATCATGTTCTTCAAGTTGAGGATGCATCGCCATTGCCATTTCGACGAGTCATTCCTGGTACTAGTCTTTTAGCTTGTCCCACCCAGAAGTCCCGAGTGTCCGGATGATCTAAAACCGCGCCTGGAACGTACGGCCCTGGATGCGCCTCTTCCCCTCCACCCTCCTTAAAGTAAGACATGACATGACTACCACTGCCTATCGGTTTCATGGGGCTTGAGTAACTTATTTCTGGTGTTGCATGGTAGAGCATCCGATAGGTGGATACTGACTAAAATAAGCACGTTGCTGGGGGATGGTCAAACAACCCTCGACAGCTCCAGCTGTAGCCTCCCAGCTGCACTGTTTATCCTCTGACGTATTTCTTGACAGTCAAGTTCTGTTGACTAACTAACTAAAGTGCCAGAAGCTAACTACTTTGTCAGTAGTCGTCATGGAGCCGATCGAACCCATCCACCGTTGAATCCACACCGCCTTAACACTACCTGCATGCAGGTTGGATTTCCTCCAGCCTTTCCCAGTCTGCACCCGTCCATCCTTCCGTCCATCCAGAACGGTTATCCGAAACCAACCATTCGATGGCTTTTTAACCAACCCATGGTAACCCTCGAGAGTAGCGTCAATCTGGCGATAGATACATGCTGAATGTTTGTCTGGACGGGCCTAATGCTGTAGTACTTTTGACAATCCCCCTACTAGGAGGGAGGGGGAAAAGGGAGAAGGAAGGCGCTGGACAAGTCTACTTTTGACTTTTGTGAGTTATCAGCTGAACAAATCGAATTTGTAGAATTGCTTTTGTCTTGCTTCGTCCATTCCCTTCTTTCCTGGAAACCGCTGCTTGTGGATGTCTCTGGTCATGGATCTCGCATCTCACTTTCTGATTCTGGGGGAGGACGGACGAAATAAGGAACCAAGATGGAGAGGGATATGGCACGCTAAACCCACTGAGGAGCTGCACATCACGGGGTGTTGCCACGCTGGAGTGGGTTACCTAATAATACACTAATACACTAATTAGTACACTAGTACCCAGTACCCAGTACACCAGCTCCGAAACCGGACTAGACTCCATCGGGAGGGAAAGGCCCGGATGGGAAATTGAGGTTCAGATTATGGATCGGGTGTCAAAAGCAAAGGGTGGGAATGGACTACTGTCACGTCTTGATTACGGCTATACAACTCATGATTATCGTTCTGTAGAGGTTATAGTACAATGGAAGAAAGCTTAGCAGCAGAAGAGCTGTGTTTTTTGATAACTACCAGTAGACCTCTGAATCGTGAGAGCTTTGATCAACTGAAGTATAGGTTTAACAGTAACAACCGACCAAAGGTAGTAGTCAACTATGATGGTTCTCACCCAATATATATTTCAACATATTGTTACTACCCATAGTACTGTAGTAGTGGTAGAGATTTCAAGTCTACTAAGTAGCAGTACTAGTTAGTAGTATAATCTCCACTGCATAGTTTACTTGCATGGTGCAGGCTGCCTGAAATTATCTCCACTCAATTCATCTTTTTCCGTGAGGGAAGTGAGCTGGAAAGTCACCAGTTCAACCTCATCACAACACAAACTACCGAACTTCAGCCCATCCACATCCTCACCTCACCCAAACTCCGCCTCCCCCTTTCCTTTTTTTCTCTTTTCCCTTTCCCCACCACCACCACCTTCTTCTCTTTTCAGCAACAAGTTTTGTACTTGTCATCGGAAACCCATTCGTTCACCAGGATGGAGCCCCGATCGCTGTCGGGTTAAAGTGTTCTGTGGCTGAGTGTGATCTCTTGACACCTCCAAGCTGGCAATGATGTCCGACTTCTCTCGATTGCCCGCCCGAGGCAGCTCCTCGCCAGCACCGCCGCCTCCCCCACCACCAGCTCCCGTGCAACAGAGTCACAAATATTCCAACCGCGCGGCCAGTGCTCTGGCAAGATTCGCCCAGCCCTTCTTCTCAGGGTCTCGACCTCCTAGTCCGCACACGGCGGGAAGTCGTGCAGATTTGTCTGCTGGTCCCCGTTCAACAAGGTCCAAGTCATTGTATAGCTCGCCTTTCCCTTCCCCCCCCTCTCCCTCCCTTAGCACACCTACATAAATCACTCTTTATTAGCTACCCACTTTGTTTTACTTACTACTAGCTGACCCCATCCCCCCTACCCGCTTTGTCCCTTGCTTCTTTATTTGGATCCCCTCCAGTTTCACCCGATTCGCCGCCTTTCACACGCTTTCCATGCTAGATCATGCCCCATCTTCTTCTTGCGAGAATCTTTACAGACCCTCATACTGGGAGGAGGAAAAAGTAAAAAAAGAAAGAAATTGATCTCTAACATCTTCCCTAGACCTGGAGCATCCCAGACTGTTACGCATAAGACTGGTATTCCTATTGCCGCTCTAGATATCTCCCCGCAGCGGACACATGCAGTCATTGGCGGAAAGGAGATTTTGAAGACCATCCGCGTCTCGCCTGATCATTCATCCGAGGAATTCAATCTCCGCAATGCTATCATCAGTTATTCATCCACTCATCATGGTGGAAGCGGACTCTCCGCCCGGCATAAAGACCAGCTGACTGTGAGAGATGTCAAGTGGTCACATGGTGAGTATGACCAGATTATTGCCACGGCGGTGGCCAATGGCCGCATCGTGGTGTATGATCTGCGCCGAACTGGCTTGGAATGTTGCCGATTCCAGGGCCACAGCCGCCAGGTCCATCGGTTAGCCTTCAACCCGCACCATGCGTCATGGCTTCTGTCGGGGAGTCAGGATTCTTCCATTCGAATGTGGGACTTGCGGACAGCTTCTGCGGAACGTGGCGTCTTGGTGTGTGGGAGTCTGGATCTGTTCCACGGTAACAGTGATGCCGTCCGGGATATCAGGTGGTCGCCAACCGACGGGGTCATGTTTGCGACTGCAACAGACAGCGGAGCGATACAACTGTGGGACTGCCGCAAGTCAAGCGCTCCGTTAATGCGGATTACTGCCCATGACCGCCCGTGCTTCTCGGTAGATTGGCATCCTGATGGGAGGCACATCGTCAGCGGTGGTACGGATAGACAAGTGAAAGTCTGGGATTTCTCTTCTTCTGCCGAACGCCGACAGAAGCCGACTTTCCAGTTTCGGACCCCTCAGGCAGTCCTCAACGTCCGATGGCGTCCACCTTCGTGGGCTAGGGAGCCGGAGGGCTCTGGTGATTGGCAGTCATCTCAGGTAGTGACATCTTACGACAAGGAGGACCCGCGAGTTCATCTCTGGGATCTCCGCAGGCCACACATACCGTTCCGCGAATTCGATCGGTATGATGCTCACGCGACCGACTTGCTCTGGCATTCCAAGGACCTGTTATGGACAGTAGGTGAAGCTGGCGCTTTCACTCAAACTGATATTCGATACGCTCCCCAGATTATCAATCAACGCCCGACATGCTCGGTGGCTTGGAGTCCGAGCGGCGAAGTCCTAGCCTTCGCCCAGAAACGTCCCCAGCGTAGTACTCTAGGCCTCAGCACTAATGAGTTCGTGGGCCCTCAACACGAAGAGCACAATAGTGGTGAGGTTTTGAGTCAAAGCCCTGCAGAAGATGTTCTCGATGAGCCTTCGTTCGCTTCTATCCGCCATCGGCATAGCAAGTCGAGTAGTGTTCGGCCGTCTAAATCCTTAGGCAGTACTCCGCCTGGTGTGGGAGATCTCATTCCTATCCTCCCACTAGAAAAGGTCCTTTCAAAGATTAAAACCCCCGAGGCACGTCAGATCGGAGCAGTTGGATGTATTCCGGGAGCTACACTGGATCGAGATACCTTTCAATACTTGGCGTCCAATTACTCTTCTTTGCTCGATGGTGCTGATGCAGTCCGCATGGACAAGCTATCGTCCATGCTCGAATCACTCAACCACAATGCACAGTGCTCGGAGGACGCTTCTTTGCTCAAGCTAGCACAGACTTGGCGCATTATCAAATTTGCTGTCGTCCAAGAGCTCGAGACCAGAGCCAGAGAGCAACGTCGCAACTTAGACAAGGGGCCTCGCACCATGAAGAAAAAATCATCCAAGGAGGGTCCTGTTTCAGAGAAACCACGGGTGATTGAAGATGGGAGACAGGACAAATTGAAAACCCGAATGTTCAAGGGTGTGGTGGAGAACGAAGCATTGAAGATCCCGCTGACAGACTCTGAAAGCGCGTCAAATATGACGACGCCTCTCGCGCAGCCATTGCCTGACTCCCCTCTTGGGTCTTTGGACAGCACGACTTCGCATATGACGTCTTTGAATGACAATACGGAAATGAAGCCTCTTCCACCGTCGGTTCTTAGCTCTAATCAGGGCACCATGACTTCAAATGATTGGTCATCGATGTCAGATGTCGATCCACAACCAGTCCATCAATTACAACACCGTCAATCTGATGCTAGTGAAGATGTCTCTATCCCACCTGACAGTTTGCCTTCCGAGCGGGGACGTGCCCCGGTGCTTCAAGATACTGCGGATGACCAAAGATCTGCACCTCGAGCCATCTCTGGCAGAGCAGATTGGCATTTGAAAACGCTTGGGAGCGCTTCAAAGGGGACTTCTGAAGTAGATGAATACGATCAGAAAATGGAGGACAAAAAAGCAGCTATTCGCGACTATAGGATCTTTCCCAAGAAGGTTCTCTCACTAGAATCTCCTATGGTGCCTATTAAACCGCCTGGCTTCCACCGGCATGAATCATCGGAGAGCTTCCCTATGTTCTCAGCCTCCACAGAGAGCTCCCATCCGTCCAAATCAATGGCCACCTCCTTATCTTCGGCAGCGAGACTGTATGAGGCTCGCGAGGATGGAGATGTTGGCCAGGAAGCGGCTACTGCAGAGCCTAGTAACAGCTATGTTGAAGTCAAGGAGTCAGTCCCAAAGGCTACTTCTGTAAACGAAAAAGAAACCCAGGGCTGTGAAACACTGGAAGGTATCCCTGATTCAGAGAATACACACCTCGAGCGACCGTCTAGCCCCCCACCTCTATTGAAAGAGAGTCGGCCCTTGAATGTTCCTAGTCAAGAAGATGAAGATTCAGTGCACACCAACCCGACAGCCACTGGAGGAACTAGTGAGTTGTTTGGCGTGACTATTCCTGTCAGTCCTGACGTGACAACGAACAAACCCTGGAGCGTCGAGATGCTTTTCAAAGAGGCAATTCGACACTACCATAGTGGGAACCATGTGGACATTCAGTCTGCTGCACACTTACTGCAGAAGCTACGAATCCTTTTTAAAGATTGCGAAAAGATTCTTCCCGATGAGGAGGCAGAATACATATTCAGAGCTTACAACGAACAGTTGGTGCGCCAATCAATGTACATTGAAGCTGCTGAGCTTCGGCTTTTATGTGTCCCATCTTACCCAGCAGTCTATGAGTACGCCCAGGGGGACACTTTCATGAACGTGTTCTGTTTCACATGCAAACGTCCTTATGAAAACCCAAAGAGCGATAATACGCGCTGTCATCGTTGTAACACTCCTCAGGAGCCATGCGCTATCTGCATGAGCCTTGATCCGCCACCTGAGTGGGTTGCAGAGCTCTCGAATGCATCCGCTTATTCAACTCCAGAGCTGACTTCTGAGGCTACATCACACGCACTTTCATCATCACATTCTTCATTGAAAACCGAACCCATTCCCCAGAGTGAATTGCAGCATCTGGATAATCTTCTCTCTGATCCATCACAGCGCCCTCGACCAAAAGGATCCACACTCTGGACCTGGTGCCAGGGCTGCGGCCACGGGGGCCACTTGGCTTGCATAAGCACATGGTTAAATGATGTCTCCATCAGTGAAGGAGGTTGCGCTACTCCGGGATGCATGCATGATTGCGGTCCTGGCCCGCGTCGCGAACATAACCGCTCCGTCCTCCTAGAGGAATCAAAGAGACGTGACACTGCCGGCCGAAAAGCCGGTGTAGGCTTAATCAAACGAGATACGTGGACTAAAGGAGAAAGCAGGGCCGTCGAGAAAGTTCGCGGCATGCTAGGCGTTGGTGCATCAGCTGGGAGCGCTTCCACAACAGCTACCACTGCAACAAGTGGTGGGCCTAGCGGGGCTTCCACTAGCACTATGTCGCCCAAGAAGGTGCGTTTGATAACGCCCAGTGAGCAGGGTCAACCGCGTCGAAGTGGTCCGCGAACTAGTCTTGGAGGCATGAGTGGGCTCAGCGGTTAAGGTAAGGCGCTTTTTGTTCGCTCCCTAGATGTATTGTAGGGGGTCCGAACTATGTTATTTCTTCTCTTTTTCTCGAATTTGTTTGTTGAGCCTGCTATTTTGCGCTTTTGCAGATACCCGATTGTTGTCGGTTCTGGCGTCTTGGGGGGTGAAGTCTAGATTGCGGTGGCCTGATATGTCTGATAGCGCGTGGTTGATGAGCAGGTATTTTATAAGTGTGTGTGTGTGTGTGCGCTACATAGAATCGATTTCACATACTGGATGCTGTTTCAATACGAAGAAATGAAATTTCCACCACCTTTTCGTCCATCGTAAATACTCAAAATCATCAGGACAAAACCTACATACAGCGCTTCTTTGTTCCTCACAACAACATATACAGCAAGCAAGGAAATATGTCCAGAGATCATCCCCAATCTCCATCCCGGTCATAATATGTAATCTTGACCAAAATCCCCCTCTTTTTTCCAAGATCGACTTGGTATGTACAGTCATCACCCCTGATGATTATTCCACCCCCTTCCCCTCCCCCTTCCTGAAACTGCTGTGGTAAATCCCCCCGAGCAGACAACCACGTGCCTATCCGCCCTCAGGTAGGATATAAACAGATAGCTCCAGCAGAAAAGTAGCTTAAAACTTCCGCTTCTTCTTAGCAGGCGCCTTGCTCTTAGCTTCAAGCTGTCTCTTCAGCTCTTCCCGCTTCCTGTCCGCTTTTTCTTCCTCTGTTTCTTCCTTCTCCGGCTCTGCGGGTTGTTCGTCCAGAGCTGGTGCAGGGGATGGTGGCCCTGAGGACTGCGTTGCTGTAGCTGCTGGCGACGACGTGGCTTGCTTTTCTCCCTTTCGGCCGCCTATCACTCCTAGACTGTGGGACTTCGTCTGGGCTTTGGTCGATGATTCGGCTTCTGGTGGCGGCGATGATGGTGGGGAGGCTTGCCTTGCTTTGCCCTTACCACCTATGACGCCGATCCCCCGGGGTTTTGACTGGAGTTTACTGGATGATTCGGGATTTGGTGATGCTGGTGGGGAGGCTTGTTTTTCGGCTTTCTTGCCACCTATCATACCTATTTTGCGGGGCTTTGTTTGACGGTTTGAGGGCGGCGGTGAGGGTGATGGAGAGGGATGATTGTCGTCGTGGTCGTCGTCTGTCTCGTCGGCTGTTTGGTCGCTGTCTGCTTGGGTTGCGGGGGCCTTGCGTCTTGGTATCGCTGCGTCGACATCTGCTAATGCTGGTGATGTTTGAGGCGATTCTGGTTGTGGGGGCTGTTTTCTGATGCCTCCGATCGTTCCAAGGCCCCTGGAATTGTTTCGTGATGCCGGAGACTTCGCTGTACTTGGTCCCCCATTTCGATCTTCAAGGTCATCTTCACTTTCTGTTGCTGTGTCCTCGCCTAGCCCTGAAGGGGGAGTTTGGTGGTTCGGCTGAGGTCTGAGTCTCGGAGGGGTCTCTTGTCGCTGAAATGCGAATTATGAATACAAGGCACTGCATTGTGTGGGAAAGGTACGTACCTCAAAATCATCGTCATCGTTATCGTCAAAGTCATCCTCAGTCTCCAAACCACCGTCCGTAGTGTCCATGTTCGTCGAGTCCTCCGGGGTCCTGGCATCTACGGCTTCGGTGTTATTGTTAACGGTGGACATCTTCCTCCACCATCCTTCTGATGGCGCGCTGAGATCTTCGAGTAGCAGAAGATTATCATCAAGGGTAGAATCTTCTGTTTCTTCCAAAATGGTGGATGCGAATCCGGTCTCAGATGTTATCGCGTTGTTCTCCTCAAGCCAAGCATCCTCATCGAAAGGTCTCGCTCCACTAATATACTTGGCGGCCTGTGACTGCGTTGAGCCCTTGTGGTTGGCCCTGAGTCCGGGGATACTAGGGAAGATAGTGCTGAGATCAAGCCCGACGGCTTCAAGCTTATCGAGTAGCTTTGACAGCAGCCAATCCTTCCGTTTAACAACTTCGATTAGTTCCCGCTGGCGCAACTCCCAGGCAGCCTCAGACTTTATATGCGGGATAAGCAGTTGAGTAGTCGAAAAGCGCTGTTTCTCTCTAGCCATGTAGAAATTCCACTTCAGAGGCTCAAGTGGGGCCGGTAGGCTTGTTGTAGTGGTCAGGTGTAGGGTATCATTCTCCCGTCCACGCCTTAGTACAGTGCTGGTACCCGGGTCATTGCGCAAGGCCTCCCCTAATTTCTCCAGAAGTATATTGAACTGATCTATGTCTTGGCTGGGGTCAATTGTCGCATCCTCTTCAACGGCTCTTCCCAGAATATGCTGGCGGTTGGGACGCTCGGACCAAATATACGTGAGATCGGTTAGGTACAACTCATATCCATCTCTGAAAAGGGTGTATCTATAAAATAGAGGTGGCACAGGCGCACGATTTGATATGTGCAGTTTCTGCCACCGCGCAGACATCTCTCGAGTGTCGCTTGCGGGTGTTTTGATGGGTGGTTCCAGAGTAAATAGATGGAAAGGTGTGGGAAGCTCCTCCAGGCTTCCCTCCCGCGGTGGATCACATGGAGCCGCTCGGGGCACGTGGCCATTAGGGAAACTTTGCCGGTCGCTATACCTCCCATCCTTGGCGCGCGACCACCCGTTTCTCCAGAAAGCTTGGAAGAAACTATGTCAGACCTCGCGGTTCTGGGCCTCTTCGCATCCATCTTTGAGATAGTTAACAACTGATCTTTCGTTACTCACCGATACACTTGGTTTCTTCGGAAACCACGTTGAAAAAGCGCCATAATGGCATATCGAATGCCCGATCGCACGGGTTCGAAGCGAAGTCGGTCTCGATCGCCCTCCTCGCGCCATTCCCAAAAAGCCCCGCGCAGATATGACGAAACGGATCGGTATCGCGATAGAAGAGATGGAGATGAGCGGTCATCGCAGAACCGGCCTCGGAACATGAGGGATCAGGTCCGACTCAATCAGCTTCAGGAAGACGAGCAAGTGCGGGAATGGGTGGCGCAAGAGGACATTTTCGTTCTCAAGCAGGCGAAAAAGAAGGCAGAGATCAGAGTGAAAGAGGGACGGGCAAAGCCGATTGACTGGCTCACTGTCACATTACGGGTGATTGACCCAACAAGGAATCCTCTTGACGATGAGATTGCGGACTCGGAGCTCGATGTAGTAGATCCGGATGGTGTATTCGAGGGACTATCCCAGGACCAGCTACTCGACTTGGAAAAGGATATCGACACATTCTTGAGTCTTGAGAAGAACTCGCAAAATAGGGATTTCTGGAAGGTATGGTTCTTGCACTATGGCATGCTATTTGGACTACGGGCTAACTTACTGTCCTTATTGCAGACCATGAAAGTGATTTGTCGAGACCGTCAGAAGACCACCGCTCCCGAAGGTCGTGCGCTTAGCTCCGTGGCCGCAGATATAAACAGGTTATTGAGTCCTAAGTCTTACGAACAGCTACAAACACTTGAGATACAGGTCAGGAAAAAGCTGGACTCCAACGAGCCTATCGATACCGACTACTGGGAGGAGCTTCTGCGCAGCCTTACTGTATGGAAGGCTCGGGCGAAGCTGAAGAAGGTCTACCAAGCCGTCATAGACGAGAGGGTTCGTGGGTTGCGTAAACAGCAGTCTGAAGAAGCTGCGTCTGTGCGGGCCAAGCTGGCCCCTCTGGCGCCAATTATCCAAGCAGCCCCAGATGCGGTTGATAGCGGGGAATATCGTGAACTCGACCCTGACCCATTGCTTCAAATCCGACCGGAAGATAAAGTCTTGGAGATAGTGGACGAAGATGCATTCCTTAACCAAGTGGTAGGCTACACTTCCTACTGCACAATGTTGCCGATACTGACCTCTTCGTAGGCTCGCGAGCGACAGAAGATTTTGAAGATGGGCTATGTCCCTCTCCGTCAACGGCAGGCAGAAAAGCCATCGGCGCTTCCCATCAACCAAGCAACGACCGCCCCAATTGCCACAGCCTCGACTCGATTCTCCTCGATTCCTAATGAAGACTTCTCACAGGCAACCAAGGCGCTCTATGAGCGAGAGTTGGCCAAGGGAGTCAGTGAAAACGAGGAGATTTTTACCGGTGAGGAAGCTGTGAGCACAACTTCCCAGCCACAATGGGCGAGCAAACACCGGCCCCGCAAACCACGGTACTTTAACCGTGTTCAAATGGGTTATGAGTGGAACAAGTACAATCAGACTCATTATGACCATGATAACCCGCCCCCCAAAGTCGTGCAGGGGTACAAGTTCAATATTTTCTACCCTGATTTGATCGACAAGACAAAAGCACCGACCTACCGCATTGAACGAGAGCATGGACGAAAGCGGGGACAATCCTTTGCAGCGGCTGGAGAGGAGGATACTTGTTTGATTCGTTTTATGGCCGGTCCGCCGTATGAGGATATTGCCTTTCGGATCGTTGACAAGGAATGGGATTACAGCGCGAAGAGGGAAAGAGGTTTCAAAAGCACATTTGATAAGGTATGTCCTGGACACGAGGAAATTAGACAGGAAGAGTCTTACAGGAGATCTAGGGAATTTTGCAACTGCACTTCCAATTCAAGCGAGTGAGTTATTTCGTGTCGCTCAGGCCCTAGCATCTGGCATATACTGACAATGTTTCCCAGATATACTACCGGAAGTAATTTGTTGTCGCTCGAAGGATTTGTACTGGACTACTGTGATGTACAGTGTTGGTTGGGATGGGACTGACGATCTTGGTTCCACCACGCTCGGGGTCCGTTGTCCGTCACCGGCCCGCCTACCGCAGAGGTCAACCTTATTGGGCTGGAAACTTTAACTCCCTCCTACGGCATTGGATCCCATCTCGGCCAAGCTAGGATATATCATATTGATATGAAACTACATTATCGGATGTCGCAGATCAAAGTTTCCACATGCGCGTAGCGGGCCATGCTTAAATGAACCGCATTCCTTCATCTCTTCCCCATTGTGCCTTGCGATCTCTATCCCACTCCGTGGAACCCGCCACTGGTTCCCAACTTGTCAAATGAGTAGTCTCGCCATCTGGGGACTGTCGGTCTGCCTATTAAATGGGACTTAATGCTACATATTTCTAATCTTATTTCTAAATAGCCTGGTCTGGCTTGATTCGTATCGCCTCCGCGGACGAAGGAAAGGCCGCAACTGTGGTGCGGGTTTTCCAAGATGTCAAACCATGCCACCCTGCTGCATGTTCCTCTCATGGTTTCGGCTGGTCGGGGAATCGGGAATAGGTTGGAATATCTGGGAAAATTTGCTCTTTGGTCTTCTATTTTTCCCAAGTGCTGATGGCTCTTGCTAGGAAAATGGCCCAATAGCAAGTCCTCAGGAGTTCGTTCTGCACCCGACCTTTGTTCAGTCGGTCGTGGTTAGCGCAATTATCGCAGGCCTCCTGCAGGTGGCCGCCATTCCCAAAGCTACCCACTCCAACCCCCGTCGGTCCAGTGTTATAGTAGCCCACCAAAGTACGGCCATGACAGGCCCCCCTGTAAGCACCAGGTTCATTCTCTTTTTCGGCCCACTGAAGTTCATTGGCCACAGCTGCACCGCTAGATCGCTGTTCCACAACCTGATGGCGATTCCCGCGGTAGAAACGAAGCTACTCCGGCCAGAACCTCCCCTAGAGCACATGCTGGAAACACACACAGAGAGAGAGAGAGAGAGAGAGAGAGAGAGAGTGTGTGTGTGTATGAGAGAGTGAGTGAGTGAGAGGCTTTTCTTTTTATTTTCCTGTTTGATTTTGTCGGGTTACTTTCTAATCTTTTCGTTTTTATTTTATTCTATCTCAAGTTATTTTATTCTTGTCCTTATTTCTATTTTTATTTTTTTTATTTTTCCATTTTATCTTATTCGTTTTTTTATTTTCCCTTCTTTTAATTTCGCGTTCAAGTTCTATTCAAGTCATTTTCGTTCGCGGGTCATATTTTACCATTTTACCCCAATTATCGTTTCTTTTGCTGCTTCTGGGGTTCGTCGGGCAAATCTGCCACCATCTTATACATAGAGCCACGGTTGTTTGTCAGGAAAATGCATCGCGCTGGCTGGCTTCGTGCAGCAAGGAAGAAGGAGGGAGAAACAAAAGTAAAAAAAGAAAGAAAAAGAAAAAAACAGAGAAGAATATCTTATGAGCTGGTATTTCTTTCGCCTCACAGCTCCAAGTGAACTATAGAGTCTCCTCGTCCTGAGTGGTCACACGTCTTATATATTTATTTTCTAGCCAACCCCTCTTGCTTGACCTCCCCATCTCACAGGGCTTTCTTCATCTACCTGGCACGTTTTGTGTACCCTCGCTTCCCCATCTCACTCTTATTCTCCTTGTATTGATCTCTAGGCATTACCTTGTCAGGCCAGAGCTTCTGAAACGGTTTGTGAGAATTTTGATTCTTTGTGAGGACGACATGGATCGTTTCTACCCCCCTCATGGCTTACCCTCGGATTCACATCCATTTGGCCGTGGGCTTGGTGATTTCACCAGACAAACAGAGACCGCTTCCACTTCCGTCTCGGATGGCGTTCGTTTGGACCCTTCTCACCATCGTGATCCCTGCTCGATAATCGGGAACTGGACGTGTTCCAGCTCTGCAACTAGCCCTGGAGAGCCGACGTTACTGTCTCCTCAGCACCAATATCCATGGAAGATGACACTGCCCCCATCACTACCAGCTCCGAATTCTCTACCGGAACGAGGGTTGCCTCGCTTACTTCCATCTCATCGCCTTGAGACACCTGCCACACCGTCCTCGTTGGCGGCAGCTGGTGGCCCCAGGATGAGGCAACTTAAGCCCGAACTACGGCGCCTTGAGGACAGAAGAGCACCATCAGACTGGCTACGTGAGCCAGGATCCATCTCATCATGCTCGCATGAGTCTACTTCTTATCGCACACCGTCGGGGATGTCACGGTCAGATGCTTGTGAAACGGCTTGTCCTACAGCGAGCTTGCCACCACCGTCACCAGCAATCTCGGCGCTAACCTACTCTTCGCTGAAGCTGGAAACGCCGGACTCTCCCGACAGTATTGATGATAAACCGTATTCTAAGCTTATCGAAATGGCCCTCAAGACCAATCCGGAAATGAAGCTGTCCCTTCAAGGGATTTACAACTGGTTTGAACAAAACACAGCAAAGGGGAGAGATCTCAGCTCGAAAGGCTGGCAAAACAGTGTACGGCACAACTTGTCTATGAACGCAGTGAGTCCGCCTGATCTTCCTACTTTCCTTGCTTCATTATTGATCACTGGATACTAAGAAGACATTACTATACTATAGGGCTTTGAGGCAGTCCGGGAAGAACCGATACCCGGAAAGAAGGCTGTGAATTACTGGCGCTTAACGACTGAAGCCATCAAGAATGGCGTCCAATCCACCACCCGGTACAGGAAGCAGGCGAGTTACAGAAAGGCCTCGAGCTCGGATCCACCGGCGCCTCAACGCCAGCGATCCGGGGCCAAGGGAGGGAAAGCTACTAAAATCAAGTCAAAAGTTCGTGGGCGGATGAGCGAGGACGAGTTGCCCAAAGGCAGGTACCACCCACGAGTGACATCACGACCGCGACCGACGAAGAATGTGTTCACTCATTACAATACGACAGCGGTAACGTTGACGGGGATTACAGTCATGTCACCTTTCCATGTCTCCGGACTGACCACGTCGGGGACTCGCTTATCCAACGAGCCATTCGATTTGGGGAGCGTTGTTGGCTGCGCAGATCCCGCTCCATGTCCTCCCCTTTTTTGCGACATGGCGGGACCAGGGCCCGACTGTGTTGCGTTGGACTCAGGCTTTCTCGGCTGGGGAGCAGCCGTCCACTCGTTTCCTACTGGCTTGCTGGCTGGCCCCGGAATCTCCACGGATCTCCAGATGGGAGTATAGCAGAAGCTCGGTGCAACAACACTAGATCGATAGAAAGACTTTTGGCTGACTTGCATAGTTGGGTGTCTTGTACTTGATTGATAGCCTGCCTGGCTTGGGGTCTTAGGGCGATGCATTGTCCCGTATCAAAGTTTCGAATTTTCTCTCCTTTATTAATATTTCCTTCTTCTGATTATCATCACTACCCTATCACGATCCAGTTATCATTTCTTATTCATCTGACATTCGATCTTTAAGTCATATGTAAACTTGTCACTGTCTTCCTCTTATTTATCCTGAGGCCAAGTAATAAGGTGCCACCCTTCATTGATCTTGAACAGGGACTCATCAAGAGTGCGAAATGCGAAGAGCTGTAGCGCTTCAAGTTCACAACCATTTTCTTTTCTTTTCTTTTTCTTGTATTAATCTTATTTTATTGTCTTATATTTCATATTTATTATTTATTGTTCGATTTTCTATGTCTTATTTTTCTTTAATTTATTTAGCTAATTATTTATTTATCCTACTTCAATTTTCCTCTTTTTGTTTCCCGCTAAGACATTCCGGGCGGGTTACCAAACGGAACGGGTGTAAGGAAATGGTGGGAATATGCAGGCCATGATGCTAACGCCAACCGTGATAAATACATGATCGCCTATAAGGCAAAATGCACGCATAGAGAAAAATTGGTTGAGAAGCATGAGACACGAACGACTTGGCTCAACCGGACCCCGGCAAGAATGCCGCTATATCTGATTTCATGTCAACGTCGGAGCAGCACAAATCACGAGCTGTTGGGCTTCAGGGCGAAGCTGGGCTCGTCCGTTTCCCCCTCAGGCTGTCAGAAAGACAGAAAATCACGAAAGTCTGGTAGCTCACCTGCATGCAGGGCATGCAGGCAGCATATCCGGCGTATCTTCGTTCTTCCACCCTTCCATCCGCCTTTCTTTCGGCCCCAGTGCCTTTTTTTTTTTTTTTTTTTTTTTTTTTTTTTTTTTTTTTTTTTTTTTTTTTTTTTTTTTTTTTTTTTTTTTTTTTTTCTTTTTTTTTTTTTTTTTTTTTTTTTTTTTTTTTTTTTTTTTTTTTTTTCGCGCCAAAATTTCGTTTCTTTTTAGTCCATCGATTTGCCCGTTATCCTTCCTTCAATCGGAATGGGTGCCCAAGGGATCTACTGATTTCCAAGCCCATCGCTCTTCCAAATCTCCTGCTGCCCCTCCTTCGTCTTCCCCTCCCCACGGACTAGACGCGACTAAGTCTTTCGTCCCTTGTCACTTGCTTAGCGACCACTACCATCGTCTCCTCTTCCTCCTCTCGCTACCGACGACTCATAATTGCGTACAGCACTACTTATCATCCGAAGGACTTGTCGGATCTAGACACTCTTATTCGATGGAAGAAAGAGCCGCCCTCCTCTGCTTCCAATCAGGAACCTTGACGCGGCAGGTCTGCAATGGTCTTGTCCTTCAATCTCTCGTGATTGATCTTCATACTTACCCACGCGGTCAATTTCCGTTTTAATTGGACAGTAGTAGGATATCAGCATTGCTTCTTGCCAGTGGCATGATACAAACCTAATTAGTACCTGACAGGCAGCACCCTAGCTTCGGTTGCTGCACTTTTTTCTTTCTATCTCGAACCGCTTATGCTCCCCAGCTGTCTACTGTCCTCACCAACAGTAAAGGTCCAGAGTATCGATTTTAAAGCCAGCAAAGTCTACGCATTGCAAGCACTCTAGTAGCAATAGCTACTGACTTAGCTTCCTGTCTAGTGCGCGACTTTCTCATACACCCCCGCCTTCGGTCTCCATATTTCGGAACGGGTAGCCAACGAGCAGGATGGGAATGGTTTGAAACAATAAGCAAGACCAAGGATTCGGACCACCGAGTGCCCGCTCATGAGACACGGCTGTCCCCCAAAGAACCCATGTTGCCAAGCATACTGGCTTGTAATGGTCGTCTGCAGGATGAAAAAGACGGGGCCTACGAGGTTATGAAGGGCACTAGAGTAGCATGCTTGCTTAGCTACTACTAATCGCTGCATGACAGTCGCAGACGTGTGGAGTTGTTGCGAGAATATTGATTAGGGTGAAAACTCGTTCTACGCCTTAGTAAGAAGGTACCTAGCATGACAACGCCCGCCAGACTTGGTGTCATGTTCACTCTAGCAGATGCATGAGCTTCTTCCTGCAGACGGTGGAAATCTCGATCCCAGTGGTGGGACTCTTCTGAGGGTCAAATCAACGCAACTGAGAATGATCTGGCGTGACCGGGCTATCTTGCCGGTTGTCGCTCTCTAAGTGTGCGGAACGCTCAGCTCTCAGCTCAGGAGCCAAAAGCTACCTAGCTAATCAGGAGAGGCATTGTCTTCCTCCCCATTCCGCATATATCGGGCTGCTTTACCTTTTACTCGCTTGGGAGTAGCGCCCCTCTGCGATTACACCCCGAGAAACGCCGGGACTAGATCGTTGCGGTCCTCTGCCTTGCAAGGTTTCCCTGGTCGTGCATTCCTTTTTCGGCCTCTTGTCTTGGTTTTGCTTTTTCGCTTCTTCTCCGTTGTCTTGGTTTCTTGTCTTTCTCCTCATTTCCTGGGTGGTGCTCCTTCCCTTTCTGCCGTCCTTCACATCAGTGGATATCCTAGGCGGCTATTAAACTTTGAATTTGCGCGCCCGTCTTCTGTAACTTGGTGTGACAGCGCGCAAAAAGTACCTTACTGGCCCCATAGTCATTACGTTAATGTGACTTTTTGACTTTCGAAAACGGGCCGCGCCGAATGTTTAAGGCTAATCGGCAACAGTTCGGTGCCCACCAGCATGGACGGTCGGATGGGATGCATCCGCAAGTGAGCACTATGCTTAAGCACGCTTGGGCCATATAAGGGAAATTTCATGTGGCACCTTGACAAGTAGATTAACCAAGACGCTGGGTTGAAGTCTAGAACTGCGTCAGACGGGGGGGTCCGATATACTATCACCATGGCTTGACTGCCTCTGCATTTTTGCTCTCACATGTCCTTCTCATCACCAACATGGCTGCCGAGATGCGAGAAACATATTTACTACGAGGCGGCTAGCGAGTCATCGGCCAAAGGATCAATGAGATTGTCCCCATCGGTGGGAAGAACTAGTGCCAGTTGTGTCTCCCAAAAAAGCCACGAATACCCCCAATCCCTGATGACATCCGCAAGTTGAATCAGCAGTTGGACGCCACAGAAGAAACCTCCTCTCCCAAAAACCCACTCACCATTCCCAGTGTTCGCGATTCCTTGCCGCCCTCTTCACCAATCGGCCTTTTGGCCAATAGCAGCAATCGTGGCCATTTGAGGACCACAATGCGATTGAAATACTTGATAGTTCTATACTCATTCACTTGTGATAAACTGAGGATCTGACACCGCATGATCCAATCATCAAGACGATCCAAGATACAGGATGACAATGAAATCCGATCGAGTCAGATGTAAGTAGTTGCCTTCTTTGCCTTCTTGGTTCGACATCAGGCATTGCCAGGATGTATCCTGCATCTTGCATGAAGCGTGGCTCATCCCATCCCCGTGCCTTTTATTTGACCCGGCCATAACGGTGTGATACTTGCCAATCTCTCCCCACCCGATTAATCTACGCCATGCTCCTTGATACTTTAGCGTCGTGATAGACAACGATAGCATCCCTTCAAATTTTAGGGTTACTTGACCACGAGATTATATCTGATTTAAGACCGTCACAGCAGCGGCTAAGGCTGGTGTCACCCTCAGCACATGCCAGATGAGCCAAGCGACTGGGCCAAAGAAGCTTGCTGAGCGTGTCGCTGTATGTATCTGTCGGGCCAGGCTGGGTTGGGTAGAATTCTAATACACAAATCATTCGCATTCAAATCAATATTATCATCTCACTGTTATGGGGGATGGATTGCAATTCGGACTTTCCGCGGATCTGGTCCTCTCACCAATACATTCTAGTTCTTTCTTGGGTTATTTCCCTCCCACCCCGCTTCCAGCAAAGGGTAGGTGCATCATCCTCCATTACACACATTAACAGTGCGCCCAGTGATACTCTATTGGAAGCAGAGAGGAGTTATTCAAGCCACTCCCTTCCCCCACCTTACATCCCTCTCTTACCGCTTGAGAATATGGGACAGGACACGGAATGGTACATGGGATTACATGGATGAGGCAGAGAGAAAAAGAGGCAATCGAGCCATCCTCAGCATCATATGTAACATTTTCCCTCATGTATCCTTCGAATAGTTCGAACTTTCAAGATGCAATGAATGAGCACCAACGCAGGGTGAGAGCAGTCAGTTGAAGTTGGTCTGACTGTTGCGTTGTTGTTGCTGCTGCTGCTGCTACCACTCGATTGGAGCTCAACAATCCCAAATTCAACCCAGCTAGTTGGTCGATCTCCCTGTCAAACAACTTTATCATCAAACAGCCCTTACTAAATATACTACCTGCCAGTCTACTCTGCCACGAATCCAGCGCCAAGTTAATGTCTATCTACCTACCGCATCTCGTTTCGCTGACAGATGGGCTCAAATAGCACCACCGCAGCAGAAAAACAGCAACAGCAGCAGTAGCCGCAGGGTGGGTTCCTTTCATGTCGGATGATCAACCGACCCCCGAACGACCGATGGCTAACGCGCCTGTCAGACTGTCATTCATGTCAGTCAGCTGCATGCCATCTGCAGGCGAACAGGGGTCCAGGATTATTTCAATAGTGGCCAGACTACTTTGCAGATGTGTGTGAATCTGTCATCATGATGTATGATCCGTGGATTTAGGTTCTTTTGCCGCCAGAATATCTTTGGGGGGGGAAGAGGAGGAGGGTAAAACAATAATCCATTGATCGATTCTATACTATAATGAATGCTAATTAAGTGCTTACGGGGTCACTCAATATCTTTCACTCACACACACACACACACACACACACACAATAAATATGAAGATAAAGACAACTCGAATATTCCGAAAGCTATAGAGACAATAGGTACTAATAATAGTGATGGATACGAGGGGATTGGGTCTACTAGGGTGGTGGTAAAACTCTTTCACGATAATCAGACTTAAATATATATATATTTCCTTTCTCCGATGAATCCCTATCCTTTCGGTCCGAGTTACTCACCTTGTCTTAGGGATGTCCTACCTACCTACCCACTTAGTACCAAATGACTTACTTCGTGTATGTAATAAGTAGCATGATGTGCTGTGCTGGATAAGTAATGCCCAGACATGACAATGCAGCAGCAGTCAAACCACTCCGCGCTAAAAGAACTTACCGCCAGCATATCAATTAAGCCAAACTGCCACCAAACAAACCGAACTTGCTGTGTCAAATCCAAGGAAAAATACTCAGGTATCACAAACATCAAGTCATTCGGCCATGTTTACTACTGATTGCTTTTTTTTTTTTTTTTTTTTTTTTTGGCACTTCTCTCTTTCTGAACCAGGTGTCCGGAATCATGACATCCCCGGGTAGTGGTACTTAGTAGCATTGAGGCTTTTTTCCCTTTCTTTCTTTTCTTAGTGTTTGCTTTTCTCCTTCCGCCCTCTCAAGCCATTTACCTCTATCCTTCCCCTTAAGGGTATGGTAACCGAAGTCGGACGCGTGATGTACGTGCTCCGAGAAGCACGATAACTATGCAATATGCAGATAGGTACTTATGTCTCATGGTACGCTAGTTCAGGATACCAAGTTTAGTAGCTTGACTACAAACTCAAACAGTGATTATAATTATATCAACCTTCAACTAGACTCTAGACTCCCGTTGATTCAACTTGATCTTGATATCTCGTACTTTTGATCCACACGTGCCAAGTGGTTTCACGGCAAGCCATCGGTTCCGCTTTCGGTTGGTTGTGCAGAGAATGAAATGAACTACGTACCTACACACCCTATACACACTTCTGTAACTAGCCTCTTCGTTCGATCGTTCGATCTAGCCATCCATCATCTACAGTAAGTATTTTGTTTGGAGAATCGGTTTACTGATTGGTTGATGGATATTGTATGTTGCCTGCTTGGATTGGAAAGACTACTACTACTTCTGGGTCGCTATAGATAGTAGTATGTCTGGTAGGTGTCTTGGGAAGGATTCCGTTTGGATTGTAGTATCTGGTTCATTTTGGTAGGGAATCTGGGGAGAGGTGTAAAGACAATTGTTGAACTGGGGTATTCGCTCTTGGCAAATTGGGCGGTGTATGCACCAGAGCAGACTAGATCAGATATACGGCCTAGGATAATTGGGACTTGACATGAGTCTACGGTGTGGTGCAATGCGACGGACACATGATTCACAACATCGGATCCCAGTATGAAGAACCGGCGAACGCGAAAAGAAAGAAGATGAAGGGAGAGGGCAAGGACCGCAGCGAGGAGTGAAAAAAATGGAAATCTCATTTCATGAATAGAAAATTCATTCATTGGGATCACGACCCGTACATATTACCCCGTCGTGTCATTTTTTAGCCGCCGTTCTGTTCATTGAAGAAAAGAACCATAGACCGAGCCAAATTTTTAAAAAATTTTCCATATTCGCTCCTCTAATCACAAAAAACACCATTTATTTGATATGATGATGCATTTAGCGCTTGCCGGCAGCCTTCTCCTGAGACTCCTTGAGGACCTTCTTGACGATCTTCTGCTCCTCAATCAGGAAAGCACGGACGATGCGGTCCTTGACGCAACCAGCGCAGCGGGAACCACCGTAGGCGCGGCTGACGTTCTTCTTGGGGCGGGAGATCTGAGCGTACTCGCGGGGGCGGAGGGCGGGGACCTATATCGGTGGAAAGATGACCATCAGCCATTTTTTGCTCTTCCTTCCTATCCTTTGTATCGCGAATGGTGGTGGTGGTGGTGGTGGTGGTGTTGAATATTGTCGTTTCCTTGGTGCGTTGGTCGAAGCGATCGCCCACGCACACACACACACTCCACCCATCATCCATCCTGCAGCCCGTTCACACACCACCACCATTCAACATAAATCATTCGGGAGCACTCACACCAGGGAGCTTGATGCCACAGTCACCGCACTTGGGAGCAGTGCCCTTCTTCTTGATGTGAAGGTAACGGAGCTCACCGCCGGGGGTCTTGATGATGCGGACCTGGTTGGACCGCGTGTTGTACCTGAAGAACAAAAATCCATCAATACCCTATTCATAGATATCTCGGCGTATATAAAATTTCAAGAGCAAAGCAGCGGTTCATCGCGTCGAAATCGGACAAATCGTTATTGCACCGTAGCGACCGATAACAAAATTTTTGGTGGGAGTGACAAAGGCACGATGGGGGTAGAAACAGAGGGAAAATTCAAACGTACGGGTTCCGGCGGCGCTGCAGAGAAAAAGAACAATAGATCAGTATTCCATTTCATATAATATTCAGATATTCAATTATACTCACGTATTGGAGTCTGTTGTTCGCCATTTTGTCTGTCCTTGAACCTCTAGGTCGGTGGTCTCAAGAGATTGGCGGCGGCGTCGTCGGTTGTCGTCGTTGACCTCGTAGAATTCTCGCGGTAATCTGGATTTGTGTGGGTTTCGCTCGGAGCCCTGGGCGGCCGCGCTAGCGCTAATTTGGCGAGAACGCGCTATCCCCAATGCGGACTAGTACCGGCCCGAGCAGAGCCGCCACCTCTTTTCAGACTTGCTTCATCAAACAAGGCAGGAGAAGCAAGAAGAGACTGGAGCAAGCTGTCTTATCACCTTCCCGTCGTGAGAAGGGGATCGTCCAGGAGTGGTTTATCTTCTTCGGGGCAAAGCTTCATTTCTCCGACGCGATTTCTTTTTATCCACGTGTTTTAATTCCCCCCTCCTCCATTCCGTTTTTCGCGTCGCTGAGCTGCAGTCGATGAGCTCGCGATAAGTCACGACCCGTGCATCTTTTGACGCGACTTAGTCACGAAACTTCCAGCCCGTCTATCAGAGCAGAGAGCGTCCTTCATATATACAACCCATTACCATGGCATCATTGCCTCCCCCTCCGCCTCCGGGCTGGGGTGCGTCGGCGCCGCCTTCGATGCCGTTGGCTCCTCCGCCACCGGGATATCAACCGCCTGCGGATCCGACTGTCGCAAAGTTTGCCCAGAAGAAGAATGAATGGCTGCGGACGCAACGGAACCGGTTCGGCGAGAAGAGAAAGGGTGGATTTGTTGAAACACAAAAGGCTGATATGCCCCCGGAGCATCTGCGAAAGATTGTTAGGGACATTGGCGATGTGTCGCAAAAGAAGTTCAGCAACGAGAAGCGTAGCTACCTCGGCGCGCTGAAGTTCATGCCCCATGCTGTGTTGAAGTTGCTGGAGAACATGCCCATGCCTTGGGAATCGGCTAGGGAAGTTAAGGTATTGTATCATGTTAATGGTTGCCTTACCTTGGTCAATGAGACTCCCCGTGTTATTGAGCCCGTGTTCCACGCCCAATGGGCTACCATGTGGGTGTGCATGCGGCGAGAGAAGAGTGATCGCAGACACTTTAAGAGAATGCGCTTCCCTCCTTTCGATGACGAAGAACCTCCGCTATCGTGGTCGGAAAACATTGAAGATGTGGAGCCGTTGGAACCTATCCAGATGGAGCTTGATGAGTCGGAGGATGCTCCTGTCTATGAGTGGTTCTATGATCACCGGCCTCTGCTGGATACACCCCATGTTAATGGACCGAGTTACAAGAGCTGGAACTTGACCCTTCCGCAGATGGCTACCCTGTATCGACTAAGTCATCAGCTCTTGAGTGACGTTGTCGATCAAAACTACTTCCATATGTTTGACTTGAACAGTTTCTTTACCGCCAAGGCACTGAATGTCGCTATCCCCGGTGGTCCTCGCTTTGAGCCTCTGTACAAGGATATCGACCCCAATGACGAGGACTTCAGCGAATTCAACGCCATCGACCGTATCATCTTCCGCGCTCCTATCCGCACGGAATACCGCGTTGCTTACCCCTTCCTGTACAATACCCTCCCGAGAAGCGTAAAGGTTTCTTGGTACTCTCACCCTCAAGTTGTATATGTCCGCACCGAAGACCCTAATCTCCCCGCCTTCTACTTCGACCCCGTCATCAACCCTATCTCCTCCCGGTCCGTCGCGCCGAAGAATATCACTGTCAGCCATGAAGATGAGATTTTTGGTGAAGGAAACAACGAGGACGATTTCGAGCTCCCCGGCGACTTCGAGCCGTTCTTCGCCGAGGAGGAACTGTATACACCCGATACCGCGTCCGCCATTGCCCTCTGGTGGGCTCCTCATCCCTTCAACAAGCGCTCCGGCAAGATGGTGCGCGCCCAGGATGTGCCTCTCGTGAAGCAGTGGTATCTGGAGCACTGTCCGCTGGGCCAGCCTGTCAAGGTCCGCGTCTCATACCAGAAGCTGCTCAAGACGTTCGTCCTCAATGAGCTCCACAAGAAGAAGCCGAAGGCTCAGAACAAGCAGAATCTGTTGAAGACTTTGAAGTCGACCAAGTTCTTCCAGCAGACGACAATCGATTGGGTTGAAGCTGGTTTGCAAGTTTGCCGCCAGGGTTTCAACATGCTCAACTTGTTGATCCACCG
Source organism: Aspergillus welwitschiae (assembly GCF_003344945.1). Classification (NCBI taxonomy): domain Eukaryota; kingdom Fungi; phylum Ascomycota; class Eurotiomycetes; order Eurotiales; family Aspergillaceae; genus Aspergillus; species Aspergillus welwitschiae. The sequence goes on from NW_020798695.1 coordinate 773,412, forward strand.
CAAGAACTTGACCTACCTCCATCTTGATTACAACTTCAACTTGAAGCCCGTCAAGACTTTGACCACTAAGGAGCGAAAGAAGTCTCGTTTCGGAAATGCTTTCCACTTGATGAGAGAAATCCTTCGTCTTACCAAGCTGATTGTCGACGCTCAGGTGCAATATCGGTTGGGTAACATCGATGCCTTCCAGCTGGCTGACGGCATCCTGTATGCTTTCAACCACGTCGGACAGCTCACTGGTATGTACCGTTACAAGTACAAGTTGATGCACCAGATTCGTTCTTGCAAGGATCTCAAGCATTTGATCTACTACCGCTTCAACTCCGGACCTGTGGGTAAGGGTCCTGGATGCGGTTTCTGGGCCCCGGCCTGGCGTGTCTGGCTCTTTTTCATGCGTGGTATCATCCCTCTGCTTGAGAGATGGCTCGGGAACTTGCTGTCCCGTCAGTTCGAGGGTCGCCACAGCAAGGGTGTTGCCAAGACTGTTACCAAGCAGCGTGTAGAGTCTCACTTTGATCTTGAACTCCGTGCGTCTGTCATGGCGGATCTCATGGACATGATGCCCGAGGGTATCAAGCAGAACAAGGTCAACACTGTTCTCCAACACCTTTCGGAGGCATGGAGATGCTGGAAGAGTAATATCCCTTGGAAGGTTCCTGGCCTTCCAGCGCCCATTGAGAACATCATTCTCCGTTACGTCAAGAGCAAGGCCGACTGGTGGATTTCCGTCGCTCACTACAACCGTGAACGTATTCGTCGTGGTGCCACCGTTGACAAGACAGTTGCGAAGAAGAACCTTGGTCGACTCACCCGGTTGTGGCTCAAGGCTGAGCAAGAGCGCCAGCACAACTACCTCAAGGATGGTCCCTACGTGTCGTCCGAGGAAGCTGTGGCTATCTACACAACCATGGTCCACTGGCTCGAATCTCGCAAGTTCTCTCCGATTCCCTTCCCTAGTGTTTCTTACAAGCACGACACCAAGATCCTGATTCTTGCTTTGGAACGCCTGCGCGAATCCTACTCCGTCAAGGGCAGACTCAACCAGAGCCAGCGTGAGGAGCTCGCTCTCATCGAGCAGGCGTACGATTCTCCTGGAACGACCCTAGCCAGAATCAAGCGTTTCCTCTTGACTCAGCGAGCTTTCAAGGAGGTCGGTATCGATATGAACGACAACTACAGCCACATCAACCCAGTGTACGACGTGGAGCCCATCGAAAAGATCACCGACGCCTACCTTGATCAGTACCTGTGGTACCAGGCAGAGCAGCGCCACTTGTTCCCCGCCTGGATCAAGCCCTCGGATTCCGAGGTGCCACCCCTGTTGACATACAAGTGGGCTCAGGGTATCAACAACTTGGACAATGTCTGGGAGACTGCTGATGGCGAGACGAACGTTATGATCGAGACCGAGCTGTCGAAGGTTTATGAGAAGATGGATCTTACTCTGTTGAACCGCATGCTTCGTCTTATCATGGACCACAACTTGGCTGATTACATCACTTCCAAGAACAACGTGCAGCTCAGCTACAAGGACATGAACCATACCAACAGCTACGGTTTGATTCGTGGTCTGCAATTCTCTGGCTTCGTTTTCCAGTACTATGGCCTGATGATCGATTTGCTGCTCCTCGGCCTGCAGAGAGCTAGTGAAATGGCTGGACCCCCTGCGAGCCCCAACTATTTCTTGCAGTTCAGAGACCGTGCTACAGAGACAAAGCATCCTATCCGTCTGTACACGCGTTACGTCGACAAGATCTGGGTCTTCCTTCGTTTCTCTGCCGACGAGTCTCGAGACTTGATCCAGCGCTTTTTGACTGAGAATCCGGATCCCAACTTCGAAAACGTCATTGGATACAAGAATAAGAAGTGTTGGCCTCGTGACTGTCGCATGCGTTTGATGCGTCATGATGTCAACTTGGGCCGTGCTGTATTCTGGGATTTGAAGAACCGCCTGCCGAGGTCAATCACTACCATCGAATGGGACGACACTTTCGCCAGCGTCTACAGCAAGGATAACCCGAACCTTCTGTTCTCTATGTCCGGGTTTGAAGTCCGCATTCTTCCCAAGTGCCGCAACCAGAATGAGGAGTTCTCGGTGAAGGACAGCGTTTGGTCTCTTGTCGATAACTCGACTAAGGAGCGCACAGCTCATGCTTTCCTCCAGGTCACGGAGGAGGATATTCAGAAGTTCAACAACCGGATTCGTCAGATTCTCATGTCGTCCGGTTCTACGACTTTTACTAAGATCGCAAACAAGTGGAACACGGCTTTGATCGCACTCTTCACCTACTACCGTGAAGCTGCTGTATCAACCGTCAACCTTCTGGATACGATCGTCAAGTGCGAAACCAAGATCCAGACCCGTGTCAAGATTGGTTTGAACTCTAAGATGCCTTCGCGTTTCCCTCCCGCTGTCTTCTACACCCCCAAGGAACTGGGAGGTCTAGGTATGATTTCTGGATCCCACATCCTTATTCCGGCTAGCGACAAGCGGTGGTCCAAGCAAACGGATACGGGTATCACCCACTTCCGTGCGGGTATGTCACATGACGAAGAGACCCTGATCCCGAACATCTTCCGTTACATCATCCCCTGGGAAGCCGAATTCATTGATTCTCAGAGAGTGTGGATGGAGTATTCGCAGAAGCGGCAGGAGGCTCAGCAGCAAAACCGCCGTTTGACGTTGGAGGATTTGGAGGACAGCTGGGACCGTGGTCTTCCCCGTATCAACACCCTGTTCCAGAAGGATCGCAGTACGCTCAGCTTCGACAAGGGTTTCCGTCTTCGCGCTGAATTCAAGCAATACCAGCTGATGAAGAGTAACCCGTTCTGGTGGACTAGTCAGAGACATGACGGAAAGCTGTGGAACTTGAACGCTTACCGTACCGACGTCATCCAGGCCCTTGGTGGTGTCGAAACCATCCTTGAGCACACCTTGTTTAAGGCGACTGCATTCCCATCATGGGAGGGTCTCTTCTGGGAACGTGCCTCAGGCTTCGAGGAATCGATGAAGTTTAAGAAGCTTACGAACGCTCAAAGATCAGGTTTGAACCAGATTCCTAACCGTCGGTTCACTCTGTGGTGGTCTCCCACCATTAACCGTGCCAATGTGTACGTTGGTTTCCAGGTCCAGCTGGATCTTACGGGTATCTTCTTGCACGGTAAAATTCCGACCCTGAAAATCTCGTTGATTCAGATCTTCCGTGCCCATTTGTGGCAGAAGATTCACGAGTCCGTCGTTATGGATTTATGCCAGGTCTTCGATCAGGAGCTTCAGCAGCTGGGTATCGAGACAGTTCAGAAGGAGACGATCCACCCTCGTAAGTCTTACAAGATGAACAGCTCTTGCGCCGACATTCTGCTTTTCGCAACGAACAAGTGGAACGTCACTCGTCCCTCCTTGCTGTTCGATACCAAGGACGTGTACGAGCCAACCACGACAAACAAGTTCTGGCTTGACGTGCAGTTGAGATATGGTGACTACGACTCCCACGACATTGAGAGATATGTTCGTGCCAAGTATCTCGACTACACTACCGACAGCATGAGTATCTATCCTTCTGCTACCGGTTTGATGATTGGTATTGATCTCGCGTACAACCTGTACTCGGCATATGGACAGTACTTCCCTGGATTGAAGACTCTGATCCAGCAGGCTATGGCCAAGATCATGAAGGCGAACCCCGCCTTGTATGTCCTGAGGGAACGTATCAGGAAGGGTTTGCAGCTCTATGCCTCGGAAAGTAACCAGGAGTTCCTGAACTCCCAGAACTACTCGGAATTGTTCAGTCCTCAGATTCAGCTGTTCATTGACGATACCAACGTCTACCGTGTCACCATCCACAAGACCTTCGAAGGTAACCTTACGACCAAGCCCATCAACGGTGCTATCTTCATCTTCAACCCCAGAACCGGACAATTGTTCTTGAAGATCATTCACACCAGTGTCTGGGCTGGACAGAAGCGTTTGGGCCAGTTGGCCAAGTGGAAGACAGCAGAAGAAGTTGCGGCCCTCATCCGATCCTTACCTGTTGAGGAGCAACCGAAGCAGCTGATTGTTACCCGTAAGGGTCTGTTGGATCCCCTTGAAGTCCACTTACTTGACTTCCCTAACATTTCCATCCGAGCTTCCGAGCTTCAGCTGCCTTTCCAGGCCGCGATGAAGGTCGAGAAGCTTGCGGATATGATTCTCCGGGCAACCGAGCCTCAGATGGTTCTGTTCAACCTGTACGATGAGTGGCTGAAGTCAATCTCACCTTACATTGCCTTCTCTCGTTTGATTCTCATTCTGAGAGCCCTCCACGTCAACATTGATAAGGCGAAGATTATCCTCAGACCTGACAAGAGTGTCATCACCCAAGAGCATCATATCTGGCCTTCGTTGTCGGATGAGGATTGGATGAAGGTTGAAGTGCAATTGCGTGATTTGATTCTCAACGACTACGGCAAGAAGAACAATGTCAACGTTCAGAGTCTTACCAGTAGTGAAGTTCGGGATATCATCCTCGGTATGGAGATCAGTGCTCCTTCACTTCAACGACAGCAGGCTGCGGAGATTGAAAAGCAGCAGGAAGAGCAGAAGCAACTCACGGCTGTCACGACGAAGACACAGAACGTCCGTGGTGAGGATATCATCGTCACCACCACGTCTCAGTACGAGCAGCAATCGTTTGCCTCCAAGACTGAGTGGCGCACACGAGCAATCGCCACGTCCAACCTTCGCACGAGGTCCAACAACATCTACATTTCGTCGGATGACATCCGGGACGAGGGATATACCTACATCATGCCAAAGAACGTCCTCAAGCGATTCATCACGATTGCGGATCTGCGTGTGCAAGTTGCTGGCTACCTGTACGGTACCTCCCCTCCTGATAACGATCAGGTGAAGGAAATCCGCACCATTGTCATGATCCCCCAGGTGGGCAACACGCGTGAGGTGCAGTTGCCGCAGCAGCTACCCCAGCACGATTATCTCAACAACCTCGAGCCTCTGGGTGTTATCCACACCATCTCTGGAAACGAGCCCCCTTACATGACGGCCATGGATGTTACACAGCATGCTCGTTTGATGAACGCCCACTCATCCTGGGACAAGAAGACGGTTACCATGACAGTATCTTTCACCCCTGGATCTGTGTCACTCGCGGCTTGGGGCCTCACGCCCCAGGGCTACAAGTGGGGAGCAGAAAATCGTGATACCACATCTGATCAACCGCAAGGATTCTCGACCAGCATGGGAGAGAAGTGCCAGCTGTTGCTCAGTGACAAGATCCGTGGATACTTCCTGGTGCCGGAAGACAACGTCTGGAACTACAGCTTCATGGGCAGCTCCTTCGGCGGAGTGGAGAAGCGGCCGGTGTACGTGAAGATCGACACCCCCCTGAGATTCTACGATGATCAACATCGTCCATTGCACTTCCAGAACTTTGCGGAACTGGAAGATATCTGGGTTGACCGTTCTGATAACTTTGCGTGAGCGATGTGTGGATGGCGTTGGCATGATATTGTTTTTTACCTTTTTATACGGATGATTACGTTGTTTCGAGACTCTTTCCTCTTTTTCTCCAAGCCTTTATTCTTGTTTTCCCCTTTGAAATCCTCTTTTTCTTATAATGTTCGCAGTATACAAAATCCTCTCATGTGTCTTACTATGGTTACATTTCTTTGATATTGATGCTTGGCAGCAAGTGAGGGATGAGAAGCCCAACGGACGGAAGTGGAGATCCGGTGGCGGGGAAACGGGCGGAAAATAGCTGCGCTATGTACAGTAGAGATGTAGGTAGCGATGTATGTTTAAGAAGTTAATTACCTAAAATGGTCATTGGTCAGTCGATATTATCATGTATCTATACTCAGATACTGTAGGCAGAGTGGACGAATTGATATGGAGTCGCAACAGGCAGTCAAAACACAAATCCGGGCTTAGGAGTTTAGGGGATCGACCATGTGGGTGGGCAGCAGAGCTAACTAAGAGGGCCGGAGGAGACTGTCAATCAATATGGACCATGTGTGAGTCCACTTTGGGCCGGGTAGGTTAATCGTTATTAACCGTCTAGCAATAATAATAATAATAATGATAAATATAATCTAAACCCAGAATATGCTTAATAACGGCAGTCTAATAGTCTAGTAGTCTAGTTTGATGAGGGGGTTGGTTGACGTGTGTATTTTTTATTTTTATTTATTTTTATTTATTTTGTAAGTTGTATTTTTATTTTTTGAATTGAAGCCGGGGTGGGAAGATCGGTGTTTGTCTGATGGAACTTGACCGAGAGAAAGACGGGGCAGATGAAGGAGGGGGGGGGCTCCTGACTCTTGTCTCTCACTCCCTCACACTCCCTCACTCTCACTCACTCTCACCTACTCTCTCCCTGTCCCTCACTCTCACTCTCTCTCTCTCTCTCTCCTGTTCGCCCGTCCGAACCCACCCACCCTACTGAACACTATTTCCCTCTCACATCATTCTCTTTTTTTTCCCTCCCTCTTGTGTGCCGTGCACGGCTGCTACTAAAAACGCCTTTCAACCCACCCCCTGCTTCACTTTTCCTCCTCCACACCATCCCTTCCGGCTGGATCCGATGTACATTTCCAACGTTCTGGCCCAAGCACTCGCTCAGTCAGCTGGTCGGGGCGTCTAAGACATTCATGTCGGGCTCATTTAATTTCTGTGGTTTGATGCAAATGTGATCAACTCGACTGTTTCACCAGTGCCTCATGGCCTGAAATCTCGGGACGAAAGTCAAATTGCAGAGACCCATCGAAAGAACTCGCCCTGCAACTGCAAGATACGATGGATGGGCTTACGGGGATCCACCTCGACGCCAATCCTATCCGGAGTACGGAGTACACGCCTACTTGAGACTACTACCCCTACAGGTTAAGGCTACAATCCTGTCTGAGAGGGGTCTTACGTATTGTGTACAAAGTATAAGCTCCCCAAACCCGTTTTCTTTTTTAATTTGTTGGTTTTTTATTTTATTTTCTAAATTCCCTTTATTGTCTTCCTGCATGTGTCCTTGATCTATGATCTGTGATGCTCATTGATCGAGCAGGACAATAATTAGGAAATCAGCCGGATGCTTAAATCGTAACTCACTCTCTGGAGTAGCTTTCTCTCCATCTCAACCGCCATGACACGGTGGTGGCTCTTGGGGCCTCTCTCTCTCTCTCTCTCTCTCTCTCTCTCACACACCATAACAACAAACAGCTCGAGCTACTGCTACTACTCTCACCCGCTCACGGCCTATCATATCATTAAAAAAGGAAATAAGGAAAATAAAAAGGAACTAAAAGATTAGACACTTTCATGACAACCCACCTCTCACATATTTTACCCACGCGCTAAGCTCCCGGCCTCCGACCGTTCTCGGGGGCTTGTGTCCACGAGGATGACCTAGAATCGAGAGCAAATAAGGTTGACAGGAAGGCTCTTGCTCTCATCAGAAGGGTCAAACTTGCTCCCCTTTGACAAGGTAATGGCTTCCCTGTCTAGCTTCGTCTGGCCTCACGACCCAAGGGGGCCGGAGACCCAAAAAGAACAAAAAAGAAAATAAAATAAAATTAAGAACAAGAAAAAAAAGTGAGGCCAGAAGAAAAGAAAAAAGGGGAAACTAGACGTGGGTACGGTTTAGGCTCGAGCCTGACCCGCGATCTTTTTTTTTCTCTCTTCTGCGCGATAGAGTCGTATTCTTAGTCGATGGGGAGGAACCACTACCGCACATCGTTCATGTGTGATTGAGGAGTCGTGATGTGCGCGCGCGCTCTCCCTTTTTGACTTCTCTCACTGGTGTTGTGTTGGTTTAGCTTCCCGCGTCCGTTCCAGGCTACGGGATTTTTATATACACTATCCAGACCAGGGTCGTTGCTCCATTTCCCCCTCGAGAAACAAAGGCTCGGCCGGAACTCCCTGCTTAGCATGATGGCCCACCTCCGAGCAAGCTAGCACCCTCCCGCTAGTCATTCCAATCACCTTTCCCAGGTGGATGTCTCGCCGACGACCGTTCTCTACCCGCCATTGGCGTATTCGCTGAGTGGAGTTGCTGCGTCGACGTACGACGGTCCTTGTTCTGACAGGGGGCGAATTCCTGAGCGAGTTAGGAGCAGACCAGCACAACAGGTTTGACTCCCTTGACCCGAGTCCACCGACTCGCTCGTCTCATCCACGTTCGTATCCAATAAGTTAACTTCAGATTATGTCTGGCCTACGTATGTATGGGTTTGGGCTTGGGCTTGGATCTTTCCCCCCGCTTCTGCGTTTGCTCGGGGCTGGAGACGGTAGAGCCCCGAGGGAAGGGAGGGGGGGGAGAGAGAGGAGAAAGTGATGGATTGATTGATGAATGGTGGGAGGGCGACTCTTTGTCTACCTGAGCTTTGGCTGGTTCGCCGTGTTTCAAACTTGTACACAGTATCTCCCGACAATTGCCCTAAATTCCTCCTCTACGGCAGTCATTGCCATGCCTTGGCAATCACCAGACGGGCCGGCGGAAGGCAAATGGTAGCCTCATCCTTCGTCCTGCTGGCATCCATGACCGTTGTCCCCTCTGGGTCCCTCTGCAAGCTAAGCTTGACTGGAACGCAGATCCGTCAAATGGGCGATTTCTTCTGCCAGCCCACCTGCACCTTTCTGATTTGGGTCATATGGAGTGTCTCCGTGTCTCGTCAATTTTACCCCATGGATTCTGACAGCTTATTTATTATGATTTGCCATTTCCAGAACCTTTCCTCGGCCGTCTACGCTGCCGTATATATCCTCTAACACTTACCCTATCACTGCTCTGCACGGGACTTTTACATGCAGCTGGAAGCAGCATCCCGGCATCAACCTCCACTTGTTCTTCCCCGTTAGATCCTGCATCTCAAACGACGGAGGAATACGGGCTGCAAGCCTATCTGCGGAGTCTCTGGCATGAGAATCAGACCTCCGACCTCGTCAGTACTCAGTAGATTTGGTCGGGCCGGGCCTCTCGTCGGTGCGTCTGGACTCTGGTGAAGATTACCGGTCTTTTTCGGGACTTCCCAGCTGGCGCGCTCATCACTGACCCGGTGAGTAGTACTAGTAACCCATCTATCCATCCCTTTCGCCCAGTGACTTTCCCTTTCTCATGGTGGCTAGACCGTGTGTCGCCTCTAGCTTCCTCTTCTTGTTCTCCCTTCCTCGTCTGTTTCTCCTCTCCATCTCTTGGCTGTTTTCTTTCAAATGTGTTCGATGTTCTGCGACCTGACCTCGCTACTCTCTTCCTTCCTGTTCCTTGGGATGAGCTATCACCGTGTCTTGACGTTGCTGTCGAATCATTCGATTCATGACCTGTAATTCTGACGACCACATAGTATCGCGCCTCACGCTCTGGAGTCATCCGGCGATATCCAAATTCTCCAAGCTTCAGAATATCGGTCTGTACATGGCCAAAGCTTTGACCCTTGCTTCCAACCCAGAGGATTTCACGATCTGTCACCCTTCGCTTCGTCGGACGAACTCCGACAGTCAGCCAACCTATCTCTTGACGGCCCTTTTTCGTCGAGATAGCACCCTCGACCTCCTTCCTTTCTCTCCCTTTCCTTTTTCTAGAGCCGGTCAGTAGCCTGCCAGGGCTGTTAGGCTCTAGCGGCGCAGATGTATGTCCGCGACGCTGGCGGATCCGTATCGAGAGTATGCTATTGATTATTCTCAACATGCTACCTGCAAACCTGAGGAACACGCAGGCACGCTTGTTTACCACGCACAGCAGCCGCATCTCCAGCACCATAAGCAGCCCGAGCCTCCATTCTCTCAGGGAGCCTCTCATAGCACGACGGCATTTGAGCAACATCATGCGAACGCGACCGTGTTATCAGCAGCCACTCAGCAACCGTCAGTTCATGATATGTCGCAGAGCGTTGTCCTCGGCCCGCCCCAGATGCTCCCACGACACCTTCCAGTGCAGTATCCACCTGCCAGCTTCGAAATCCCGCCTATCCAGCGCGAGAAAAAACGCCATCACTCGGAGACCGAAGAGGATGGGAACCCCGACCATGGCCTGCGGCCGCAGCTATCAGTCCTCTCAGCTGACGCCCCTCACGAACCCTCGCACTCTCCCGAAATGCTCTTCGGTGTCCATGGCGCATCATCTCAGCAGCATCCCATGTCAAACCATGGCTTTGGGCCCACGGACTCTGTGGCCCTGCCGCAACATCACCATCACCATCGACTCCCGCCCCATGCAGCGCTGCGCGCCCCAGGGCGTCATGGAGTGAATGTGGAATCTCCTCCTTTGCCCTCGGGCCCGCCGAGTGTGGTGGGCCAGCCTGGAATGCCCGATCCAGCCCCCAGGCCTCGAGGACCAAAACTGAAGTTTACTCCCGAAGAGGACGCTCTACTGGTGGAGCTGAAGGAAAACAAGAACTTGACGTGGAAGCAAATTGCAGACTTCTTCCCGGGCCGAACAAGCGGCACCTTGCAAGTCCGATACTGCACCAAGCTGAAGGCTAAGGATGTAGCTTGGAGTGACGAAATGGTTCGATTTTCTCCTGATGTATTTCTACGGCTGTCTCACACATGCTAATGAAGGGAATAGGTACAAAGGCTGCAGCGGGCAATGCACGAGTACGAGAACGATCGGTGGCGCATCATTGCAGGGAAGGTTGGAAATGGCTTCACCCCAGCTGCTTGCCGCGAGAAAGCCATGCAGCTCCATGAGTAAAAGCGTTGGGGAATTCTCATATTTATATCTACTGTCGCCAGATTCGGCCCTGCTTGGACCCTCTGATCTCCTTACTCTCCATATTGGTTCAAATGTCGGGTCTCCGATAGGGCTGGTGGTGCAGGCTTGTTGTAGGCACGGGAGGATGATCAGCATAACTCTGATTCACTATAGGAACGGGTTGATGTAAGGTATTAAGTGATGTATGATAATTCATTTTAGCCCGGGGGAACATATGGCGCCGGCATTTGTTCGTTCGCAATGAACCGACACTAGCGTCCGCTCTCGCAGTTTAGCACCGGCTGATCCCGGGCTGAACGCGGCCATTGCTCGGCCGGGGCATGTGTTCCTTATCTACGGCAGACCGCAGAAGACCACTAGCGCAGATTGTAGACCCTAAGCCCTAAGCCGGACACCCAATCGAGTAGGTCTGCGGACCAGGTCACTGCGGGCAGCCGGAGAAGCTCCGCAACCAATCAATCCCCGGCGCTGACTAAGGGCAGGCGACCACGGGCCGAAGCGGCTTCAAACTCACCTCAACCTCCAAACTCCCTCATCTCCAAACGTCCTTGCCTTGTCTGCCGTCATTGCAACCCACCCACCAGGACAATGTTCCTCCAACGCACAGCCTTCGCCCTCGCCAGGCGCACCCCTACCCGGGCTCTCGCTGCCCGTCCCTTTTCTTCCTCCGTCACCCGCTGTACGTGACCCTCATCGTCAGATCAAAAGACCGCCTCTTCTGCACCCCAGCAGTGGCAGCCGTCCCTTCTCTACCGCGCTGCCATGGCCTCTATATGTGCCAATTGCACGGGAATGTGGACGTCTGATCTGGATATACGAGCTAACATGCCATTGCTGCTCCTATAGTCAACAGCAAGAAGTATGAGGTGAAGCAGGAGGGCAAGATCCTTTCTTTCGATGGTGAGTGGCCTCACACCCACTCCTACATGAAGCGTCAATTATCCCTACGGATACACGTGCAAGATAGCAATTGCGACTCGTACGGCGAGTGAACATTGCAATTGGGCATCTTATGCGGGGTTTCGGGCGCTGGGGACATTTGATAGCCGGCTACTGGCATCCTCTCGATGCCTTGATATATGGTTGACATCATACTGATTGTGCGCTTTTTTCCTGAACAGAGATCAAGACCGAGGAAGACCTCATCCCCCCGGGTGCTAAGTCCGGTACCGTTCCCGCCGATATCGAGCACGCCACTGGTCTCGAGCGTCTCGAACTCGTCGGAAAGATGCAGGGCATTGATATCTTCGACATGCGTCCCCTCGATGCCTCCCGCAAGGGTATGTCATACGCTATTCCGCTCTGTGCGGTATCTACTGGAGCCTTGGATAGGTGACTCGCGAGGGTGGGAACTGATATAATGTTTTATAGGAACCCTCGAGAACCCCATCATCGTCAACGGTGCTGGTGACGAGCAGTACGCTGGTTGCACCGGTTTCCCCGCCGACTCTCACCAGGTCAACTGGCTGACTGTAAGCCGAATTCTTCCGTGCTGATTACCTCCTGTGATAGCATGATCCCTAATCAAGCCACAATACAGGTCTCCCGTGACCGCCCCATCGAGCGCTGCGGCGAGTGCGGTAACGTTGTCAAGCTGAACTACGTCGGCCCCTTGGAGGACCCCCACGCTCGTAAGTAACTTCCCTTTCTATTCAGCCCCAGTTGATGGCTATCATTCGGTGTGCGGTGTACTAATTGCTCTCTGTCCAGACGACCACGACCACGGTCACGGCCACCCTCCCCATGAGGAGCCCAAGACCTTCGCCGACTTCGTCAAGCCTGAGTACTGGTACCGGTAAATACAATGTACTACTACAATGAATGGAGCGATTGTCCTTTTTCTTTTTTTTCCCACTTCCCTACTTAGGTGCTACTTCTTCGATTCGGAGCAAAGAGAAACAATTGGAGTGAAGCGAGATACCAAAAGGAAAAGACAATCCGACATATAATCTGTATTGTGTACATGCGTGAGGCAGGGTGTGTTCTGGCAAGACAGTCACAAAAGAGTGAGAGAGATAGAGATAGGGTGTCAGGTTCTGTACAAGATTTCATCGGGATGAACTATTAGTTGTGTTGTGTGTGTGTGTATCGTTTGAAACCAATACCGTTGTATACTTTCGCCAATTCCTTATTTCTTTCTTTTTAGTGTTCTTCTTTTGTGTTACTGTAGATCTATCAACGAGACTTATATCACCTCAAACCCGGATGATATGACATGGTCGTCGCAAGTATATGATATATCCTATCATGAAGTACTACTCTTACTACACAACACTGAACTAAACTATCCTACCTACTACAAGTACTGCTACTACTAGGTAGTCTCATAAGACAGACCGACAAATCTAGTACTAAGTACATACTAGTAATCGTGGCTTGAAAGAAAAACATACCTAGATTATGGTACGGTGAAGTGAGCTGATCAAGCGACTGATAGTCTACTAGTCTGTCTACTAACTGTGCGAATTGGGTAGGTTGGGTGGCATGATGTCCGGAATAGCGGAAACTAACGGAAGGAAGGAAGGAAATATTAGCCGTATCACGTGGTATATAGAAACTAACGTACGTATTAGGCTAGCTAGTAGTAGCCCTGCCCAGGAATCCTTTACTTGCCTATATAAGTAGGTTGATGAGAAGGTAGGCGGTGTTAGGGGGACTACTACTCATTGGTTCATTCTTGGGATTTAGTAAATGAGGTGAAGGTATTGGTTAGTAGTCGGTGTGAGAGTGTTCCTTGGAGATTAGTATGGTGATGATGGTGATGAATGATTGGTTACTTCTATGTTTATTAGAGGACAGTGATAATAGAATAGATTTTTCGAGGTACTTGTTCAATTTGATGTACAGTTCTGTTTTATTGAGAGACAAGGATGTCTATTGATCAACATAGTAGTACGATCGTATAGTACATGACCAGTCTGAATATACTCTACAAGGCCAATGACTCATATATAGAGCAGTTTGCAATGTTGAATTGAATAGTAGTGCTCTGTTAGGCCCAATGGCATTGCCGCCACCTCACCGTCCGAAGTAGCGGAGTTCGACATATCGGAGAGGCGGATAGACCACACATGTCCATGAAAAAGCAACGTAGGTACCCATCTACATATGTTTAGTTAGTATGTGAAGCAATCAGATCTTTGTTTGTCATGTCATCGGGTCTGCTTACATCGGCGCCATATTCACCCACCAATCGTGCCAAAGGCCCGATATACCACACCTGCGCCATACATAGGATCGCGCCTGCCCAACCGATCAAGAAGGCAATCAAAGCGGAAATGCCCAAGGGCAGCTTGGACGGGTCGTTCCAGGAATGCCAGTTGTATCCGCTGCGGGCGCGGAAGATAAAGCGGTCTTCTAGGATAATGGCTATCCAGATGGCGACCCAGTAGCCCATGAGCGCGAGGAAGTTGGTGAAGATGTCGGAAAGATTGCTTCGGCCCGCTAGGGCGCACACAGTGTAGATGATCACTCCGATGGCGTTCCAAATGGCTCTGGGCACCTTTTCGGCGTATCTTCCGAGGATCTGGAAATCTACGCCAGCTGAGTACGTGGGTGGGATGGTGTTGGCGATGAGACCGAGTGCAACGACTACGGCGCAAAACTTGCCAAATCCATTAAGGGGGCTGAACCCTTCGACGATAAGTGCTCCGGCACCGTCGGCGTATGCTTTGCTGTACGCTGGGTCCGAGGTGATACCCGATGCGAGACCGATGCCGACGAGGAATGCCATGGTGAAAGAGGTCATTAGGCCACCCAAGGACAGGAAAAAGAGAGATGTCCTCGAGGTATTCTGAGGATAATAGACGAAGAAGTCTGCCGCAAGAGGTGCATATGTAATTGCGGCACTGAGACAAAGCGAGAAGAAGGACAGACTGCGAGTGGATGACATGTGAGTATGAGTTTATTCAATGACCTGAAGTGGACTTACCGGTTTCCGGCTACTGTGCGAGCGTCGCCAGTGGATGGTGTGGACAAGTCATATTTCGTCCCCGACATACCGAACAGTATGCAAACAACGATAAGCTGGGGGAGAAAGGCAAATCTGGTACCGTCAGTAGCAAATTTTATAAACCTTGGTCAGTCACACATACCGCTCGTAGTAATGGAAGATTTGAATGCCGAAAGTGGCTATGACCCAACTGATGATGGCGATGATCACGATGCCTTCTCTTCATCAATAACCGTACAATACCAGCTCGAAACACTACCAACTTACCCACAGCAACCGTCATGTGTCCATGTGGTGAAACGGCGGACAAGATCTGCCCGCCAACCACGCAGTCGATCAAGCCATATCCCAGCATTTGGATCAGGTTCAAGATGACGATGAGTTTGCTGGGCCACCATCCCATTGAATAGCGTCCGAATGCCTGAGAATATTAGTACTCAGCCAGCTTTTTCTAAAGGAAGTGTGATAGCATACCATAGTCCGAATACCGGATATAGGGCCCCATGTGGCCATCCACGAAGAAACTATGGCACCGACTAGAGCACCGAATACTCCGCATAGAGCCGAGTCAAGGAAGCTCAGTCCGTATGTAGCAGGTCCCAGCATACCCAGTGTGATGTTGTTGGCCGCCAAATTGATCGAGACCCAAAGCAAGAAAGCCTGCATGTAAGAAACCCAAGTCAACTTGGACATCCGTTCATGCTCTTGCACCCGCTCTATGCCACGGGCTTCCAGATTATATTCGACGAGCTGCTGTTCGAATCGTCTAAGATATGCAGCCATTCTCGAAGAGGCAAACGGCCCACCGGGCTGCCTCTGGGCTCTTTTCTCGGCATTTTCGGTGGGAGGAGAAGTATCTTCTGTCGAACGGATCCTTGAGATTTCCTTCTCATAGGGAGACCCTAGGGTGGGGACAGTTTGCGGCGAAGACATCCTGATGCACAATGTCAGTTATATGACCGGGGAAGAGGTGGGGTATGAAGAAAAGAAAAGCGCGCATGAGTCCTTTCGCTGGAATTATCCAGATCAAGTTCAACCGTATGATCTCAGAACAACAAACGGGAGTCATCACAGTATCCGGTGAGTTTAAGCATCTCTCCACATGATGAATGAGGGTGATATTAGTCCGGATAGTGTGTGTGACATCCAGTTGTTGAACACCGGTCTTCATGCAGGCACGCTACCTAGATACCTTGATCGACAGACAAAACCACGCTACTCGTCTTCATGATAGCCGTCCCTTGCATAAGGTTTCTGTAGGAAGGCGGGAGAGCTGTACTTGTTGCGAAGGCACTGGATTCGTCGTGGCGATTACACCTGGTGGAACACATACGCCAATCGCACGTCAGTCAAAATTCCTCTCTAACAGTTTTGAGAGATCGTAATGAGTCTCATTTATATTTCTTTTCTCGAAAGGAAATACCGGTTTTTGATCAATGCTATGCAGATATCCCACGCCAATTGCAGTCGTGCAGAATGCTAGCCAGTAATCTGACAGGGAGATGGAACGATTGTAGTTCCGGCGAGTGTAAGTGGAGCGGGTAGAAGATTCCACTCTTGAGGCGATAAAATCGTAATCTGCCGCGGGGAGTTTCGGTTTTTAGGCGGGCGGATCCCCTCCGCTTCTCATCTTCCCCGACTTCGGATATAGTACTGCTATCTATCCCACGACTACTCCTACTCCCCACTCCCACTCGCCCTACTCGGCTTGTGTCGGCTAAATGTTAAGCAACTAGCAGCTAGTAGCATAAAATGCTTACTACCTCGGCCACCTACGGAAATATAAGTACAACATCAGCAACAGCTCATCATAGTGGTGACCACTCAGTGCCGGACACCGAGAGTAAGCTTCTACTAGATTCCTTTCTATAGAAAAAATTGAAAACCTTACAGCAAGCTTCAACGTGTTGTTGGGTGCGCGACAGAATTTCTGTCCAGGGTACGCTGTCCCTTCCGCGGCGAAAAGCTGCTGCAAAGACCCGTCAAGGAGTTACGCGAAACGAACAGTGGTATTCACCCAGGATATGAGGGGACGAGGAACAAGACGAAGTAACCAGGAAAGGCGCTTGTAAAAAGAAGAGGTGGGAAATAGTCGACCAAACGGGACCAGCAGAAAGTAAAATGAAAGACGCAAGCCAACTCCGATAACCCTTCGCCCGATACTTTGCAAATTGTGGCTAACATCGAACACTGCCTTGAAATCTTCAGCCTAAAGCAATGTGAATCCAAAACTCATGCCCATCGTCGATTCGTTAAATGTGCGGAAGACGATGCATTGGTCATCACGTCGTCAATAGTTCGTAAGAAATCTAAAGATCCTTGAAATGTTCTTTTGCATACTGTTCGCACGCCTGATTCACTCATGTCAACAACTCAGCAAGGCATCTACAGGGCCCGGAGATGTTACCTTGGCTGGCTTTCCAACTTTCAGTCCAATCGCCTTCCATTTATTCGCATCGTATTCCCTAATCGCTTCTCGGAGTGCTACGGACTGTCCTTCCTTTTAGCATCGCTTGACAAAAAAGAGGTCGTATGCCAAGGGTCGTTACCTCATCTTCAGCAAATTCGGCATAGTGCATGTCCTATCGTGGCTTAAGTATCTTCTCCTGTCTTCGGACAAAGAGCGACTAGGATCTGCTTACCTTGTACCAATGCTTCTTGACGCTGCCTTCGGTCCGCGTAGGGAATGTCTGTAGCACCCGGGAATTTCAGGTCAGCATGCGTGACGTAGTGGAGGGTATTGAAGCAGGGGCGCTTTATGGACCTTGGCAATCTCGCTCCAGGTGCGACCCGCATCGCGCATAGTCTTCAGCCTCTGCTCTTCCTCAGCAGTCCAAGGAGTGTTGGTCCTCCCCTTCTTCTTGGGGGCAGGCTCTGATCCCCCAGGCCCTTGCTCGTGCGCGGTTTCTCCAGTTGCCGGAGCCGCGCCTGGCGCCGCCATGGTAGCCGCAGAGCTTGACTGGGGGGATGCACGGCGTTTGCGCGGATTTTGGGGAGGAATCTGAGTTTGGGGCATAGGAATGCCCTCAAAAGAAGGCACTCTTGAAAAGGGATTGACTTGCTGTTGAGCTATCAGGTGTGATGGCGCGTTGGCAGAGATGGAAGTCTTGATTCGCTTAGATGTTGGAGGGGACCTGTTGTAGAGGGACAAGTCAAAGGCGCCAGTGTCAGAGATGAGCCCACGACACGAGAAAAATAATGGAAAAAAAAAAAAAAAAAAAAAAAAAAGAAAAAAAAAAAAAAAAAAAAAAAAAGGAAGGGGGAGATAAAGTAGAAGTGAATGCAAGGCCAGAGCGATAATGTCAATAATAATAGAACGAGCCAGTCACTTTGTCAATCGCAAGTGGAGGGAACGGACAGGACTGTAAGATAGCCGAAAGAGGGAACGGATACAAAGGCATAGTAAGTAAATTACAAGAGAAACACTCCAAGTCAAGCACATGACCTGAGGGGGGTGGGCGCGAGGTATCTCAAGACCAAGTATATATGGAAGGACAGCTGCCGCCGACGCTGCGCAGTCCCAGAGGCCAGCTTCACCTTCGGGCTGGGGAGGACGAGGGGGGACTTACGACATGGCTGATGATACGCAGTTATCCCAATCACGTTCCGTCGATTCATCTGTAGATACACATGCTTATGAGATTAGCAAATCTGCTACTCAAGGAACGCTCCGTGGAGATTGGCCGGTCAGGTTCAGGGAAGCGAGCGCTTGG
This sequence comes from Aspergillus welwitschiae, assembly GCF_003344945.1. Classification (NCBI taxonomy): domain Eukaryota; kingdom Fungi; phylum Ascomycota; class Eurotiomycetes; order Eurotiales; family Aspergillaceae; genus Aspergillus; species Aspergillus welwitschiae. Next base: position 791,777 of record NW_020798695.1, read on the forward strand.
TTACACCAAAGTGACGATGACACCGGCGCATCATACGGCGTGGCAGTAGCGCCGCAGGGAAATGAGGTAGATGACGGGAAAAGAAGGAAAGAGTCGGAAGGATTGTTACATGCATATATGAAGTCGGAATGGTTGCGAGGAAAGTCAAGGGACAAAGAGAGAGAGACGGAGGGGGAGAGTGAGGTAACTCAGGTGAATGGGCGATGAGGAGGCTGTGAAGGGTGAGGGGAGGGGAAGGGGAGAGGGGGAAGGAGAGGGGAAAAGATAGTAAGTATAAACAGGCTTAGGCACAGTCACAGGAAGACCTTTCTAGCATCTTAGGATACAGAGGCTGGACATAGTACGGAGTACTGGAGATGCGATGATAAGACGTTCTGGTCAGGACAAGTGGAGATGGAGACCGACTGAGAGTGTAAAGAGAGGCTTACTGGTCAAAGTTCATGGTTCGAAGAAGAGTCTCGGGTTTTTTCTGATAGGCAGGATGATCTGGTAGTGGCGGTGGTGGTGGTGGTAGTAGTAGTAGTAGTAGTAGCGAAGTAGTGGTGGTCGTAGTAAATGGGAGGGAGTAGATCAGATCAGGATCGAATTGGCAGGTCAAAGTCAGTAAGGGTCAGTTCAGAGGATCAGTTCAGTCTGTCCGCCAGTGAGGCAATAGTAGTAGTGGTAGTAGTAGTGATAGCCAAGTAGTAAGGAAGTAGACTGAATTGGATTGTCCGATAAGAAAAAGTAGTCAGTCGGTGCAGTGGTCGTAGTAAGAGCAACAACCACTCGGTCAGTCAGTCAGTAGTAGTAGGTAAGGTCTCCAAGTAGGGCAGAAAATCCACCGTAGGTAATACTTTGGGTTCTGATTTACAGTTTACCAGTTTCCGTAAATAAGAACAAATGGAAATGGATAATATAATGATAGTACAAGACTAAGGGAACCTCCGGAGTGGCAAGAGGGAAAGGATCCGGGAAAGAGGACAAGAGGGAAAAGGAAGAGAGAGAAGCGGATGGGAAAACCGACAGACTCTCGCAAAAGCCTCTTCCTTACTCAATCCTCTGACTAGTACTGCGGAGGGGAGGGGGAACAGACAGACAATTCGATTCGAATCCACCCCAAGGCTAAACGGAGTGCAGCGTCTCGCCAATCCCGCGTCCTCCGAGGCCTGCTTGCTTTTTCCTCCTCAGCAGCGACGAGGCATCAGATTCATTCCTGCCACCTCCTCTGGCTTCCTACTCGTCCTGCCCACCGGAACTACTGGAGACGGTCGACTCTCGTACATGGACCACTTCTGCACACCATCCACGATAGGCCCGTTCTTTTCCTAAAAAAGAAATTTGCCTGGATGGAAGGATGACCCGGTGGTTTCGTTTCTTCTACTTCTTCGCCTTTGCGTAGGCCGAGGACATCCACCGATTATCTAGATTATCTTCCCCTCATCCCCTCCTGGGTCAATGCGATACATACACTTGACACTTTGGATCAATCACCATCACCGCCACCATCACACCCATGTTCCGACGACGCCAGCCAGATGAGACATCTCCCCCCCCCCTCCCCCCCCCCCCCCCCCCCCCCCCCCCCCCCCCCCAGCGTCCTTCTACCGATACCCTATCCTTGTATTCACACCTACGATGAGCTTTCCCGTCTCCCCATTTTCTTCCGACCGGTGACTCAAGGTTGATTTTTCATAGTCATATTAGACCTCCATCTCTAGAAGCCAGCTTCAACACTTGGTCAGCCACGGATCCAGGCAAGAATGCCCGTTCCGTGAACAAAACGAACAGCGATGATGGTGGTGGCGGCAATCTGACCATAGAACCCACCGTCTTTGGACAGCTTGACCAAGTCAACCTGGTGATGCTGCAGTGTTTAGTAGAACCAAGCAGGTTGGCAAGGCCAATGAGGGGGTCCAGACATCCCGATGACCGCGAGGCAGCTTACAACATGAAACGGGCGCCGCCAGCTGCAAATCTCGGGCCTTGGCAGTCCAGAGATGAAGTAAAAAGCAAACCTCGAGGGACCATGGATCCTGATCTTTGCTGTTTACGTGGGTGCCAGGTTCACTTTTCCTCCCAATGAAATGGCCTGATGGGAGACAATGAGAGCGGGGTAAAGGACCGCTACCTCCTCCTTTCCCCATCGACCGTTGCTTTTAGTCTAGTCCACCCTTCCCGCTTCATATGATGAGTGCAGGGCTTTGCGGGACCCATGATGCAAGATCGGTTTCTCTTCAAATTCAAATCGATCCAGGTAACTTGTCAGGTAGGCTGCTTGCCCCCCTAGAAACAGCTTCTCTCGTTCATTCTACACGCGCTCCCAAGCACCTTATCTGTACCCTCCTAGGCTGGTTTGAAAGGTTCTAGATAGGCCCGTGAACCGTTTTATGGAACTCTGAGAGTCCGTTCCGAGCACGGTCCCCCCGGTGCGCCTATCGTTCCGATGACAGGGCTTACTGTCCTGTCCGCTATTCCCGCTATCCTTTACCTTGCAGGCTGAATGTCGATGGTCTTCCTCTTTGGGCAAGTACTGTATCCAGCGATCGCTTTAGTACCAGTTGAAGCTCCATGTACAACAGACTGCTAAAGAAGTGGCGTATGCAATTGAAGGGAGGGAATCATAACCGACATTCGGTTTGCAGTCGAACAATGCAACTACTTACCAGGCTGGAATAGCTTGTCTCAGTGGTTCTAACATATAATACGCAATAACTAGGCTGTGGGACTGAATTGGCTGATGGCGATGGCGTACACGTGGTGGATCACAGCATCAGAGTATGTCATTGTGCAGGTATGTACAAAGTGGTCATTGTTCGAGTGTGGGCAGCTCTTAGAATACTATTAATCTCGCCTTAATTTTTTGAGCTACTCACTTGGAACGAATCCTGTAGTGGGATTTCCAGGTTTAAGCACGTTACTGAGATCTCGAGATGGAGAAACCTTTTCGATGACCCTATCTTGGTCGGCGAAAGAGCCTATTTAGGGTAGAGTACCCTTAATGCATTTAGCGCTCGCAAGGAGAACTTTTCTAGAAGAGGATTACCCTTTAACTAGGCAGAAAAAGAAGTGGGTCACGAATCAAGGCAATGTGGCACATGCTCAACTTTATATTCTTAGGTTTCAGTTACCTCCATCTTGCGAACAGAGCTTTGTTTAAACTTAGGTGATTTATTAGCCGAAGGTTCGTTTCAGAGTCAATACACTAGAGTCATGTTACGATACATTATATGCAAGCTTCTTGCCTGAAATGGTCTAATGGGGTGCCTACGCTCGAAGTAACGATGTTGCGTATCCTCTATTGCAAGGAAATCGGTACTAGCTTTTGCTTCGAAGGTCACTTGGGACAGGCATTCTTTCGACGACAGGGAAAATATGACCTGCCTGCATTCAAGTAGGCTTATAAGCTTGAGTACATGGCATTGAGCTAATACTGTTACTGTTCGTTCTTGTTATATACTACATCCCGAAGTTCGGAAACTTTTGATGCTCAAACGCCCACGTAAGGTACCATACTATACGTCCCGAAGTAACTTCCACTGAGATGATTGACTAAACCGGGAGCTACCTACAAGTGCTGCGAAGGGGGCCAGCATCTACCTGAGAGGCCACTTGGTGGATGTGAACTGATATCTGACACCCCTCTCCTCTTCATTTCTACCATATATCTCCACCTAGTCAAGCAACCAACTAATGATATTATCTCCCTCTTTCCATTAAACCATAATGATATTCATTAAGCCCTTTACTGGCACAATCTCCCTATCTTTAGCGGCTATAGCAGCAGGGGTATTGGACTTGCGATGCGTTCCTCTCATAGAATATTCTCAGTGAGTCAGGGGACCATAGTTCTAGTATTCAACAAGATCACGATTTTAGCTGGGTGTCCTTGAAAAGCATGATGTTACTAGGCCTTTTTCAGAAGATGTGAGTTCAAAGGTTCAGCTCGCAGACCCATACAAGGCCGATATTTGGCGGCAGAATTGCTGCTCATAACTAACTTCGACCATTACTATACACGATCAACAATCTTGATTCAGCTATCTCAACATTCTGCCATATTCCTTCTTAAAATCTTCATTTGTCTCTCCTAGAAGCATGGATGAGACAAGCAAGGTGTCCTGACGCACAAGCTAGAATCAAGGAATCATCTACAGCCAGCATGGGTCAAACCACTCCGAAGCTTAGGAGCACAAACTGGTGCGTAATCTACTATGTCCATTACTAGGTGTGCCTTTCACTGGATCTGAAAAACCCACAAGAGCGAGTACTGAGATGCTCTAGCGAATAGCCAGCCATTCCTCTGAATTGCATGTGAGCTGAAAATGGAGTTAGACGACAAAGCAAAGAAGGGACAAAACCAGCGTTCGATTACACCACTCGGGGATTACTAGCTGTTGTATCCGAGTCAAGAGTGCGATATAATATGGTGCTCTCTAAAGAGAGAACCTTCGACAATATACCCGTCGACACGATCTTCCCTTTTTTTGCTTGCCCCAATTCTCTCATCCTCTTCACGCACTTGGTGCTCTGTTTTGCGAGTTTAGCGCCATCGAACTGTATAGCAAGCACAAGCCCCTACCATCAATGATTCTATGGGCTCCGAAGTTTCCGAGATGGCAATCGCAGCGTTCTACTCCAGACGCGGTGGCACCTTTACCCCACTCTTGTTTCCCATGCATACGCAGCGCGCGAATGGAGTAGCCTCGAGCTACTACTGCTGCGTTAGCAACTAATCTACAAGTCTTGGTCTACTAGCTACTTGGGATGAGGCGGCAACTGAATTTGTAGGGGTGCAGCAATATCTACACATCGGTGTCGAATTTGGTGCGATCATGTTGGCGCAACGGTCTGTCGAGACCATCTACCACCGAGCTAGTACCATGCGCTTAAACCCACTTTTAGTTTTGATGGCACTTATACTCGGCGGCTGTGGGCTTTAGAGAGCATGACGAAAAGAGAATAAAAAGTTTTTACTAACCAACCCACAGCGTCCATGGCAAGCATTCAAATTGGATTACACAGTTGATGGCACATTCAACGTCAGGAAGGGGTCTGTAGTAGCCTGAAGTTAATCAGAAAGATCTAGTTTGTATTCTCTACCTGTTCTCTGCCAATAGTTGTTTACAGGAGACTGCTATGGTAGAGGCAGGGTTAACTCTTGACAGCTGTGAGGCTTCCCGGCGCTGCTCGATACCACTTTATAGGTGGTTCGCTGATGATCGATAAAATTTTTGAAAAGCTCTTGAGTACTAGGGCATAGCACGGTATGCCTTTTCAAACCAGAAAACATCTTCTACCATTGCCCTATTGAAAGAAGACCGGAGATAGAAGGTGGACAGGGCGTCCTGACGTCACCAAGGAGAGATACTGTGACACGCCGATGGTCACGTGAGGGACACGCGGCACGGGGCCCCCAGGTGCAGGTGGATCCCGTCGGTGACGGTGAGCTCCCTTGGTTGAGACCAGATAAGGCGGAAGCTCACAGGTCGACGCGGCCGGTGCAGGTCCATGACAATTAGACCGCTCATCACTGCTACATCAGCTCTTGTCGTGGCATCTTCAGCCTCTTTAAGACCAGTGTGCTTGGTCTTACACTTTCCATAATCTCTCGCATTGACCGCATTGTCATACAGTGGCCGACAACCTACGTTACCCGACCGGGTCTCTGGGTTGATTAACTGAGCACGGTCCACACGAGGACCATTGAGGACCATCTCTCGCGAACTTACTGGGCTATCTTGATGGTACTCTAGAAGTGGGTTGCAGGACGATTCCACAGTGAAAGCTGCGTGTCAAGCTTTCTATATATACACTATTGACCATGCTGAACCTCAATATCTTCCGGCTACTGGCCGATCTCTCCCATATCTCCTCCAAATGTGTCTTGATATGGGCTATCCATCGCAATAAGAGCGCAGAAGGTCCGTATAATAACTTGCATTTTTGCAGTGTGCTGCGAGCTAAGCATTGTTTCAAATAATAGGAGTCTCCCTTCTGACGCAGATGCTCTATGCTTTGGTGTTCGTGACTCGTTATCTCGACCTTTTCTCGAAGGCAGGATGGAAGCACTTCTACCTCGTATTCTTCAAGCTATTTTATATCATCTCCTCCTTCTACGTTTTATACCTGATGATGAGAGTATTTCCCCGGACACGGGAAAGGGAGCGAGCCTGGAAGATGGCTATAATATCGGTCGCTCTATCTCTGGTTCTGGCTCCTATATCTATTGTCATCTTCTATCGTGGTTATCCCGATAGATGGTTCACGGAGGTAAGTGGGATGGCTCGCATTGGCCTGTAGACGTCGCTAACCGAACCGTGATGATATGCAGACTTGCTGGACTTTCTCGATTATATTAGAGTCCGTCTGTGTTCTCCCTCAATTGTTGCTCTTGCGCCAAACGACCGTTCCGACAGTCATCGATTCATACTACCTGCTTATGCTGGGATCCTACCGTGCCTTCTATATTCTCAATTGGCTTGTGCGGGGACTGGGCTCTGAGGGTCATTGGGACGTAATTGCAGACCTCTACGGTGTCATCCAGACGGCATTCTACGTCGATTTCGCCTGGGTTTACTACTCCCGCCAACGCGTGAAGCTCCGAAACGGCGGTGTCGTTGACTCGGAAGATTTCCGCCATAGCTGGCTAGTGAGCAAGATACTGAATTTCCGGCAGCGAAGGAGTGCAGATGAGGAGCAGAATTTGAACGAGGAGGACGTGGAGGATGAGGAAGTTGCTGGTGGCGGTAGACCCAGGAACAACCGCTGGGGAGCAAGGGGGATCTCCGTCTCGGCCGACGATACGCTAGGAAACCATCGTGGGACAAGCCAAGACGAGAGTCTGGAAGGGTTCTTAGAAGATGAAGAAGACGACGAGGACAATAACGGGTACCCTGTGAACGGGGGCGTTCGTCCGAAGCAGTCAACCGGGGTAACGGGCAGTCACGAATGAACTATCTGCCCTTAAACCCCATATATAGAAACCCTGCTGCAGATCAGCCGGTTTTGGTTACACGATTCAACTGCCCTCGGGGCATTATATACATCCCTAGGGCTCGTTCTCCCCCTTTCACTTCCTTCATGGTCTGTTTCTTTATTGCTCGGGTCTTTGTTTGCATGGAATTTCTCTCACGTCATCAAGTTTTCACAATCTCAAATTATATCTTTTTTGGAAATGTAGTAATGCAGAATGGGTCCAAACCAGGTTGAGACACGGACATTTTGAATGCCAATTCAACCATTGCTGACGGTTAGATCATCCATGATTCAGTGGCAGGGTTGATTACTAGATGAGATCATCCCCCAGCATACGAGGGGCTATAGGTGAAACACAGGTGAAAACGACCCCATCGTTTCAGGACTGCAACCAGCCATTGCTGCGCCTACCCATAGCCACATCTCCTCGTGTGGGCATTGGACCATCGAAGAGGAACCCAGGTAAAGGGGGAAAGACGAGAGGGAGGAACGAAGGGGCCATTTTGAGGGCCGAAAACGCCTAGGCGACAACCTTGCCCTCATTCGGTAAATCCGGCATTGACCGACATCCTCCTGCTCTTGATCAGATCCGCGCCCGGTCCAAAATAGATCATTACTAGTGTTAGCGCGTGAGCCTGAGGACGGGCCTGTTTTGTCCTCGTCTTCGTTCATGAAGGGGAAAAACTATGATTGATGACAAGGTGTCATCCACTAACCCTGAGGGGAAATTGAGAGACCAAGTGACATCACGTGGATACGCCCCGGGGGCCCCGATCGTTCGACTCGCTGAAAGAATGAAGATCATCCACATGGCGGTGATGTGCGCAAACCGACAGTAGGAGGGGCCTCGATGACACGCCGGTCAGAAGGCCGTTCCATAGGGCCAAATCCCTCGCGGACGCCGAAAGGAAGTCCAGTATGAAAATCTGGCGCGAAAGGCACTAACCGAATTCCAGAACAAGACGGCCTCCCCGAGCAAACCGGCGATTCCTTAGGCGCCAGTGCCATGGCGGGAATCTCCGGTCTGGAATAATGGTTGGAGATGGACGTCCATTGAAGCAACTCGCAGGTCTTGGAGAGGACTACCCCATCCATCCTCATCTCGTCTGGCGCGTAACTCACCTTTCCTTTCGGGGACACGTGGCTTTGGTTGAACGCAGGTAGCCGGCAGGATGAGCACCGGACCGATCATATCAGAACCTGCTGGATCCAGGGGACAGCCTTCCCGGCACCCGCGCATGAGTGGACTGAATGGGGAGAAACCATACATCATGGACGTTCATTACGGGCCTGACGGGCATACTTGGTGGTCAGCTCGACTCCGTAGGGCGATTACACTAGTCCGATCGCAAAACCACAACAAGCATGTCTCCCCATGTCTGTCAGACAAGCCCGCCAGCCTAGCCTAGTCCAGTCCGTTCTGATCCACCGGGATTTGCAGCCGCAGCGACGGAGAAGCGCTTAATGGCCTATCTTTCCGTACTACCCCTGCTCATAGAGCTTCCTTGATGGCTCTCCGCCGGTTTTGCTGGTGACCGTGTTTCCTCCACAGCTTTCCGAACAGGATTTAGTTGCGTCCGGCTAACAAAGCACCAGAATCCTGGCTTATTACCTACCGTTGTTGGGGCTGCGTCTAGTAGCTTGTCAATTCGTCTTCTCTTGGCCGCTCTCACCCTCCATCTCCACCTCCCGTAGCGGCTAGGAACTGGCGATGCGTTCATCTGCCGTTCGGAGACTTTCTGGTGTATTTTTCACGCTTTTTTGACGGATTTGTAGTCATTTAATTATTGTTATTATACTTTTTCAAGTTTTTCCCTATCCTTTACCCGGAACTTCCTTATCCGCTAGGCTTTCTCCGTTGAACTTGACCATTAGCAAATACTGTCATCTCCAGCGCTAACCCACTGAGTGCCATTTGATATGGACCTTGGGCGGTTCGCTAAAGTATCGGTTTTTGTCACTCTTCCATGGCATTACCCATTCGACAGTGCCCACTTCAGGGATCCAGTACATCGGAACTAAGATCGCAGCAGGTACTGCCTTGCTCTTGAGTAACGTGGGTGGGCCTGGGAATGCAAAGTCTGAGCCCCGGGGGGTTTTGGGGGCTGGATTGTCTCCCTTCTCATGTCATGTCAAGAGATGAGAAATTATTTCTCTCTCCTCCCCTGCCCCTCTAGAAAATGGAGCCATCCGCCTGGAATCAGCGGGCGCTTAAATGCAGGCGTCTGGTCATACCTACACCTCTGATTGCGATTCAAATTTTGCGGCACAGTGAAAGTGGGCGGTACCTACCATGTTCACTAGAGCTCTCTAAGCCCGATCACCAAAGGCTTCACACTTCTGGCCTGCCTTGCGAGGCATTTTGTCTTTTGTTGATATCTCCTACTCGAGTATATGAACCCACACGCACGTCCATCAAACTTTTTCCTCTCCATCCTTCCACATTTCATTTCAAAAGCAATCTTTGCCCTTCGCCTGACGATTACGACTTGTGAAGAACTATAATTCTTTTCTATCTGACTCATTCCGAAGAAGCCTTCTTAATCACTCTACTCGTTCATTCGCCCAGTTTGATCATCTATTATATTAGTCTCCTTGTCACTGCTGGCAGTTTGCCCTCTTGCGTGTTTCATCCACGTTACATTCATTCCACAATAACAGCCCCTGCATCCTTTGCAACCGAGAAAGCGCACGTTGGCCTTCCCAATGTATCCTCAGACACCCATTGGATACTCGGCGCCAATGGTGTTCAGCCATGGTGGCTCCAATCCTGGAGATGGACTTGACGAGTACTATGCCAGTATGCAGCCTCAGTGGACCGCACTCGATACTGTACGTTGTATTCAGATGTTATTGGATCGCCGATTGCTAACCAGTCCGGCATATAGTCACCTTATACAGGTGTCAGCCATCCTTATACCACCGCAGCCGCTTTCCCGACTGGTGCCATCTTGACTCCGATCAGCCTTCCGGATAGCTCCTTCAGACCAAGCCCGGTGCTCAGTCATCATTCACAAGAATTCCACTACAACGTTCCCGAGTCTGTCCCACCACAAGGCCTGGGCATCACCGCACCCTTTCCCAGCAGTTTCCCTCGTACAGTCACCGCAGGTTTGGGACATACCTCAGAGGAACCCGACTTTGGCTTCAGCGAAGCCATCCTATCACCTCAACCGCCACCCGCAAAAAGGGCCCGACGTGGACCCAAGCAGGCAGTCACACCCCGGGAAGCACCGGTTACAATACTACCTAATCCTGAAGGGCTCCAGCGCATGGAGCAAGAGCGACGACAAGGGGCAACCGACGCTCAAAACAGCCAAAGGCCCCGGGCTCCGGGTCGGGGGAGGAGAGACCCGCAAGCTGAGGAAGAAGACGCATTTGTGGAGCGGCTTCGGGAGCAGAATCTAGCCTGGAAAGTAATCCGGGAGATGTTCCGGAACAAGTTCCACAAAGATGCCTCGGAGGCACGTCTGCAAATGCGCATGTTGCGGCGACGGAAGGAGCGGTTGGCACGGTGGGATGAGAATGATGTGAGTACGTGCGCCCGAGCTGTCGCAAATTGTCAACTAATTAACGATCAAGTCATCCAGATCCGACTGCTCATAAGAGCGCGGGAGTACTGGGAGCATGAGAAATACAACGTAATTGCACAAAAGGTGAGTCCCTAGGACCACTTTGACCCAATGGACCTTGCTAATTAGTTTACGAATTAGATGAAGGAGTTCGGAGCGGGACCGTACACTCCAGAGCAATGTGAAGCCCAACTGCGATACCTCGATGCACAAAACCGGGAGCGTAGCACTGGTCCGCGGACACGAATACCTGATCCTCAACAATCGCGAAAGCGATCATGGTCAAAACTGGCCTCCAGTGTGGCCAGTGGTAGTACGAAGTAGCATTTGTGGTTGTTTTGGGAATGTACTTTTTTGACTTTTTTTGGGAGGGATGATGAAGCGCATTATTGATTTCTTTGGGGCTTTCTTTTTTGTTGGGGGGAAATTACACGCAAGGATGATTGTTTACGTCTGGATGAGTTTCTTTTTTTACTTGGATATACCCTGTGACCGATTGCATGCGAATGACATATTGCTGGACGTTTTTGAGCAACGTGAATCTCAAATCATGGAAGCCGAGGAAGCGTCTCCCGACATCGAGAGAGTGAACGAGAATGCCAATCAAGGACGGGCCTTCTCTGGACGCTAATGCGACGGACAAAGAGACGAAGCCAGCGTCGTACAGCCCCTAGAGAGTTTCCCAGCTGCTAAGCGATCACAATTAAACTTTCTGGTCATCTAACGGCTGAAGATCAGCTCGACTAGAGAACCAGCTAGCCTCTTTGGGTGGGAGATAGGCTGCATCTGACGAGGTCACTTCTTAGCCGCCAGCAGCCCCAAGCCACACGACAGCTGGAGGACCTCGGTCCCTATGAAAGAGCCGCCGGGCTGATCCTCCACACGCTTACGTACAGATCCATGTTGCCTAGCAGGTTGCCTGACTGGTGGTGTTTTAGGAGGAATGCAGTCAGTGACTCAAGCAGTCTGGACCCGGTAACAAAACTACTACTCGGCTAAGTTTAGCCTGGTGTTACCGGCCAATGCAATGACATGCTCTGCCATGCCATGCACATGTACATGTACATGTACATGCACCTTTCAGCCGCAGCAGCAGGGATTGTCAACTTCTTCCCATGGCGCTGGTTTTACCGCCTGCTTTGGCTCCTCGGGTGTAGGACTAGTGTTCATGGCACAGTTATCTTGCGCACACCGATGACAACATGATCGTCTGCTAGCATCTAATTGTATTGCCTTCCGTCGAATCCTGCCGTCAGTCCTGCGCCAGCAGGCGGAGCACAGGATTTCCAGAAACAAGCGCCAGGAATGGTTACTGCGCTTCTAGCGTCGCTGTCGTCTTCCACCCCCTCCTCGGGGGGCTTGCTGGAAGTTGTACACGTCTTTGCCGTTGCATTCATTCCGTTCGGACCTTCTCCGGGTACTTGAATGATAAGTGTCTTAGACACACTAGCTATGAGGGTCGTGCATTCGTTCAACGTTACGGGGCTAGACACCCAGCATCAGGGTTTACGAGAGGAAGGGAGTAGCAGCAGGTGCCCGGGCTGTGCACACCCAAAACATAGGCTCTAATGCTCGACCTCCCCCTCCCCTTCTATATCCTCATCCAATATAGGAAACGTCAACAGGGCTGCCACCCCTCCTAGCCCATCAAGTCGCCTTCCACTCTCATGGTCGGAGCTGAGCACTCGCACCTCTCCACCCTCGACATCCCGTACCCGATCTACCAGCGATACCCAGCGTTTGCGCTCCGCCACGTCCTGTGACCTGAACAGCCGATTGGAGATGATCAGCACGCCACCACCGCGGCCAACGGCACCCTGGTCGACAGCGAATTCAACCTCGCGCGGACCATACGTCGCTTTGTTGGTTTCTTTGCGGAGCTGGTCGAGGAAGTCGTCCATGAGCTTTGTCTCGCGCGCGTACTTGGTGTCGGCAAGAATGGTTTTCACAGCCGGGGACTGCAGGACTTCCGCTAACGAGTGCAGATAACCGGAAGCAGAGTGTACAACCACAATACTGGGTAGGAGGCGTTTAAGCGCCGGCGTCGAAGTGGATGCCTGCGACTGGATGTACTTTTGGAAGCCGGAGGCCACGAAGCCTGGCGATGCAAGGAGAACCGGCCGAACGGTCTCGCTGCTAGTGAGTGAAGCCGAGCTGGTGTTGAATTCAAGCTGGCGCAGCAGCGTATCGAGTGTAACCTGGAAGAATTTCGACATGCCCTTTTACCACGAAGACCTGTCAGCATACAAGCCACTAACCCCAACACCGGGATGGATTATCAATAATGGTACAACCCACCTTATCATGATCACCCCCACCATGTCGTTTCCTGGGCACCGACATCTCAATCTTCTGCTTTAGGATAGTCTGAAACTGTCCGATAAAGCAAATATGCGCCAACCCTTCCTGCATCACCACGGCCACCGCCTCCGCCCTCCGTTGTCCCCCTTCATCCACCGCATCCTTCAACATCTGCACCGCGATACTGTCCCATCCGACGCCCTCGCCGTCCGCGCCAACTTCCTTTTCTAACGTGAAATTCCGATTCAGCTCCAGATCGAGTGTATGGTGCTGTCCGATCTTCGTATGTGCCGTCTCGTTCACAATAGTCCCGCTAACATGCAGCTGCGAGCTCTGCGGATCGAAGTCGAGGTTCTTGACACGGATCTCGAGCATCAAGTGGACTCGAGCTGAGGTAGTGGAACCGGTTTCTTGAGTTGTGGTGACACGACGAATAGCGCTGGCGCGGAGGAGATCGTTCGGTCGTATGAGGTTGTATGCGTGCCACTAAAGCCGTTAGTTAAACAAAGAGCTACCCCTCGACCAGGAACAGAGTATACCGTACCATGTCCTCAGGCTCCTCAGGACACAAGGTCACCGTTCCGGAGCCATTGTGCTCGATCTTGTTCTTGATGAGACGCATCTTGGCTGTAGAGCAGCAAGGTTCCTCGCACGGCGGGGTAACGTTTTGATAACTGGGACAGACAGCCTCGCGTGGTAGCAGATGCCCTTAGTTCCTCGACCTTTGATTATAAGCTGAGGAGACCAGTATTTTTATATGTATCACCAGTCACTAAGGGGATAGGGTATAAGTATGTGATCTTCTCGACGGATAGATCCCTTCCAATCAGGCTCTGGATGATGACGACCGAACTGGCTGCGGTAGCCTCAGGCCAGGGCCAGCTGCGGGACCATCCTAAAGCGGACTAGCGAGTGTGTCATCCGACCGAGGCCTATCGATAAGAGGGGGAACCCTAAGACCTAAGCCCTGGTCGGAGATAAGATGATCAGATAATAAGCCCATGCCTTTGACTAGTAGTGGGTTAATGTATCATAGTGGGTATGTCAATTCGATGAACATTATAGCAGAGAGTCCGGAGACTCTCCCTCTCCACAGATATAAATCATCGGGGACATATAGAATCAGATAAAATTACGAAGATTAGAATTTAGCACACCACACCGGACCCTCTAAACCCGAGCTCTCATCTCGGCTCAACTAATTTACTTGAACCCCCATGCCTTTCTGTTCTCGATCGACGTGGGGCGGGATGAGCGGCATTACTTTAATAATAGTTCGTTCAGTTTCTCGGGTCGAGGGAACCTTGAGCTCCGGCGGCGAGGGCGGCAGATATAAATTAGTCTCGTATCTCTCCTTGTTGATCAATGGACAGCTTCTTCTACCTTTACACACCTCTCTCTGTAAGAATAGTAGATCCAAGGGCTAGAGATCAAGATGTCCCTCTCGCTACAGTCAACCAAGAAAATGCTCTCGGGGTACGAGATTCCCGTTCTTGGATTTGGTGTGAGTATACCTTCAATTCTGTCTGGATGATACCGTCTACTAATAAGCGCGTGTTTTGTATAGGTCTATAAAACGTGCGTTCCCACCCATCTATCACACCTACCCACTCAGGACCATCTCCTCAATTAACCTATCATCAACAGTCCCGCCGACGTCACCGAATCCGTCACCCTCAAAGCATTGGAACTCGGATACCGTCATGTACGCACACCACACCACAACCACCCCCTCTTAACCTATAAACCAACTAACAAAAGCCAATTGGGGAACGATAGATCGACAGCGCCCAACTCTACAACAATGAAGCTGAATGCGCCCTCGCTATTCAGCGCTCCAACATCCCGCGCTCCCAAATCTTCTACACGACCAAGATCCCCACCACGCACATGTCCTACGAGAAAGCCAAAGAAGCGATCGAGACTAGTCTAGCTGCTGCCAAGGGATTGGGGTATATTGATCTGTACGTCTGTTTCCATAATCCCTCTACGAACCTACGATTTAGATGCTAACAGTACTGGGGGGAAATGTAGCATGCTCCTCCACGCCCCCTACGGCGGCCGCAGCGGCCGCCTCGGTGCGTGGCGCGCACTCGTCGAAGCCCAAGCAGCAGGGAAGATCCGCTCCTTAGGTGTATCGAACTACGGCATCCGGCATCTAGAAGAGCTGGAAGAGTATATTCGGAGCGGCGGGGGAGGAGAGATTTCCGTTGGGCAGTATGAGATTCATCCGTGGTGTGCGCGGGAGGATATTGTGGGTTGGCTGAGAGCGAGGGGGGTGGTGGTTGAGGCGTATGCGCCGCTTGTGCAGGCGAAGAGGATGCAGGAGCCGGTGTTGAGGAAGTTGGCGGCGAAGTATGGGAAGAGTGAGGCGCAAGTTTTGGTGAGGTGGAGTTTGCAGAAGGTTCGTCCTCTTCCTTCTTTTTCCTTTTATGGGGGATGAGGCGGGGTGGTTGGAGGGATGCAATGCTAACGAGGTGTAGGGATATGTGCCGCTACCTAAATCAGTGACTGAGTCGAGGATCGTGGAGAATTCGCAGGTGTTTGATTTCGAGTTGTCCGCGGAGGATATGGAGGAGTTGCAGACGACGGAGTATGCTCCTGTTAGTTGGGATCCGGCGAGGGATTCGAAGATATAGATAAGTAGATCTGCTGGATGAGAGTTAGTCACTGTCAATGGAAGATAGATTAGAATGAACAGAAAAAGAAAATAGTGAATAGAAACAAAGCAGACAACGTTAAACAAGACAGTTAGTTGATTCGGAGTAAACAAGCGGTGATAGGAAGCCAATCTCGGCACAACATATCCCCGTCGCGGCCTCCTTCCGCATTCCACCCCAACTACGGAGTACATCCAAACTATAATCAACAACACATTCATACACCACCACACACGCATGGCCTCTCCACAATAACCTCCCTCCCTCTACAGCAAGACATGCCTCCTCATCCTCAAATGTCTTCCTACTTCCCGACCACCCCCCAAAATGCCCTCCCCAAGCAAGCGCATCATCCTCGAAAAGTCCCGCACCGTGCGCCGCCGCTACCAGCGCAGCAACAAGCGCTTCCAGTTCACCGCATCGCAGATCGCGCGCATCGAGCGTGAACAAGAGCGCGAGAAACGCGCCCAGCAGCTCCGCGACAAGGAGAAGAAACGAGTCGCGAATAAGAAGAAGAAAGCGGAGAAAGAAGCGCGCGATAGAGAGGAACGCAGGAGATTGGGGCGCATGGGATTGCCGGATCCGAATGCGCCCGCGCCGCCATCGAGTCAGCCTTTATTGTTCAATTTTATTAAGAAGAGGGATGGGGAGGAGGGGGGAAGTAATAGTGGAGGTGGGGATACAGAAGTAGATGAGGGAGGGGATACGGAGGTGGATGAGGATCTTTTGGAGGATTTGGAGGCGGTTGTTGATGCTGCTGAGGCGGATTTGGATTTGGATACTGGGGATGAGGGGGAGGAGGGTGAGGGCGAGGATCATAGGGATGAGGCTACGAGTTGCGATCAGGGTGAGAATGAGGGTGAACAGCAGGCTCAGGCTAAAGAGGAGGATGAGTTCTCTGATTGTTGTTCTATCTTTTATGATGAGGATATCATCAAAGAGACGGGGAATACTACTGCGCCAGATCAAGGAGCACCGCAGGATAAGCCGCAGCCGGAGAACCACGCTCAGCCGGAGAAGCAAGCTCAGCCGGAGGACCACTCAGCTGCCGACTCATTCCAAGACGACACGGCACTCCTCCTCGAAGAATTCGGTCACGAATATGATATAGACGAGGAATTCGAACAAGCACTGGTTGCGCTGGATGCCGTGTGATCCGAGCGAATACTTTTATAGTATATGGCAGATAAACAAAGCGCTTCCGACCCGAAGGCGATCCGCCTGTCGGATAGCGGCGCCCCTCGTCGGCTCGGGCGGTGATAAGCTGGCGGCTCGCCTCCCCGCCACGAAACCTTCGATCCGACGGATTCAGCGCGGTGAGTGAATGAGGTGAATGATGGTAAGCTGTATTGGCATGCAGCGGATGCAGCGAGGAAGATGAATATCGGAACAGACAAGTCGTGGTGGAAAGAGAGGCCAAAATGTTGAGGCCACAGCTCCCCGCACATGACGTCGGCCACCAGAGCTAGGTGCATATCCGATCGATCATCTCCGGCAAGCATCTCCCCTCTCAACATTCCCACCTTTCACCTTTCACTATCCATTGGAGACACATTCCAGAAGAGACACCATGCCGACCGTCACCGTCAACAACCACCAAATCTACTACGCCGATACCCACCCGGACGGTGCTCCGGCCAACGGCCAGACCATCATCTTCATCCACGGCCTGGGCTCGTCGCAGAACTACTACTTCCCTATCCTCCCTTACCTGAATAACCACCGCTGCATCACCCTCGATACCTACGGCTCAGCCCGGTCCACATACACCGGCGACGCCATCAGCATTGCCTCCATCGCATCCGATGTCGTGGGGGTCTTAGATGCACTACAAGTGCCCAAGGCCGTGGCCGTCGGCCACTCAATGGGCGGCCTTGTAGTGACACTCCTGGGCGCACAGTACGGCGACCGCATATCAGGCGTCGTAGCTATCGGGCCTACTCACCCGTCTGAGAAGCTCACAGAGGTGATGACGCAGCGCAGCGAGACAGTCTCAAAGGGTGAGCAGCCACCAATCAGTCAATCCGAATGTACACTAACATCTATCCCAGCTGGCATGGAACCCATGGCAAACACCATCCCCAATGGAGCAACCGGCTCCCGCAGCTCCGCACTCGTGAAGTCGTTCATTCGTGAACTGATCATTGGACAGAACCCCAAGGGTTACGCAGCGCTCTGCTTGGCGATTGCTAATGCGCCGGTGATTGATTACTCGAAGGTTACGGCGCCGTACTTGCTGATTGCGGGCGAGGAGGATAAATCGGCGTCGATGGAGGGGTGCGAGCATATTCATGCGAGCGTGTCGAGTGCGCAGAAGAAGTTGGAGGTGTTGCGGGGAGTCGGGCATTGGCATTGTGTGGAGGCGCCGGAGGAGGTTGGAGGACTTATTGGGGGGTTTGTGCGAACCCTGTAACTGGCTAGTATCTTAAACTAGATTTTATCATGTGATTAAAGCTATAAGCATAGCGTATGAATTGGTATGATTTAGATACCTCATTGTACGAATACGTGATGAAGCTACAATACAGCACATGACCAAATCACTCTGCACTACAAGTCTAGAACAATGCACAACCCAAACGTCAATAGACAATCGCTCATACAATACAATTTGTCACGTATCGAAAATATATAGATAAACGAATATAGAGTATGAAAGTAAATAGATCAGTTCGCCGGCGCCCGCACCAACTTAACATCATAGTTCAACTCAAGACCAGCTTGAGGATCATCCTTGCGAGGCACGAAATCCACAATCAGCGAATCCTTGACCGCAAACACCGAGTCATTGGTCAGGTATTTATCCTTGGAATCGAAGATTTGCGTCGTGAGGGGCTTGTAGCCGTCATATGTAGCCTACACCATACCTCATTAGTATTTCCACATTCCTTCTCCACAGTCAATATACAGAAGAAGGGGGTTAGTAGACATACAATAATATGAATATGCGCCGGCCTAAACGGATGTCTATCCATCAACTCGAGCAGCTTTCCAGCGGGACCTATATCACCACCATAGTTAGCCTACCCCTCATCTACCATTCCCTCCAACCCATCCCCCAAAGGGGAAAGGGGAATAAACTCACCATCATCAGGAACCGGATACGGCGTCGGCCTCAAGCAGTAGAAGCTATACCGACCCTGCTCATCGGTCTTGAACTTCCCGCGGAGATTAAACTCCTCCTGCTTGGGATCCTGCTGCTCATACAACCCATTCGTGCTAGCCTGCCACACCTCAACAGTCGCCCCGACGAGCGGCTCCTTGGTCGCAAAATCCACGACTTGCCCGTGCATGAATGCCATTTCGCCATCGGGCGGCGGGGTCAGGACGATGTTCGCCCCGTTGTCCCGGTAGGGGGTGTCGGCGCGGAAGAATGGGCCGAGGATGGCGGTTGCGGTGGGGGCGTCGGGGGCTTCGTTGGCCAATGTATATGTGATTTCGTCTACGAGGCTATAGATTATTTGTTAGTATGTGTCTGTGTGTGGGGGTTTGGTGGTGGTGGTGGTGGTGGTGGGGTAAGGCATACGATTCAAGTCCGATAACATCACAAACAAGCTGTCCCTCGTTACGCTTATCATCGCTCATTTGACCAGCCCAGTTGAGGAGCTTCACGCCAGCCATCCATTCGTCCACGGTGAGTTCGTTTTCGCGCGCAAAGTCGTGGACGTGGCGGATTAGACCGGTCATCAATTGGCGGAAGCGCGGGGTCGTTTTGGGACCCATGCTGTTGATGACGTTGTCCGTGAAGTTGGGGTCGAAGCGCGGCATTTTGAATATCTTTTCTTCTTTTAATTTTCTGTTCTTTGATGGGTATGTATGTATGTGTATGGGAGGGAGGTATGGGGTATAAGTGAGGGAGGATGTAGAGAGGAAACTAGCAGAGTTGAACTAAGATGGTGCTTGGTGGTTATATAGTAACTAGTTTAAGTACTTAGTAGTGATTGTTAATGGATCCCCCGGATTCGCTGTCGCTGGTCGGAAAGCCACTTTGGCGCTGATCGGATGATGTTCCGATGTCTTCCCCGCACGTTTCGGAAGGAAATACTGGAACTTTGTATGGGAGATAATTCCCCACGCGGATTGATCCATTGCCTGATGGTTGCATACGGCATGCATTCACTAACTACTTATCCACCATATTATGCAATTAAGTATCAAGTACGATTCCTTCCCGTCGGACCCCCCTTCTGTCTAGTCCCCTTTTGCGCCCATTCCGACGGCCACTCCTGCACCACCTGTCCGCGTTCCCAAATCTTGCCCATCTTACGCTCCACCACCACATCCACAAACTCCAACGGCACTACCTTCTCTTCCTTCTCCCCCTCTTTCCCATCCTCATTCTGATTTATGCTGATCCCCTCACTAAGAATAACCCCATTCTCACTCCTCCAAAACGGACATCCCGCATTCAACGCCTTCTCCAAATCCACATAAATCAACACCTGCGCATCCCTCCGCATCCCCGAAATTACCTGTCCCGGCGCCGCCACCGCATTTCCCGCCAACACATCTTCCACTGCTGGCCCTGTCGCAAAATGTACCTGGTTGCGGCCCATGCAGCGTAGTCCACCGGAGGAAAAGATGGCCGGCCATGCGGAGTGGAATGTGCCGTGGACGACAGTGCGCGGAAGTTTGTCTTTGTCGGAGAGGGAGAGTTTCTCGAGGAGGTGCGCAGCTTCAACGGTCTTGATGCTGTGGCCTTGCGTTGCGCGGATGAGGTAGTGCGTGGGGTTGGTGTCGGTGGTGGTTGCAGCGAGGGCGGTGGTTGTGGTGGTTGTGTCAGTGGATTCTTTTACTTCGGGTTCGGTTTCTGTGGTGGGGTCTGTAGATGTAGTTGTAGGGGTTGGTTCTGTAGCGGTTGGTGTAGGTTGGGATGTAGATGGGGTGTATAGCAGCGCGAATCGCTTCTTATCGGAGTTGGCGACGGCGTCGACGATCTCGGGGAAGGTGACTTTTAGGGACTTAAGTTTGCGCCATGCTAGCTGTATACCAAATTCCATATTAGTTGGTGATTAATCCTTGGATTATGATTCTGCTGGGAAAGGACGCACCACGTCAGACACATTGGCGTAGCCTTGTGCATCTATCGGTAGGCCTTCTTTTTCGGCGGCGTGACGGAGAAGCAGACTTAGTGCTTTGGACACCGTGACGGCGCGGCTGGCAGGAGGGCGACCCTTAGGCATGGTGACTTGCTGAGTGTACAATCAAGTGTAATTGCGAGATCGGTAGAGATGAAATGAAGTCGCAGATGGAGTGTTAACGAGATGTGCGGAGAGTAAAGATGGAGGGGCTCGGCGGAACTTTTCCACCTCCGCGGGCCCACTTCTGCTCCCCGACTATCACATTCACTATATCGTTCACTCTTTGACATGGAAAAAAACTGACAGTCAATGACAATACAGTTAATTATATTAATGCTATTAATGCTTCCCACCCATCTATCTCTAGATTATACTTCATGCATCAACCTAAACTAGCAAACACCGCGAAATGGGTATATCACAATAACGCATCCTTCCCAGTCAAACAAAATCATATATCCGATCCTTTACACTTATTCCAGATAGGGTCACCGATCACAAATACAACTACACTCCGCCACCGGACACACCTTATGCCGCGCAAACCATTCCCGCGCATGATGCGCATGGAACCCATGGTTGCAATTGATGCAGAACACTATAAACCGCCGCATCAGTTCCGTCTCAGATGGCCGCCGTCCCGCCGCATCTGCCGCCACACAAGCCTTGGACATCGGGTCCGGCGCTCCTAGCCATAGCGTGCATACTCCGCACCGTGGCATATGGCGTCCGCAGCGGGGACATACTGTGCCGGACATGGCGGCGCTGCCCAGGGGATTGCCTGGCGTCGGGTGTGTAACTTCGCCCGTCACCGAGGGGGTCAGTTGTGAGGAAGCGTCGTGCTGCGTGAGTGGTCGTGTACAGTAATTGCAGGTGAGACTGACTTGTTGGCGGGGCGGGTCGACTAGTTTGCGCCCGTCCCAGGTGACGGCGAACTTGCGGGAGCCGACGTCGAAGCGTGCGCGCTCCAGTTGCAGTTTCCATGCGTTGATCTGCTGGCGGTAGGTCTCGCGCCAGGATTCGAAGCGTGCGCGGTCGGGTGAGGTGCTGATGAAGCGGGGAACGGTGTGGCTCATTGCTAGTACGGCCGTTTGGATGTCGTGGTACTTGTTGATATAGGATTGGAATAGGTCCATGGCGGAGTGGTTGAGTCCGGTCAGGAGGATACCTTCAATGTCGCCTTGCTGAATGGCAGTGGTAGTGGTTTCGTGGAGATAGCTCGTCAGGTCGTCGTCTGGCAGCCAGCGCAGCGCTACCTCGATCCGGTATCTGAGCGGAAGGGTGGTCTCCTGGATGACAGAACGCCAGTCGCCCTTGCTTACGAGCGCAAGAATCGCTCGCGCGTAAGGATCAGTAAGCTCCTTAGCGATTTCAGCGCAGGTGTCTTCCCAGTCTGAGTCGGTGTCGCCTTTCGCGGCTCCAGCAATAGCCATGGCGAGGAGTTTGTGAGCTTGGGTGGGCTCGTGGCTCCGCAGAGCCAGATACGCGAGTTTCGCTTCGTCTTGGAACATGGCCAGCGCAGCGGCCTTGGTGTGCTGCTTGTCAGCAGACAATGTCTTGACCATCTCTTCTAGCTCTCGGTGCGATTGCGCCGCGCCGCACAGTCGCAGGCACAGCCGGCGATGCTCGGGGTATTCAGTCTCGCAGCCTTTCGTCTCGGGGAGATTGAGTTGATCCTGAACCAGCTCCACGATGGTTTCGTGAATGTCGGATGCCGGGTTGCCGCCGACTCGTCGGTCATGGAGACTCTCTCCTGTTGGAGTCAGCCATGCATGGCATCAGGCATGAGGTGACATACCTAAGTCATTGTTCCAGACATCGTAAACGCCCAGGTAATTCAGATCCAGCCCGTTGATAATCATAGATTCGTTACTAGAGTCGGAACGTGCGCCTAATGCGGTCAGTACAATCCGTGATACTCGGCTGCGCACTTACGTTCAACCCAATCCCAGAAGCCCTGCAGCCACGGGTCATCAGCAAGTATTTTCTTGTTCCGTGCCTCGTCAAACAGATAGCCTTCTTTGCAGCGAAACCGGTTCACCGACAACAGAGTCAGAGCATCCTTCACAGGCAGCCGACCGCCCAAGGTCCCCAATGACAAGGCATGTTCTCTAGCCTCACGGCTCGACAAAGGTGTCGCTGGCCGGTTGACGGCCCGGCGTCCTTTCTGCGAAGCCTGCCCATTCGACTCAGATGTCGCTCGTTCGCGGAGGTCTTCCACCATCTCCGAAATGCTCAACCCGTGACTGGACTGGGGATTGATCGCTCGGAAATCAGAGTCCTCATCTGTGGTACCCCATATCAATGTTCCCTGCGACGAAAGCCGCACGGGCGGCACTGGAGGCTTCGCAGTGAGAATCTTCACTTCATCATTGCCGGAAATAGTGA
The DNA here is from genome assembly GCF_003344945.1 of Aspergillus welwitschiae. NCBI lineage: Eukaryota > Fungi > Ascomycota > Eurotiomycetes > Eurotiales > Aspergillaceae > Aspergillus > Aspergillus welwitschiae. Next base: position 814,736 of record NW_020798695.1, read on the forward strand.
TGGCGCTGGGCTCATTGCCCGGACTCATATTGAGAAAGTCATATGCCACAACCCTGTCCTTCTCATCGTACCCCCGAGACGGATGGTTGTAAGGCGTAACAACATCTCGGACGTGCTTGGTGTAGATCTGCTCGGGGTAGTTCCTCGCCGCGCCCTGCCCCAGGGTCTCATCCATGGACGAGCGCATCTCCTCGTCCAGATACTCCTTGACAATGTCGTAGGTTTTGAAATGCCCCGTATTGGATAGCACACCCAAGCAGCCCCTCTTGGTCCTAGAGAAGCGCAAACTCCAGATAGTCGACTTGGGCGCAATGACATTCCCGAACTCCAGCGACGGCCCCAGCTGGCTCGTCTCCAGGGCATTTGCCGGCCCAACAGCCGGCGTAATGAAGCGCGACCCAATGCGCCGATCCCAGATACAGATAGTCGGGTCATTAGTAGGCTGACAAGACGCGATATAATTCTCATCGAGCCAGTCAATAGCAATGTTATGCACACAGCGAGTGGGAAATTGCAGCGACGGGTTTCCAGGTCCCTCTGTTTTCAATCAGCACCCACCCACCAGGAAAACAAGGAAGAAACCCACCTCTCAAATCATAGATCCTCACAAACTGCCCCTTCACTCCCGTAACCAACGTATCCGGCTGATCACTAAAGAACTTCACACTAGTAATCGGTTCCGAACTGGCCAACTTCCTCAACGGCTCCACAAACCCCTTCACAGCCTTACTCGCCAACCTCTGATTAACATCCCAGATGTTCAAACAGAAGTCATTGCGCACCCGGTCCAGTCCTGCAGCCAGCAACCCATGCGTACTAAACGCAACCGCATTACAGTACCGCTGATGTCGAATCGGAAACGAGTACGATTCCTGACTATCGCTCTTCATGCGCAGAATCGTCGCATCCCCGGATGACTGGCCCACCGCGACCAACGATTCATCCACCGGTGACCAATCGAACGCCCGGAACGCGGGCACTTTCGTATGCGTCGCTAGCTCTTCATGCTCTAGACGGCCGCCGCGCTCATATGAGGTTACCTTGCACAATCGGAAGGCTTTTCCCGTCACGTCCACGGTGAGGAAGCGTTGTTCGCCTGTCGTGGAGGTGGGGGACCACCGGATGGCTTTTTCCATTTTTCTTTTCTATTTTTTTCTTTTTTGGGGTAGATGGATTGTGGGTTTTGTGATCTGTCCGCTTTTGTGTGCTTTAATGTGTGCCCACCTCTCACACACTCACACACTTACACTTGCACGCCGCAAGCCCCTGTGGTCTTTTCGGGGGCTGGGGCTAGGCTGGGCTGGGCTGGGCTGGGGCTTCGTCGCAGATGCGACTGGACCGGTCACCAACTGAGATATGATTTCAGCCGCGCGAATCTGATGTGTCACTGCCCATCGGTGGGGGATTATTTCTTCTTCTATGATTCCCAGTGTCAATCGCACATTGGGGAGACTGTCTGAGCAACAGCCAGGCCTGTAACCCCCGATCCTGTTGTAAGTAGAGATGAAGATGGTAAATTGTAGAGAAAAAGGTAAGAGAATAGTAGTACTAGTTCAATCCATATCCTTGAATTGCGGCGCGCGTCATGGGACTATCCCCGCGCTGATTGGCCAATCTCGTCCTCTCACAATCCGGGGAGCTTTTTTCCCGGCCCGATAAATGATCCGGCTATTATCACTTTTTCTTTAATTCCATTAAAATAATTCAAACAATTATCATCTGCCTCCCCTCTTTTCCCTCTCATTTTAGACGCTCCCGGAAACCAAGAATTCAGATAAAAATGCCACGAGAATACGCCCCCGCCCACAGAAAACGCAAATCCCACGATATCTCCGACGATGCCGATGCTGCTGCAGCGCCCGGAGCCGGAGCAGGCCCGCGCAAGAAAATCCTCCTCCCCAAGAAAGAACACAAATACCCGTCTGTCAACGAGCTCAAGAAACGTATCCGGGATGTGAAGCGTCTACTCAACAAGGCGGATTTGCCGGCCGATGCGCGCATCGTGCAGGAGCGCGCGTTGTCCGGGTATGAGAAGGAATTGGAGGATGAGTTGAAGAGGAGGGATCGGTCGAAGATGATTAAGAAGTATCATTTTGTTAGGTTTTTGGGTATGTTTTTCTTCCTCTACCCCCGCCCTCTTTCTTACGATGTCTTGCTGTGCCGTGGTTTTTATATGGGGGGCTGTTGCTAATTTGAAACTCGATCTGTAGACCGCAAAACCGCAACCAAAGACGTGAACCGGCTGGTGCGCCGCGAAAAGGAAGTCTCGAGTGCTGGACCCGATGCCATGGATACCAAGACCAAGGAGAAGAAACTTGCTTCGTTGGCGGAGAAGCTCCGGGTCGCTCGCGTGAACTTGAACTATACTATTTACTATCCGTTGGATGAGAAGTATATCGCCTTGTACGCGGAGCAGAAGAAGAAGGTTAAGGGAGACGGTGCTGAGGATGGTGGTGATGGCGCTGACTCGGACGGTGATGCGCGATTTGGAATGGTGCATGCGACGGTTGCCGATAAGCCGGCGATGTGGCATGTGGTGGAGAAGTGTATGAAGGATGGGACGTTGGATATGTTGAGGGATGGAAAGCTGGAGTCAGGGGCGAAGGCTGGGGAGAAGGATCGGAAGAAGGAGGAGAGAAGTCAGAGGGCTGGTGATAAGGCGAAGAAGAGTCAAGAGCGTGGGATGTCGTCGTCGCAGGCTGGAAAGAGCAGGGACAGGTCCAGGAAGGTGGATGATAGGAAGAGGTCTAGGGGCCCTGCTGAAGACCATGTCATGCGGGATGCAGGCAATGATGACGGCGATGAGAGTGATGGCGGTTTCTTTGAGATGTGAAATTGCCATGTCTGGGCTGGTTGAGCGTGAACGCATTTTCTGGAGTTGGAGTTACATGTCTTATCTGTTTCTTTCCTGGGCCTTTCTCATTGAAGTGTGCGGCTATGCCCTTATACGATACCCAATGATCAAGTGTTTTCAACTATCCGAGTTCCTACAGTAGAACGACAAAGGCTAGATGCTAAGAACCAGTTCGAGTCTAAAAGATTGTTTGTGGATGCTTTCACCAACTCCGGCTTCGCCATCCTTCTAAGTACAGTAGATGAACGAGAAATACACGTCGATCGTGTGGCAGTTCAGCTCGCCAGAACACCCGAAAGATGCGCAGTGGTGACCCAAAGATTCTCAGAGCAGTCAACACTCCCGATATCTCTCTGGGCCGACTAAGTGACTGGCACTTGTCGCGAAATCATCATGTCATATCTCATAGCATGCTCACAGCAGAGCGATGCTTGCAAATCCCAGCACGCGGTTCCAGCTATCCTCTACCCAACAGGGCGAGACGAACGCCGGTACATGCGGGAACAAGGTTTCCAGAACCTAGTAAATCAAAACATTGAAACGAGTGCATCGCTCCAAACACACTTTCTCTCGCAAGATCGACCAACAGACGAGTAGTCACCTTACATGACACTGCAGCCTCCTGTGCCGCCGCCTTCAGTGTGTCGCCGTCTTCCTGCCCCAAGTGTAGTGACAGCTCCGACACCGAAAGCTGCATCTTCGTCGTCTTCGTTATAGATTCTCTCGGCTTCACGGGCTCGACGCCGTCTTCTTCTCACCCCGGATCCTGGAGCACCCGCTTCTTCGGTTGCCATCATGTACTCGGCCCACTTCCGATCCAGCCTGCTCGCAGCCATAAGATCACCACGGAGAACTCGCTTGTTGTGTTCATCCACAGTCGGCTGCCAACCATAGAAGCACTTCAGATGGATAATTTCATTGGGGTATACGGGTGGCGGCGGGGGAGGTGTAATAGAGGAAGCAATTACAGTTGTGGACTGATTAGGATCTACCGTGTGGGTGACAACCGAGACTGTTTGCATGGATTTGCGGGTAGCACGCGGGAGGTAGGCATTGCTTGAGAGGACTTCTCTTACACCGGCCCAGGTGACATTGGCGCAGTCAAATACAACCAGACGGAGGCCAATTTTGGGAAGGTTCTCATCGTAGCCACGTTTGCGCACGCGGAAGCTGGCCTCCATCAGGGTCAGGTCGGACACCCGGGTGTTGTCCATTTCAACGGAACGGAGGGAAGGGCAATTCTTCATGATCTGCAAGGTTCCAATGTCGCCAATGCTTTCACAATAGCTGATGTTGAGGTGTTGCAGGCGCGCAGCACACGGGGACTTGGCAAGCTCGAGAAGCGTATGGTTGGAAAGCCTCTCCATGTCCTCCAGGTCGAGGTGTGTCAGACGAGGAGTGGTCCGGATCACCGCCATAACGGATTCGTCGCTGAGCTCAGAGCATTGTGAGAGTTGCAGGCCTTCCAGGTCCGGAACATTGTGGGCGAGCCACTTAACACCGTCATCTGTCAATTCGGTACACTGGTGGATGTCCAAGTGTTTCAGTCGTCGCGGAGGGACAAGCGCTCGTTCCTCAAGAAGGTCCATTTCGGGGTCGAGTCCATGCACAAGTGCCTTCAGACACTCGTCTGTAAGCTCCGTGCGGCTCATGATCAGGCGTTCCAGGGTATTCCGCTCGAATAGTTGTAGGGCGAATTCGACGTCGTCGAACCCACGGATTTCACTCGCTCGGAGATCCTTCAAGTTGTTACAGGCGCTCACAATCTTCTTGAGCCCCGCGGTGTGAACGCCGGTGCACCAAGATACATTCAAGATCTGAAGTTGAGGGCAGGACTGTGCGATGATCGTCATGGCAGAGTCACTGACAGACGATAATCCGGACAAGTTAATATATTCCAGTCGGGGATTGCGCAAGAGAAAGCAGTTGATCGATTGAGTGTCGATGCGACATCCTTCCAGTGAGAAATTGACGACGTTCCGGCACAAGTCGGTGATGCGATCGCCTTCAGTCTTCCACTTATCCTTCAGTTGGACACAGCCCCGGAGATTGAGATCGCGAACGAATGGCCCACCGGCGGTAATTAGCTTCACAAGACCATCGCTAGGGATATCGCGGTAGTAGTCTGTCGTGTCGACTTCGGTCCACAACTGTCCATCATAACACATTTTGTTCCATGCCTTCGAAACAGCAGCGCAACGGACAATCTCCTTCGGGGTGAGGTACTGGAAAATGCGCATCTTCAGCTCATCGGGCATATTGCCCCAGAAATCAAAGACCTTCTTTGGCTTCGGGGACGACCGCGCCGTGGCAGGTTGATCGGCTGCATCCGATCCCAACGGGGACCCACGAGATCCTGGTCGCAGATCGGTAGGCAATGGAACTGTCCGCGCATTGGGTGAGTCGGAACCGACAAGGCGGATTCGAGGACTTCCGTCATGGTCTACTGGAAAGGCAGCAGCACCGGGGGTGATTGGACGGGCGTTCAATCCGCCATAGAGTTGAGAGGTACTTCCATTACCCAGGCAAGGAGTATATGCGGATTGAGAGAGGGAGACACAGGACAAAGAGGCCTTGTTGTCACGACGGTATCCCGTAGAATGGGACCGGCCCCGTCTGGTCAGACTCGGACTTGACGAGATGCGCTGCAGGCTCTGTAGCAACTTGTGACGTCCCTTGAGTTTGGGCGGCTGTTCCAAAGGAATCTGGCCAGTTGAAGACGCCGGGCTCGCCGGCGAGGCCGCTTCGGGCGAAGCCCTGATTTCATCAGGGAATGCGGTAGCCATGACGGAATTGCGGTTTCGAGATCCGAGGCTCTAGGATGAACAGAGTTCTCAACAGTATTTCGGAGAAGACGGAGAGGTATGCGGAAATTGTGTAGACAGTCGGACAGCTAGCCTGGACGATTCGTGGCAGCGACAAGCACAGGTGGTCGCAGTAATCCAGTCCTAGGCAGTCATAATGAAGCCAGACCGCCAGCCGTTCCGCAAGTATGATTCTCGAGATAGCGATAGCCGCAATAACACCGTTATCACCCTAATCGAAGCAAAAAACGCCGAACCCCGATCCTGCGGATGGACAGGTTTTGTCGAGAGAGAGCGAAGAGAAAGCCGAATGGGAGAGGATGAGGGTCAGCAGGGCAGCAGGGCAGCAGACAAACAAGCGACCAAATTCGGGGGAGAGTCTCGGCTAAGAAGTGTTAATGCTGGTACCATGGGACAGGAGACCGCGTAACCCCGGAGAAGTGGCAGCGAGTGCGGGTGGCCGGCACAGGCTTTGGATTCCCTCCAAGTAAAAAAGACACTGGGTTTCCTGCAGACGTCACCGAAGCATCATCCAAGTGGTCAACACGAAAAAGTAAAGGAAGCAAGCAGTAAGGCTACACGCAAACGGAAGACCCTGCAGGAGAGCGAACAGCGAAGATAGAAGCTGATGGGAGAGAAAGAAAGAAAGAAAGCAGGCAAGCAAGAATGCAAGCAAGAAGACAGAAGGGGGGAAAATCACGTAAGGCTGGCCAAGTCAGACGACAGCCAATTATCGTACAGCGAGCAACTCACCACCACCACCAGTAGCAGAGAGAGAAACACCGAAACGAAAAGAGAGAGAGAGCGTGGATACTCCATGGCCTGCATGGCCACAGAAACAATGGAGTCGGACCGGGCGAGCTTACTGAATTGGACCATTCACAGCAGCCACCGTCCCCCATTCTGAGCAACACATAGCCAGTCAGTGGGAAGGGGGACTTTCCGAACAATACCGTACCTGTCGGGGATCCTTCAATAGTCAGTTTCTATCCGTAAGACGTGAGTTGAGTTACCCCACAGGCTTATCGAGACATTCCATTCTCTCCCTCCAGACTTATCGATTAGCGTGTTAATGGATTCCCCACTTGGCTCCCAGGCGGTGGCGGTGGTTCCCGGCGGAGTCACCACGCGTTCCGAGAGGCATTTCTTACCGTCTGTTCCGGTCAGTGAATGGTCAATTTAATTCGAACAATGGGCTTCTGATTCATCTTTTGCAGAGGCAGATAAGAATGGTGGTCTCATGGACATACTACTCCGGATCAGAAGTTCAAGTCAGCCGATCAATCGAGAAAGTTTCACCTGTCAAGATAAGGATGGCGGGAAAGGGCATTACGATCGGTATGCAAACGACTGGGAAGAACGGTAACGATAACAATGATAGTATTTGGTGTTATAGACCCGTCTCGTCGAGTGGAGGCTTAGCTCTTTCCTTTCTCTTTCACTGTCTCTTCCCTGTTCCTTGTCTTGAAAATGCAGTTACCTGGAGACAGCACATCCCTCAAGATTCTGCAGACCATTACCCATTTGCAAACAATACACTTGAACAGGACAAACAGACAATTACCAACTCAATCTCAATCCCAATCTCAACAACTCACAACACACAAACGCCTCTCCGAAGAGAACCAGTGAAGAAAAAGAAAAGTAGAATAGAAAGACAAACCCCCAAACCCAATCCCTGTACATCCTCCATCCTCTCCTCTCCCCTCTCCACTCCCACCAAAAACAAAACCCAAAACCCACTTTAAACCCACCAAGCAGAGCCCAGAACACCACTCCCCATGCCACGGTACACTGAGAGACCAGCCCAAAGCACCACAACAAGACAAAGGCCCAAGCCCGAACCGACCGGGGCTCCGTCCGAATGGCGGAAAACGGCTTTTCGTTCCTGGTCGGGTTTGTTCCTCTTACCTTCCCGGATTGTGCCCAATGATATTGCAATTGGGTGGGGGACTGTGGCTAAGTCAGTAAGACAAGCGATACAGGTGGGTGAGGAGAGAAAAACGGTCGTGTTTCTCCACCCCACACTAAGTAATTCCGTACAGTGCTAGTATGTATCTAAAGGATGGATGCTGAGTGTGTGTTGCTGCCTGGGTTGTAAGTCGTTGTTCGCCTCTCGGATATACACAGTACTAGGACGGAGTGAGTAGGTGTGGTGGACATCGCCACCACTGAGAGAGAGAACACTGGTTAGGAAGGAAACTCTATGTATCGATTGATTAACATATTGACTACTTCAGGTATTTTCCTCATGAAGTAAGGAGAGAGATAGATACATGCAGAGTATTTACTTAATGCGATAGATAGACTACAGTAGAGGGTATCTACTCGTACCTGATTGCTTGACTGACTGACAGGTCACCGGCCAATTCCCCCAAACCAGTAAGGCACCCATTCATCCATCCATTTATCCATTCAACCCCCGTCCTAGTCGATACTTAGTATCCACTTCTTCATCCCTGGGTCCAGTCCAAGTACCCATCCACTTTTGTCACATTCGCTAGTAACAAAGTAGATACTTTCTCTTACTTATGAGATAGGTAGGGGTCCCCCGGGGCACACTTGGTTTCCCCATTTTGGAGTCGATGTACCCACGGAATAGTAGAAAGAGTATGGTGTATAAAAGTGACCCAACATGACTAGCGCTACTTACTTTTACAAACTGTAGTGGTTCGTTGGAAAGGGGGAAGGATAGACCTTGGGTCCTCTAAGCCGAGGAATCTGACTACACAGTACCTCCTGTTAGGTGTGTGATCTCACAATGCATCACGGATCCTAACCAGAGTTTCTCAGGCGGCTGACGGCCACGAGTTCTACTAGTTACTTCGATAGCTAAATGACTACTACCGGTATGGCTAGACTATTACTTTTACGAGCACTAGCCTTTGGCCTTTTCCCCGCTTCTACCCCCGCAGTTGATACGGTAAGCCCGGCGAGATCCTCGCGCCATGTGGAATACGAACCAAACAAATGGTGACTAGGTAAGTGCATGAATGCGTCGTGTCTTTCTATTCGTGCCCGCTTATTCTAACTGCAGACAGGCTCTTGCTGGCTTAGAAACATATAAACACTCATAAAGGTAAAAAAAAACGAAGAACACCACCGCTGAGGGTATATCGGATCTCTCATATGCACGTACTGCCAATTCTCATCACCCCTGGGCCATGCATGGAATCAAAGATGGTCCAAGTAAATGCAAAAGAAGAAAAAGAAAATCATCTAAACCAAAAGAGCATAACAAGATGACGATGGGGTATCTCAGCCTCCGTAAACCTCTATACAAATGACCCACGGGCCTCCCGGTCTGTTCAGGCATTTTCGTTATCATCCATTCCAATGAATCCCGTCCCGTCTCGTGCTCCAATCCACAAGTCCCCCACGCTCCTAAATGCCCTTGAACCTGTTCATCCTGCTTGACTCCATCCATTTTCATCATTTTCAATCATAAGTGCCACTTCATGTGGAGTCATCGCATACGCTGGTCGTCATCTCCATCTTCAACATGATGGAAGTAAAAGCAAGATTGAGAAAGACCCATGTCTTTGCATAGGCGGGCGTGCGATGTCTGGAATGCTGCACAATAGTATCCAACGTATCATGCCATGGCGCGTTTTTATTTACTTTGTTGTCGAGCTCAACTGTCAATCATCCATGGATGCTCCAAAACTTCACTTATCGTCAGCCGGTTGTCCACATCTCGGTCAAGCATCCTTCGGATTAGGTCGATGCAATCCTCCGAGAAGGGCAAGAACGGAACTCGGAGAGGGTGGTCCAAGATCTCGTCAACATTGTAAAAGGGATTCTCTTTGTAGACGATGGTGTAGAGTAAGATACCAAGGGCCCAAATGTCTTGCTCCTTGCCTCGGTAGGATTTGCCCTGAAGAACCTCGGGTGCCGCGTAATCTTGGAAAAGTTAGCTTTACAGATTTAGGCTAAAGAATTGGGATATATTTACCAATCGTGCCCACGAACACATCAAAGGGTCCATTCTTGATATAGGCGGCACTTCCAAAGTCGATCAGCTTGATCCGACCCTCACCGTCTAGGATGACGTTCTCATCCTTGATGTCGCGATGCACAACCAAAGCCTTCGTATGGAGATGATGAATTGCGTCCACAACCTGCTTGAAGATGTTTTGGCATTCCGCCTCATCCATATTTGCTTTCAGCTCAATGTAATCAAAGAGGTCCATTCCAGGTAGCCCGTGTGGAGTCATCTCGATGTAATAATTGATATCATCCTCGAAGAATCCTTCCATTTCCACGATGTTGGGGTGTTTCAGACCGTCGCGTCGGAGATAGTTCAGAACGTGGATTTCCAATGGCACCGTTCCTAGACGACGATCGCGGGTCCACGTATCGACCAGAATTCGTTTCTTCGTAACATACTTCAAAACGACTTTCTTGGTTGGGATTTTCTTCATGCGCGCAAGCTTGACTTCTCCGTAGGCCCCTTGGCCCATCTCCTCGAGGATAATGTAATCGGCAATCGTTCGTTTTTGGGGCACCTCTTTAGTACCAGTCGGCCTTACTTCGGGCATTGGCTGGACTGGTTTGTCTGTTAGCGGTTGCGAAGCTGCCTCACTCAACGCCTGGCTCAAGGTAGAAGTCGGTATGTGCGTCTCTACCGATGTCCGCTCCGAGCCAATGGCATAGGGAGTAGAAGCTGTTGTGGAAGCCAGATTCGAGGCCGAAATAGAAGACGGGCTTTCGGTCCGGGACGGCGGAGAAGGGAAGCCAGCTGCAGGAGCTGCCGAATGGATATGTCTCGAATATGTCACCCAAAGTGCGTATACAAGCTCTGTGACAGCTTCAAACTCCGAGTCGCTGTGATCCCCCGAAGTGGATTCATCTCGTGCCTTGGGGAACATTGTACCGCTCTTGGCCACACGCATCTGGACATCAACAGCAATCGAGGAGCCATCGCGATGCACGGCAGCAAGGCCAGAGGGTTCTAGGAAGACCGAGGCCACATTGGATTTGCCATCGCGGAGAATAGAGAGGGTGCGCGCTCTCCGGAAGCTGGGTTCGGAGATTACTAGACCGTCAACCAGCGGTACACTCTCCTCCTCGGTGAGCACGTTCAGCAAGCTGTCGAAGCCAGGTATCAAATCATTGATGTGTAGGCCTTCAGGTCGCTCATGTCCAAACAGCGCTGACGAGAAGACTGAATTGGAGCTGACAATTTTCAGAGTCGAAGAGGATAGCACCATCATACCTGCGACATGAGGAAAGCTAGATATTCGAAGGCATCTTGAGCGATCGCCTTTAGTGATAGTGGACGGTATGCAGATACCAGCTGATGTGCGAGAAGCGAAGTACTTTGTCTCAGTGATTTTGTTGAGGCCTCGATCGACTGGAGATTCAAGGCAGTCGGGCGGAAGATTGGGAAGTAATTCCGTTATCCGATCTCCAGTTTTTGCCGCACCCTGACCCCAGACTTTGTCAATATCACCGGTGGCGTCAGCAATGTTCCAAGCTTCATCACAGCGAACGAATACAACATTCTCCTGGATCTCCTCCATGACCCAGATCAAGCCACCACGCTTTTCCATCACCCAGATGCTGGCAGAGCCTCTCTTGCCATCGCGCTTCTCGATGGGTACCACATCGCCGCACAGCAGTACACCTCGTGACTTGGTTGCCGGGTGATTCAGTTGCCTTGCGCTCGAGCCGTATCCATCGTCAGTCTGGGCCCGCCTTGGAGCCCTCGCTCGAGAAGGGGGCTTGCTGAGCAGCTGCGCTGTTACACCATTGCCCATCCCCATCGATTTCGGATTCACGGGCTTGACGCGAGTTTTATCCGGCGAAGGTTGGGCCCTTACGGCAGCATCAGTAGCGGGGTCCCGCAGTTTCGACTCAACCCACTGCCTGCGGTCTTGCTGTACGACTTCGAGGATACTTAGCTTGCGGAGCTCCGCTTGTGTGACACCAAAGATGAGACACGAGATGTCATTCGCCGCCAAGATGGTCCATGGTTCATGCGACTCGGTCCTGAAAACGGCTTGTGATGCGGGTGTCCACTTGCTGCTGTGGGTGTGTAGGACAGGAACCGGGAAACCATATCCTAGAGTTGAGGTACTGGTAGGAGATAAGGGGTCCGTGGTGGTGAAGGGTGCTAAAGTCTCCATCAGCTTGCCCTGGGCAGTAATAGAGCCAGCCTCGGTATAAGTACGTTTTTTTATGCTTACGCGCCTGGGGTACGGCCTTGAGTCTGTCCTCAGCGGGGATGCTAGATCTTCTGATGCTTGGCCAGAGGAACGCAGAGCATCGGGCAGACCCTGCTCCGGCGCCATGCCCTTGAACTGTTCCGCGGAAAGCTGGGATTCTGCAAATGCCCTTTCAAAGATATTGCCACTGTCCACATCAGCAGGTCCAGTCATAGGCCCGCGCGATAACCCAGCGTAGTTGTAGCGGTCATCCTTCCCCGAAACGCTTGTTTTCGACAAGTAGTCCACCACGCTTTGGGTGTCAGCATCTCCACCGAAACGAGCCTGAGCGCCAGCAAGCCCCGCATTGTTGCCGGTGGTCCAGCCGAAGCGGTCGCGCATGAAGTCTATTGACCTCTTCAGGATATTATGCCGATTATTCAGGAGTTCCTCGGATTGCTGGGCAAAGGAAAACGAGTGCAGCGATTCGCACGGGAAGCGATGGAGATCTTCTAATGTGCCAAATTCTTCGGTTGATGGCATGCGGCTGGGATGGGCTCTGGTCGAAGAAGCGGAGCGTGGTGAAGGTGAGTGGCTACGTGAGGTCATAGGCGCGAGCGATGAGGCAGACATGTTCGGAAGGGTAAAGACGCGTGATGGCTGTTGACGTATGCGATCTAGACCAGATGGGCCAAGTCCATGTTCATGATCCAGCAGAGAAGACCTGCAGAAGAGCAATAGAAAATTCCGTTTAGTTTCTGTCTGCGTGCTTTGCGCAAATGCATATACAATTCTAATGCAAGGAGATCCCCGCCCCATCGGTCACTTACCTAGAGAGATGATCATAGCCCGAGGAGAGGGTGTCTGCAGAGTATTTTATCGAGTCCTCCGTATGCACCGAGAGGCGTCTCATAAAAGGGTCTGACTCGGGCGACGCGGATAGGGGTCCCACGGGGGACGACAATGGGCTTGGTTCACCTGTATGGCAGGAGGTCGTTAGCTTCTGTTCTGCCAACATCCCTTTGCTCCCTCGCTAATTGTGATATCATCCGCTTCTCCTGCGCCCCTCCCGAATACACCCTTCAGCAATGTGGAATGAAGTGGCTGACTTGTTCCGAGATGCATATCCAAATATGTGGGTAAATGGTCTGGATAAGTCGATTTAGATTCCAATAGGTTGGACGACCATTTCGGCGAAAGTTCGACACGGTCGTCATTTCGCTCTTGCAGCTTCGCCTTCCCAGGCCGAAGCGCCTTGGTCGCCATTTGCGTAAACCTATCGAAATTGTCCTGCTTGAAGCCAACAACTCTTCCCCTGCTGGATTGGTGCGCTAGGAGAAGCAGCGGAAAGGGTGATGATCAAAGAGAACAATCACAGAAACTGGGAGACTAACCATCGGGATTATAGGAAGTAGAACCCATATTTTCCCAAGTAGGCGAGAGCGTAGGGGCCAGCACCGACCAGACCGATTGACAACAAGCGGTTCAAATCGGCGCAACTCGAAATGACTTGGAAACAAAGAGGGCTAGGAAAAAGTGACGGCGAGATTTATTGCTACATGGGATAACAGAACATTGACCATCCACGGCGGTTTGTTTGGCGAGACCTGCAAGTTTCTTGTCTGTCTGCCTCCCTTGTGGTTATCTTATAGGGAAAACTTTTTGGTGCTCTGCTTCGGGGTCTCTTTTTTCTTTCCCTTTAGTTTTTGTCTTTTTCTTTTTTCCACTTGCAGATCGGTGCGTTGGGGGTGGAAATCACGAGTTACTGCGAGGGGGGAGAGATTAACCAGGACCTCCTGCTTGTCGGGATCTCAATGCACTTAATGAGACAAACAAGACTTGCAGTGAGTCGGTCAGTCCGTGGTCGACAGTGAAGGTGGAGGGAGGTTAAAAAAGGCTGTCAGCGGACTGCGGGCGGGAAGTCGAGTGGGCAGCTGCCTCGTGAGGTCACAGGTACCATACAGTTGCGAAGGAGGCGTAGCACGCGGGGGGAGAGGAACAAGGTAGCTGGAGAAAGCCTAAGTAGTAAGGGAGTCTCTTGTTGGTCGGAATTAGTCACAGGGAGGCCAATGGCCTGCAGATGAAGCAGATGTTGCAGTGGCGGGTGGTAGAAGGGTAAGGGGGTGAGGTCGGCGCCGGGTCTTCGAACCGACAAATGTGGCCAAAGACTGGCCAAGGAAGAGGGGGAAGTTGTAATGGCCTCTCCAGTACTGGGGGGAGACCCGTGAGAGGAGGATCCGATCCTCTGGAGAAAGGGATGCCGTCGTAGGGAAGGAAAGGGAAGAAAAAAATTGGTAGAAGCGAGTAAGTCGGGGTGGGTAAATAGTGGAGACCGTAGTAGGGAAGATGAAGATGTTAACTTGACGATGTTTCTTTCTGGGAGGGGGGGGATAAATGACGTTCTGTTCTGGTATCCCGCGGACGTAAGACTATTAGAAGAACCAACAGAAATGAGGTTTCAGTTGATCCTTTCTCTTGCTCCCTTTTTAGTAGTCTGTCTAATGGTCTGTCTAGTGAGTACCTAGGTTGGGTATTGGGTCTTGTTTGGCAGCTCCACGCACGAGGAGGGGAGCTGTCAGGGAAGCCAAATAAGTAATAATAGTAGTAATGGTAGATCGGACTCAAACGGGGAGTATGTAAAGTCTTTCGAGAAGTTCAAGCTAGCATGCCAGTCAGCCTGCCTGCCAACCCGTCGATGATTTTCTTTTCTTTCCTTTTTAAAGAGTAGTACCAGGTCAAAGAAAATATCGGTGGTCCGGCACGGTCGGGGAGGTCGAGGGGAAAGGGGAAATAATACATGCAAAAAAGGCCTTCTTCCCCTCCTCATACCCATCCTGGATTCATGCGAGCCATTGACAACAACCACAAACTATGGAGTCACTAATGCAGTCCATCAATACCCTTCCAAAAACAACCTCCCATCGAGGATACTACTAGAGTTCCTAACTTCCTTGAGTCTAACATCCTCCACACACCGTTAACTACTACGGCTTCCAAGCCACTCATTCCAATGGAACCACCCCAACCATGCATGGTGGTGATGTAATTCCCGACGGGCTGCGGACGAAACCGATCATTTAGTATACTATCATATGGTTCGATCCATTCTGCTAACTTCGAAAACATGCTTCTGGACTACTCCAGCGTATTATCATTCTTCCGATCAATTCCTTGTTCGACGAATTTCCCCTCCAGCTCCTAGTCTACTACTCCCCCCAAGAGGAAGTGGATGATTCAACTTTCTGCTCGCCATCTTGGCGGCCCAAAGTAACTCGATCAGCCAGCCCCCGTTGCGGTTGTAGATCGCCGCAAGCACCGAATGATTCAATCGACTTGATTGGGACAGACCGCACAGGGAACTACCGGCCTTCGACTTCCATTAGACAGAAGGCCCCGACGATCAATTGTACACGTCCGCACTAAGCTCACCGGCGGGTTCCAGACCAATTGGCGTTCGCCGTGGCTGCACAGTAAAGACACTGTTTGGAACCTTAGAAGTTAGAACGTCTGCCAGTCACGCTGGCATGTGGAGGCCGCGTTGCTTCCATGGAAGATCGATGCGATCAAAGGGCCCCAGTACCGAAAAGTTCGTCGACAACTTACGCAAGTCAGGTTCCTGCTTAGGCACTTGAATTTCTTGTTGCCTACAATAGTCGGGCTAGCTTCAGGCTCCCGTCCGGCCTGCTATTCCCACTTTATACTCATTTCCTTCGTACATTCAAAGTACATTCATAGTAGTCTCTTGCCGTGGCAAAATCCCTACCCGAGTTCCCAGGGTGATGATAATTTGAAAATTATTGAGATGGACGCTATGAGCAAACGGACCGGATAATACATTTACGGCCCGTAGAGCCACGATGCAAAGGAAATGAGCAAAATCTGTAGTCCGATGCAGTCGCCTCAACAACGGCGATGGGTATAACGGATCACTAAGGTTTCTGGAGGCTGACTTCGAGAAAATATGTTGAGTCACACAGAAATCGCATCCGGACTATTCACGAGCTTTGGGTCCCCGAAGACTCCGCAGCGCCAGTCCGTCGGCCTCAGCGTCAGGTCTTCCATGTTCCTCGTCACCGTTGCCAAATAGGGTATTCGGTTTGGATCGCATTTCTCCATGCCGGGTCTGTTCGGGCGGCACGGATGCCGGACTAACGAAGCTCGAAAATTGTCGCCCGCCCCCGAGCATCCACGAAAACTCTGAATCTGCCAGTGATGGACGTACCGCATGTCGTAGTGGCATGGGTGAGGGAATCTGACCATTGCTTGAAGCTTTACGGGTTTTCGTCTCGCAATCAACGGATGATCGTGATGACTTCGCAGACATACTAGGTTTGCGCGTCGCCGACGAGGCGTCACTTGTTTTGCCCAGCACCGTCTCAGCTTGCTCGCTCGCGGGTTTAGAAGTGTCAGATAGCGATTCCTGGTCTCCCTCGCCACTTTCGCTGGGACCCTGCTCCACGGTACCTGGAGGAATGGAAGAGTCTTCAAGACAGCTCTGGACTGACTGAACTTGGGTGAGCGCCTTTTTCAAGGCGTCCGTGGTCTTTTTGTCGATACCCTCTGCTCTCATCAAGTGGCTCCGGATGTCATTTAAGGAATTGCCGAGACTTTTGGCCAGTCTCCTGTTCCGTTCCTCCAGTTGTTCAACCTTTGTCTTCCATTGGACTGCAATGTCGGTGCCATGGTCCCACGGCATGCCTATCGTCGAGCTTAACGGTTCATACCGTGCAGTCCGGGAATAGTGCTCCGACTGAATAGATTGCATGTTTCTCTTGGCTTCACTCACCGCTCCCCGGACAGCCTTGGCTACACCCCACGCCTCTGTCCGACGCTGTATGCCCTCCGAAACGTCCTGGAAGAGCGTCTCCAGACTCTTGGGGCTGTTCCTTGCAGGCGACCTGGAAGGGGAGCTGCTTTCGCTTAGATCTCTTGAGACGCTCCGCAAGCGGAACTTCTTGCTGTTTAAATGCTTTGGGCTGGGTTGCCCAAGTCCTTTGGTGGGATCCGGTGGTCTTCCGGAATATTTGGAAATAATGAATACTCCTCGATCAGGAGTTGGATTTTGCTCCAGGTATACCGCATCGTGTACGAAGCTCAGGGGTTCGTGGGGTTGAGGGGAAGGGTAGCGAAGCAAGAGACCCAAAGCACTCGAGGAATCGGCACGCAAAACTAGATCAACTTAGCACGTTGTAGCAAACCGTCTGCATAACAGATGTAACTCACGTTGCCATCGAATTCGAAGCAGCATGGCGACGCACACAAAATCTATGAGTTCGGCACGTAACCCCTCCGCAAAAAGGCGATCCCAAATGAGAAGAACATCTTGGAAAGCGAACTCTCGACCAAACAGCAGACGCATCCAACGCCTTTTGAGATTAGCATTGCAATTCAAGAGTTGCATAGCATACTGTACTTACGTGAGGAAAATCTGCGGTAAGATTTCAAGGGCTTGCAGATGATCCGCCAGCTCCAAATCTGCGGTTACTAACAAATCATTATGAATCCGGTGGCATTGGTGAACGATCGGTATAACGTCCGCCTGGCCATTCTCTGATCGGTGTCTATTATGCTCATAATACACGCGAACATTCTGCATAACCGAGCAAAATAATGTAAAAGAGTCGTGCTCCACATAATCGGCATCGAGGAGAGTGTGCATCAGGTCATCATCGGCTTCTTTGGCGCTGGACTCTCGCAGTGACTTTGGCTCAATGGCATCCCTATCAATGACCCAGAGGAGAGGAGCAAGAATCTCATGCATCCCTTGACGATAGCCCAAGTCGGGGTTCAGTTTCGAGTAAATGAACAAGATGTCGATCATTTTGGACTTGGTAGAGGGCTCGCGAAAGAAGAAATTTTCCTGCAAACATCGGTCGACGTCCTGGGCGATATCCGCCCTCGACTGCTCGTCATCACGTAACGTTTGCCATGGAGACTTCACAGGTCCTCTCATCAGCCCGTCAAGTCTTCTGCCAAAGAGAGCGCGGCCAGAGATAACATACCGCTTCATCATCCGCCAGTGGATCAACTGTCGACTGCAGGTCGTCTGGATGTTCGATGTATTTCAAAAAATGGGCTTTCAGGGCGACATAAACACTTCGCGAATCGGCGATCTTTTGCGACCATTGCGCTCGGTCGAGATCATCGAATAGCAGAAACGCCTACGCTCAGGTAAGCACGATGACCAGGTCATAATGGCCACGAGCGCATGCCTTCCAGCAAATAGACCTCAATCCATCCTCGCACAATTTATCTCCTTGTTCCGACCGAAGGGCAGTCCGGATATCGGCGGGGTGGTTATTGTCGCGAAAGAAGGTATTCCATCGTTGCCTGGCCGATACGTTAGCTGCATCTGTGCTGCAGATGGGGGACCGATGCATGGATATACCTTGTCTCCTCAATGCCCCTCATTTCACCAAATGGCTGCTTGCCGATATGAGTTGCCTCGTGTTGGCTAGCGCTTGGAGAGGTGAGGGGACAGAAACACGGTGCCGCCCGCAATTTAAGTACTAGCGGCGATCGTGTGGAGGAGCTGCTAGTGGACCGCCTTGGAATTTCCCTGGCTCAGCAGCCACACTTCCGGTCACGCTTTCTCTGCCTGTCCACCGGGGAGTGTCTAGTTTGGGGTTGGAGGCGCTCGTCGCTTTGGATATAGAGCTCGAAGGAAGTTCAAGGCGTTGCTTTAATTAGCTCTTCGACCTTTGCGACACATTTATTGTTAGACGTGTTCTCGTTCTTCAGGCCACAAATCACCTATCATTACTGCCAGTGCACACGCCTTATCTCCCGTCAATATAAATATATCATAGTCTCTCACTATCATACAGTCACCACATTATGTCTGCAGATCTCTTTGCGGAGTTTGGTATGGGAACTGCTCCCTCTCCTTCACAGAGAGGTTCAAGCCAGCAGTCATCCGCTGGGTTCCAGTCGACGTCTTTGATCCCTGACTTGGATGCATTTGAAGGATCTTCCACCGGTCCTTCATCCATCTCGAACAAAAACACAACAAAATCGGCTCAATTCGACGACGGCTGGAATGACTCAGCTTTCGAAGCGCCTAGTACATCAGGGCTATCCCAGTACGGGCACGGAAATGATGTCTTATTTGATGCCACCCTTGAAAGTGTTCCAGATGATGAAAGCGATGACTGGGGCGAATTCGAGACTGCGGACGTGCCTGCTACTAAACCACCATCAAATGCTGGGTTACAACCTCACAAAGTTTTGAAAGAATCTAAGCTCACGCCAGTCGCGAAAAAGCCGGCGCCTTCCGACTTGTTAGATTCATTATTATTAAGTGATGATATACCACCATCATCTGAGCGGAAGCCCTCTGCGAATCGGGTGGTACCTGAAGCACGCAAAAAAGGATTGCCAAATCCCAAACCGACTCTTTCTACCCAGGAAGACCCTTTCGAGGATTGGGGCGACTTCGTTGACGGCCCGCCTACAGTTCCCAGTCAAACAAGTACCTCAGGTGCTACAGCTTCAATATCCCGGGCGCCTCGCAAGGAGGTGCCGTCCCCCAACTCTATCGTTGGTCCATCGAAAACAATAAGCTCTTTCTCAACATCTAGTCATCCTACAGCAGCTGCTCAAGTCCGTCCGACCAATATACCTCCACCTTCTGTTTTGCTTGAGCTATTTCCTCGATTACTAGATGAACTTCGGCAAGACGCCGCCAAAGCAAGAAAGGATATGCAACAGAAAGAACAACTTGAGAATACCGCAACTCTGATTATCTACACGCTAAAGACTGCCGCGCGGGTTGTTGCCGGCAGAAGCCTACGATGGAAGCGGGACTCCATACTGAGTCAGAGCATGAGGATTGGCCCAGCTCGTTCAGGGAAGTCGGGAGGCATGAAGCTCAACACAGTAAACAAGAACGAGGATATCAAGGAAAAGCAACAAGCTGTTGATGTACTTGCCATGTGGCGTGACCGGACCGCAATCTTCAATTCCGTCGTTCAAGCCACCAAACGACAACCAGTTCAGGTCATACAGGAGAATACTCGGGTAACGACACTTCCTGCAAATCAAGGGGCTTTGAAGGCGCCTCACGCTTGTGCTCTATGTGGTCTTAAAAGAGATGAAAGGCTGCCCAAAGTCGACGAGCAAGTGGAGGACAGTTTTGGGGAATGGTGGACGGATCATTGGGGCCATACCGACTGCAGGCATTTCTGGGAAAGGAACAGGGGTCTACTCGGACAAAGGTAGAACGGCCACCGTATGAGCAATCAGCCGCGCAAACGTCAGCTGACATGACCGACCACTTATACCTTCGGAATCAAGCAAAACGCAAATCTTGGCCAAGGCTAATAGTAGCTACCGAATGGAATTCTGTAGAGTACGGAAGCTGCTTCTGCTATCATTGGAGGGGTTGGTATCATTTGGCAATCAACCGCTGGAAATGACTGGGTCATCTGCCAGATTCTGGACTTCTGCTGTAGATACTGGGCAAGGGATCTTCTAACATAGATGTCTTAACCCTAGGATACTGAATAGATAGATGCAAGTGTATCATGATGAACCATGTTCCAGAGCAACTTTGGCACGAGTGCTAGAAGCACTGACTTTTCTAGCTGATGCAAACTAGTCTGACCTCTAGTATCACAGCGTCACATAGATAGTCTTTATATCTGAAGATTAAGATGAAATTTTACCCTTGGATGTAATTGTATTGAGTCATAATACTAGTCTAGTCACATACGAGTGATAGGACAGAGTTTAACGAGACAAAAGTTCTAGGCGTTGACTCGGTAGGTGTGCATCAGAGGACAGTCATCAAGCAAGTAGCAGAAGGTCTCAAAACACACAGTCGACTAGTAATTTTGTGACCTAACTAAGATATATCCACAATAGACATCAATGGTTTTTTACAGACCTAAAAAGCGTGAGACATCACAAATGTGGATGACGCCGGAGAATATATGAAGGCAAAGAGGGGCAAAGCTGACGCGTTTTGACTATCTGTTATCGAAATCACTAGACAGGCCTCATCAACTTCATCTGCTAGTATCTACAGTATATCAAGTGCAAGACGCTTAATCTTGCCTTACTCCATCACAGGCGTGACTCAACTCCTGATTTTGTTTCAGTGGTAGTATACTTCATATATGATGTGAATGCACCGTGCAGACAGGTAAAGTTTCAGCCCTGCTTTGAAATCGTCTACTGCATTATGACTATAGCCAGGCTAGGACTGCCAAGAATTCCTACTATCACACCTTGTGCATCCAGGTGAATCTAGCGTGGATCCTAAGTGCCACTAAACAGGTCATAATTCTCACTCTGCGTACGGCAGAGACGGTATGCTACGGTAAGTAGGCTGCCATTATCGGCTCAACCAGGCGGGTCGGTGATAACCGCGATAAGGAATTGGTATGGAGATAAAGGAGTTGTGGGAAACCACTAGGACTATGCTGGCCACGGCAATAGCAGGGGATAGACATGAGAAGAAATGAAAGAAACAGAAGAGACTTCGGAACTAGCCAAGCTTACTCTAGCGGGTGGAGAGTATGATCCTAAAGGGAAATATAGCGGTCGTCATGGGGCCTGGCTCCCTTAATCCTGGTCCGATGCGGGGGTTCCCAGCTCCGGGAGCAGCTGCCCGATTACCACCTCCAACTCACCTTCTTCCATCTCGCTGCTCAGCCATTTCCTGTGCCACACCATTTCTTTCCCCCCAATCAGCTCATTCCTACCTATATTTTTACCCTGAATAGTCTAACCTTTTCCTTCGGTTTCTATCCCACTCTGTCGACCCTTCCCGTATCGATATCACCACCTGGCAGTGGCTGACCTGCCGTCTCCTCATTTGTCCTAGGCCCATCTCCGCTTATTCCCGACAAAGACGAGCCGCAGCTGCTTGTCACCACCCCCTCGAATACCTCCCATTCCGACTGAGCTCATGTGCAGTTCGCCGGAAGACTATATTATATTGGGGCTCTAAATCTCAGCACTAACTTCTACCTGGCAAGACAACCTCTTTCATCCGTCACAAGGTCCCCATTTTCTTGAACTACCGTACGAACAACTTCAGCCCCTCTTGCAAGAGAAGCGAAGCCACAGCAGGTTTTTGAATACGCCTTGCATCCTTTCTTGCCCCTCTCTACTCCTATAAAGCGTCGGGCTCTCTCGTGATCTGGACACCTTCATCCACTGGTGTATTCAGAGTTCACGTTTCAGGGCGTCTCCTGTTCAGGTGGCTTTGGGAAGGCAAGCACAATCAGGACACAATGGGTCTGGCATACAACATCTATCTTACTTCAAACAAAATCTTCGGGTGTAAGCAATGCAAAACTCACCTCGCTGACTACGACGATATCATAAGCCGGGTAAGTTGGGATTCTCCCATGACATATTTCTGTGACCTACTAATCATGTATCTTCGCTGTCATCCAGAATTTCCGCGGCCAGCATGGCAAAGCATACCTCTTCGGCAATGTCGTCAACATCACCTCATCCGAAGCGGTGGAGCGTAGCATGACCACCGGAAGGCATATTGTCCGCGATATTCACTGCAGGCAGTGCAAGGAGACGGTGGGCTGGAAGTATGACAAAGCATACGAGGCCAGCGAGAAATATAAGGAGGGCAAATTTATACTGGAAGAAGAACTGCTGTGCGTGGTGTGCTAGGTACCTTGATGCGTGCCGGGGCGTCCGTCTTCTTTCCAGGGATATTGATGACGTAGCATGCTGGTTTCACATGCAAGACTCCTGGGCGAAGGTCTGAAGACTATACCTGCGAAGGGCTGATACTTATAGTGAGCGTTTTCTTTGTTATATTGTCGTGGCGCAATGTGTATGGCGTTGGATGGAGTACCGCTTACTTGATGCGCAAGGAGTTCACCGCAGATCTGGAGCAATCGGTGGACCTGATTCCAATGCATAGCAGAAGCCTAGCTTTCCAGAACACCCCTTGAATGAATTTTTGCTCATTGCTGATTCCTTATTGCCGATAGCGTTAAATGCAAAGTACTTACTGCAACCTGAACCGCCAATGCCCATGTCTCCAACTCTGGTCGCGAAGTGGGGAACATTCCTCGGCGAGAAATCCGAGCATCGCTTGGAGCACACCATACAAGAACGAGGCCTGTTCCTAATCCTGCATACGGAGCAATGAAATGTCCGATTGATAGAATTTTATAGTAAGCGAGGAGTCAAAGGTTGAATGGCGGACATATCACCGGGGGAACTGGTCCGACTGTAGACTACGAATGTAACCATATCTTCTCTCAACATCCACCTGAAAATCCCTACAAGTGCGTCTAGAACCATAGCAAGGAACTGCACAACAAGCATATAATCCAAAATAATTCAGGTCACAGAAGGACCCTGGGGGAATCCGAATATTGCTACTATCGCTATATCATGAGTACTTAAGTCCGCGGGGACCCCGGCTGTCAAACTCCTGTCTCCCCCCCCCCCACTAATCATCTTTTTCTCTGCTTTATAATTTCTCCATAAAACAGACAATATCACAATCTCATCCTACATATAATTGACCTTCCAAGTACCATCTTCCACCTACCTCCCTTCTACCCCAACAGTCACCCCAATGACCTCTCCACCATGCCACCCACCCAGTCGCCGCCATCCGCGGTCGCTCACAACTCCGAGGGGAGAGGGAGGGAGGACCCACCAACGCCTCCGACCTTTCTTTTCCTCTCATGGGACAGGAAAACGAAACTGAGGGGCGGGCAAATAAGTAATAAACTGGCGGGGTGTCCGTTTATCGGACGCGTGCATTCCTAGAGAATTTTCCTCTTTCTTTGAAGTTGAACGGAACATAACTGTGAACACGATACAACTTATTTCTTCTTCTTTTCAAGATTTGGAATTCTCGGCCCCCTGTGTCTTAGCCCGAAGAAGGTAAATCAATCATGTCTGCGGACAACACTATGCGCGCGGTGGTTTTCCGCGGCCCTTATAAGGTCGCTGTTGAGGAGCGCCCCGTGCCTCGGATTCAGGATGCGGGTGATATTGTGGTTAAGGTGACTTATACAGCGCTTTGCGGGAGGTGCGTCTTCTATTTCTCTTTTTGTTTTTGGCAGAAGGGCTGATTGATTTATTGTAGTGACCTCCATGTGTACCGTGGCATAGAGCCTTCAGGGACGGGCTATGTCATGGGCCATGAAGTTACTGGTGTGGTTGTTGAGACGGGCGATGCTGTGCAGTCTGTCCAAAAGGGGGATAAGGTCGTGAGCGCTTTTACGACATCTTGGTAGGTGATTTCATTCGTCTTTGTCTTCTTCTCTCTGCAGGAGGGATTTGGTTTGATGATCGCTGCAAGTGATCATCCATGGGGCGTTCATACTAATGCATGCATGCACACTTATAGCGGGAAGTGCTACTACTGCAAACAAGGATACTCATCCCGTTGCGAACAGAATATGCTCCTGGGTTGCGACCATCTGGATGGTGCTCAGGCCGAATATGTGAGTCAATATGATGTTTGAAGTACGACGCCATGTCCGGAGCGGATGTCTAACGGTAATGGAACCTACGCTTAGATTAGAATCCCCAATGCGGATGGATCAGTCGTTAAAGCCCCTGAGGGCGTCGACGAGAAGTACCTCGTCCTCATGGCGGATATCTTCCCGACTGGCTACTTCGCGGCGCGGAATGCATTCAAGAACTCCACTAAGGAGCAAATCGCCGAGCAGACGGTTGTCCTCATCGGCTGCGGGCCAGTTGGGCTCTGTGCATTGATCAATGCGCTGGAGTACAAGCCTAAGCATTTACTGGCGGTTGACTCCGTTCCCGCGCGTCTGGAACTAGCCAGGTCGCTGGGAGCTGAGCCCTGGAACTTCCAGACTGACCGGGAAGGCCTCGATAAGCGCGTCCTGGAGTTGACGGAGGGACGTGGTGCTGATGCTGTCATTGAGGTGGTGGGATTGAGTCCGGCGCTGAAGACCGGCTATGACCTGCTGCGGCCGTTTGGCACCATCAGCAGCGTTGGTGTGCACAATGGAGAGGTGAGTGATGTTCCGAGTCCTTTCTGAGGTCTGTAGATTGACTGGGGACATTTTCAGATCCCGTGGAATGGCTGTGAGGCCTATGGAAAGAACCTCACGGTCCAGATGGGCCGGTGCCCTGTGCGGTCCGTTTCGGAAGAGGCGTTGGAAGTTTTGAAGAAGAACCAGCACCGTCTTGGGTATGTTACTCTTTCTTTAATCCTAATTTTGTGAATTTTGGGTGTTTGCAGACGCTGATGAACGCGTGGTAATAGCTTCATGGCCGACAAGATCATGCCCCTTTCGCAGGCGGTTGAGGCGTATGAGATTTTCAACGCCATGAAGGTGCAAAAGGTGATTTTCGAGGCGGATAAATAGAACAGGAATGGCACGTTGCTAGATCAATGAAGATAAGATACGCTTGAGCCCTTCCCATGACATGCAGTTTGGTCCAAAATGTCATCGATTATTATGTGGTGGTAGTAATCAAGGATAACTCGGCGGGTGTCAGCCACAGCAGTACAGCACGATCATCCCAGCCAGCGCGATGAGAAGACCAATTGGGGGATTTTTTTCCTGAAGTAGAAGTAAAGTAGATAGATCACACACAGCGTGAACAATGAATTTGAATTCGCGCGAGCCAGCAGCGTGGCGGGCATGAAAGGCAAGCAGGCATAGCCCTTGTTGATTGTTTCCCGCACGAGTGAACCGAAAAACGAAACTAAGCCCGAAGGTGTCGCATCAGCGCCGACTGACTGAGTGACTGAGTGACTGACTGTCTTTCCTCTTCTTTTCTTTCGCTCTCTCCTCTTCCTCTTCTTCTTCCTCCTCCTCTTTTCCTTCTTCCACCTTTTCCTTCTTTGCTCGCTTCCCACCACTTCCTCTCCGCTTCCCATCTCCCTCCTCCCTCCCTCCTCATTTCCTCTGCTTCTTTCTCCCTCTTCTTCCTCTCCATTCTTCATCCTCCTTTCCTCCTCTTATTCCCTCCACCTCTCTTCTTTCCCCCTTCCCTTCTTCCTTCCGACGTCTCTTTCGTCTTCCCACCCCATCTCCTAAATCCCTCCACCTTTTCCCCCGCCCGCCGAAAACCCCTCTGAATCCATCCTCGTTCTCCCCCCCCCCCCTCTCCGGTCTCCCATTCGACTACCTGCTCCTCTTCCCGGATTTCGCAGATTAATTCTCATCTCTTCGGATTTCCATCGTCTTTCTGCTTCACTTTACGACTTTAGGTAAGAACCATTATATTTTCCTGCTCCAATCCTGCGCGCCACCTCATTTGCTTCTTTTCTTGTGTTATCCCTTCACCGTGACATCTCGCGAAAATCATCACACCCCCTCCCGTGTGCCAACACTAATTCGTGGGAAAAGTTCCGTCAACGAAAAACCTTACCTTTTTTATCACCAGAATTTTTCTATCGCCCAAACTTCACCATTCCTCTTTTTACCGACATAATGGACCCTACCGAGTTGCACGATACCACCATGGTCGATGAGACCTCCCCCAACAACGTCGACATGATTGACGATGTCGATATTGAGACAACGCCCAAGACCGAGGAAGAGTACGCTCAGTCTATGCTGACTCTTCGCGCCATCGTTTCGTCCAAAGAAGCCGGCATCATCATTGGCAAGTCTGGCAAGAATGTTGCTGACCTGCGTGACGAAACCGGCGTCAAGGCTGGTGTGAGCAAGGTGGTTCCTGGTGTTCATGACCGCGTCTTAACCGTCACTGGTCCTCTGAACGGCACTGCCAGAGCCTATGCCTTGGTTGCCAAGGGTTTGCTCGAGGGCGCCCCGCAGATGGGCATGGGTGGCATTGTGTCCAACAATGGAACTCACCGTAAGTCATCCAAGTTATTCTACTCAACCAATATTTACTAGTGCCATCAAACTGACTCTTGTGTAGCCGTTCGGCTTTTGATCTCTCACAACCAGATGGGTACTATCATCGGACGCCAAGGTCTCAAGATCAAGCACATTCAGGATGCATCGGGTGTGCGCATGGTCGCGCAGAAGGAAATGCTTCCCCAGTCGACCGAGCGCATTGTCGAAGTGCAGGGCACCCCCGAGGGTATCGAGAAGGCCGTCTGGGAAATCGGAAAATGCCTGATTGACGACTGGCAGCGCGGTACCGGTACTATTTTGTACAACCCCGCTGTCCGTGCGTCTGTTGGAACCACCACCAGCACCAGCACCATGAACCAGAGCGTCGGCAATGGCTACAACAGCCGTCCTTACAACCGCACCGGTAACGGTGCTGACTTCAGCGACCAGTCCGGTGGCTACGGCAGGCGATCCAACCCCGACACCAGCAACCGTGGTTATCCGCTTGTCACCGAAGATGGCGAGGAAATCCAAACACAGAACATCAGCATCCCCGCCGACATGGTTGGCTGCATCATTGGCAGAGGTGGTAGCAAGATCACCGAGATCCGTAGGAGCTCTGGAGCCCGGATCTCCATCGCCAAGGCTCCCCATGACGAAACGGGCGAGCGTATGTTCACCATCATGGGTAGCGCTCAGGCGAATGAGAAGGCTCTTTACCTTCTGTACGAGAACCTCGAGGCTGAGAAGACCCGCCGCAGCCAGCTTCAGGAGTAAACGACCAGCACAGCTTCACCCTCCTCTTCACCCGCTCGACCCTCAATGAACATCCTTTTTCGGAAAACTCTAGTCGCGCGATCACCACTGCCCCTTCTTGTGCTACTCCTTTTTGATTCTTGATGCTGTCGTTTTCTCATACTATCATATTCTCTGTTACTCTATAATTCCTCTCGTATGTGGAGCTTCTTGCGCTTTACAAGAAGCCGGAGCCTGCTGAGGCGGACCATGCATGCCTGTTAGATACCAGTACTATCTCCTTGAATGAACCGCACTCGGAACCAACGACATCATGTCCCCCCACTGATGTTCCTGACTTCTCCCTTTACCCGCCCGTTTCGTTCCGTATCCTACCTAGTCTTGCCTTTCCGTCGCCGTTGATTGAAAAGTTGCTCTTCCTTCCCATCCGAAACCTCAAACCTACAATGAAACTGGGATCCCCCCTTCACACAACTCGCAATCTTTTACACACGCACACACACTGCCTTTGTTCTGTTCTACTAATCCTCTCTTCTTTTCTTGTCGAGCAACTATCCTCACTTACCTGTCACATGAAACATCTAAACCCAGGGGGCTACCCAGCTGTTTTTCTCTATTATATGCAAGGGTCCCTCAAATTTTCATCTCCGGGCTTCTCAGGCATGTACAATCAGGGACCAGGACTATCGATACTACAAAATGAAATGAAAACCTAGTGTGATGGAATATGAACATTCTCCATTCCAGAGGATGCTAGTACCCAGCAGTAAACATAAATCTATTACTTTTATTTATCTGTGGTATCAACAACAACCACCTACTCTCATACTAGGTAAGTAGCAGACAAATAACGTCATCACCCAGAATAAGCAAATCACCTGATCATCACAGCCCACGACGATCATCTGATCCCATAGACTGAAGAACATGACGACGGCCAAAACCACATGATCATCTGACCCTAGACGAACCAAAAAAGGTTGACGAACTACTAAAATAATTTGAAACTAACCGAACCGTCGATCATCAGCTGACTGGCTTGGCTGACTGATTGACTACTAACTAGTTAACTATTTATTTAGTAATTAAACTACTTAGTCGATCGATCGATCTTCAATAAATTGTCCGTATGGGTTTGCCATAATTAGACTCAGATTTCGCTACTATCAGGGAGATATTGACAGGTATGTATACAAAGCTTGGGGATTTGTTCTCTAACTAGTATTGATGGTGGTTGGGATGAGTTGGCTCAGGTGGAATGCAGATTATATTTGAATTTTTGTTCTGAGTGATATGACAATCGTATAGGAGGGGTTATTCAGATATACTTATCATCGTCTGGTGTACTTATTGATAATTTACCTGTGTCATAGTACGTGTATTTGTGATAGGCTACGGATAAATGGAGAAGCAAGGAAAAGGTCAAAACGAGGTCGTATTCATCATGTATTGACAGGAACAGAAGGAAAGTAAAATAAGAAACAATCATAGGCATAGTATACCCCTCTATGAGATCAAAAAGGAAAATAATGAACAGGTAGTAATGAGAGACAATCAAAGGATGTGTATGTATGTATGTATAAGAGAAAAAGACAAGACAAATAGTTCCGCCGAAGCACCAGGTCCAACAACACTCCATTCATTATTCGGAAGAGAAAGGAAAAGTATCAACGCGTGTCATCACCGCAGAGCCGAATATTTGTACATGAATAGATAAAATGATAAGAAAGATAACGAGTATCAATGACAGTGAGAAAGGAAGTTGGTGATGACAAGACAAACATATCGTGAATCCCATTACTGATTGAGCTTGTGCTGTGTCGTAGTCATACCCTCCCTTGGGGTCGACTTTGACAGCAAACAAGAATTTGTATGGATAGGTAAAGAAGAAAGAATAAAAGCACAAAGGTCCGTGAGGGTCGCTTGAACGGAATGATAAGCTCGTACAATGCATTGGGTCCAAGAATGCATGCATGTGTTTTGGTTTGTTTTTTGCAATAGTCAGTCAGTCAATCAGGTCTTGAATCGGAGGTCCTCGTTAAAGGTGATGATGCAGGCGGAAAGCGCTTCGTACACCTCGACATAATGTGTGCCTGGTAGGCCGCGGAATACAATGAAAACAAAGTAACGCCGGCTGAACTGAAAATCAAATACCAAGATTGAGTCGCTGCGTTATAAGGTAGGTGGAGGGCGTAAAGGACATGGAGATTTTTGGAGGTAGCAGACGTAAACATTCAGTCAACGCGCTGATCGAGACCATTGACGGCCTCATCAGAAACGGCCATCGGCCGCTGCCTAAGACCAAATCGTCGCGCTCCAAGGCTGTTCGCGCGCAGGCGATTCTGCGCAATCGGTGTGTAGCTAGCAGCCAGTTTTTGTGATGGGGCAATAATCCTTGTCTGCGAAGGCTCCTGGCGAGGGGTAGTGGACATAGCGTCCTCGGCTGGCATCTCACCACCGAGAGCGGCAGAGCCAATACCAGGAGACAGCCCATATCGACGCGAACCCGCTTGAATGTTTGAGCGGGATGTTGCGGGGACATAGCTGGGCGTTAATATGCTCCGACGGAGCGGGATTGCTGACTGCGATAGTGTCGGGGTACGAGGTTGAGGGAGCTGCGATGGTTGGGATGGGGTTGAATATCTAACGTTCCGCTCAGGGCTAGAGTCGGGTATGGATTGTGACGCCGTATATCCATGCGAGATCCGTTGCCGGGGCGAGACTCGATATGTTGCTGCTGGGTTGGTGATATCCGTCATGCTTCTTTGAATTGATCGAGCTTGTGGACTCTGATCCGGGGCATTATCGTCGTCCGTGTGCACCCTCTTGGTCCGCAACGAAGTTGAGAGTCGACTCAACCGTCTCACAGGCGCCGACGAACCAGGCGACTGTGTCAATTTGGCCTCTGAACTCAGATCGGTGCCCTTGTTGTTGCTTTGGTTGTCCGGAGCCGCGTTGTTCGCCATACTGGCCCGACGTGCCTCTAAACGGCTGGTGACTCTGCTGTTGCTCTGCCGTCTGGACAGGCTCTCTGGTTCCTGGATGGTGCTTCGGCGATATGGAGGGGTTGGTGTAATCGTGTCGTCG
This sequence comes from Aspergillus welwitschiae, assembly GCF_003344945.1. Taxonomy (NCBI): domain Eukaryota; kingdom Fungi; phylum Ascomycota; class Eurotiomycetes; order Eurotiales; family Aspergillaceae; genus Aspergillus; species Aspergillus welwitschiae. Next base: position 845,172 of record NW_020798695.1, read on the forward strand.
TCATTGTGGCCATTAGTTTGCTGGTCATCCGCTTTTCCCTCCAGGGCTGAAGACGGCTGCCGGCGAAGCTGATCATCAGACAGTGCGAGACACAGCTCAGTTAAGCTGCGGCATACACTGTCAGCCTTGCGCCTAGCGTGTCTGTCTGACGGAAGATAACCATTGACAATAGAAACACCGCCCGATGGAGCCTTGCTGGATGACAGTAGGGTAGACAGCGCCAGCGCATCGGTAACAGTGACTTCCAGAGCTGCGTAGACTTCGTTACCCAACACCTCCTTTGACTTGGTCAAAGCCGATTGTAAGAGGGGATGGACTGGACTCGGGGCCGCATTCTGGTCGAGGTCGCCTGTTGCTATACTTGATTTGCGGCCGCGCTTCGGCGAGGATGACACCGTAGTAACCGTCGTGGTCGCTGTTCGTGGTCGGTCTCCGGATGCAGACGAGATCGCCTCCTGGGATGAGGGCGGAAGCTTTCCAGTTAATTCTAGCTTCTTGATCCGCGATTTTAGATCCTCTAACTCGTCCCAGACGGTGGAAGGTGCGTTAGTCGACAAGGTGGACTCCGTCCCATCCTGACGGGACCGGTCTGGCTCGTACCGGGCGCGTTCCGTGGCCTCGGAGCTGGACGGTTGCCGGCTGCTTCGGATTGTTGAAAGGGCGGAATGTCGGTATGCTCGCGATTCGTGCAATGAGCCCCGTCTTTCGAGGTGCGATTCAGGGCTGTATGGGGAGGGTTCTGGACTGGTGCGACCCAATCGGCTTCGAGGGAGGCCAATGGTAGATCTTGAGCCAGAAGCATACGCCAAAGAGGAGGAACGACTGTGTTCATCCAGTGGATGGGCGGACGCCGAGTAAGAGTATGGTACAGAGGTGTGGGGGGTGGAGGGAGGATCATTTTGGGAATGCAAGGGGCTGTCGTAGGTATTCAAGCGAAGTTGCTCGGGAGAAGGGGTCTGTTCGGCAACCCGAGAGGTTGGAGAACGGAGCGCACTACCGGACATTCTGAATCGCGACTGTAAGTTCGTTACAATTGCCTGGTCAGTCTACAAGATACCAATTTATTGACAGGAATCACAGATCTGGTGTTACTTACGCGCCGGAGTTCTGAGCGCCCCAGCGACTCACGACGGTCGGAGTCCGACCTTGCGATATTCAAAAATACATCCTCACTTTTGGAGCGAAAATCGTCCGCGACTGGGGTTTTATTGCCGTCACCCTGACGGTCCAGGCCGTTCATGGCACGATTGCGCTCGTCAGCCAGCAATCTCCCTTGGGAGTATGTCACGGTGGATGATGGCATGATGCTGTTCACGTCCGAAATCGACTGCTGAGCGTAAAGGGACGACTTTCGACGCTTCGTTGCATTGGGACTCAACACACGGACAGTCGAGTTGGCGTCCAGGGGCAGCGCGGCGTCGCTTTCCTTTTCTAAGACCCGCCGCGGTGACGGTGGTTGCGAATTCAGCAGCGCCTGATCGCGAAGGTGGGACAGATGGAAGTTGGGGACAGAGCGCCGGGGGCTGTCATACAAGAAAGTGCGCTGGGGAGTAGGGGACGGGTCGGGACCCGGGGGCGTGTCGTCGCCGTTCAGCACAGAGGCGGCCGCGCTGAGGTGCGACGTCAGGGCTCGCTTGCGCAGGGGATACTGATATTCGAAGCTGAAACGGCTCTGCGGGAGGCGAGGGACGGGCGGCACGGAGGAGGAGGGGAGATGCGACGCAACGGGGGTGGAAGCCGATGGCGAAGAAGAGGCGATGGAAGCGCTTGGTGTTGTTGTTGTCGGTGCTGAAGGGGAGTCGCTGGCGCCGGCGGATGGGCTTGTTAGCGCGGCTGCTTTGCCCGCGTCACGGGGATCGTCCGCTCGCAACATCATGGTGGCCACGGCGGAACTACGCAGGCTCGGGGCGAGCACTCGAGCTCGAGGCTGGCTTCCCTGGGATTCCGGCGGAGTTCTCGGGCTTCCGTCCGGACGAGTGACTCGTTGAGGGGACGAAGACTCGGTCAGATTTGGGTTTGACTCTGACGTCGCTCCAGCACTGAAAGTAATGGTTCGGGCCCGATTCACGATCGAACGGCGACACAGTGAAGCCGACGGGTCCTCGAGCGATACATGGATGAGCGGGTGCACCGCGGATTCGGTTTTTCGCCGGCGTCGAGTGTTGAAACGATGGTCTGCTGGAGATGAGGAGAAGGAGGAGGAAGAGGAGGTGGAGGGGAGGGGAGGAGGAGAGGCTGCATTGCCAGCTCCTGCTGCGTCTGGGGACATCTGCAACTGCACCACCCGGTCAGGCATCCACACGCATTGTTCGATCAATCACTTGGATGGTCGTTTCCTCCAGTCATGGACTCGGAATCCTGAGGCGATCCGAGGCAACTGACACTGGGGAAATTAATCTCAAACAAATAGACGAAAAAGAAAAAAACACGGAGTGAGGGAAAAAAAAAAAAAAGAGAGAAAATAATATGATCTGTTCAATGAAGTGGACCTATGGGGTGGACATCATATATTATTATTATACTGGTTACGATGCGCAAATTAAAAATATCTACCATGCGATCTCTCTTCTATCTACGTACTACTAATTATAACTGACTCGCCTTGAGGCTCCAAGGGCGAAGGAAAAGAGGGGAAATTCCTGGGACGCCAGGGAAAAAAAGTGGACAGGAGGTCAATTCGATACTAAAACTCGAACATAAAACGGCGGACGGAACGGTTGCTGGCGGGTGGCTGGGCAACTCTGTAACTGCTAACCTGCTTGAGCTGGTCAAGGACGGGATCGAAAGAGGCCAGTGGGGAGAAGGAGCAAAAGAGAGAGAGAGACAGAGGGACGGAGAGGGACGGAGGAGGCGTCAGACCGGAGAATAACATCTGTCGAAGACGGATCTGTGATATCACCTCCAAGTCTTTCAGATCGGATTGAGGCTGGGTTTCCCTGCATTTTGAAACCCTTCCGATATCGACTCTCTAAATCGGGTTCAAGACTGGCCATATCTAAACTTGTATCTCCCCCTTCAACGGTCCAGTTTCAACCCTACGCTCTTCGCTTAGCAACGATCCTCATGGTCCGTGTGGAATGGCTATACTCCAAAAATTTCTGTGTTGTCTCCCTTTGTGAAAATTTCGCCAGTAAGACATCATACCTTGTAGGGAGTCAACCATGGTTCACTCTTAATGTCCCGTGGTTGGATCACTGTCAAGCTCGCTATCTTCATGTTTTGATCGGTAAAGATGTCTTATAGTCGACGCACACTCTCAGTCGCACACAAATTCGAGTAAAAAAAACACTCAGATTAGAAAGCAAAAGAGTTTATTATATGGCTGTTTCTATCTATCTATCTGAAGGGCCGCCTTCAGCCTCGAGTTGCGAGCCATTATAGGAATGCTCTATGTCAAACCATCGAGGGGATTCTACCCACTACACCATAGAACATCCTGTACTACTCCAATCATGACAACAGCCGCAATGTTTAGTCCAGAGACGGACTCTTTCATCTCTCCTGGATCGAGCTTAACAGTGGAAGTCACAATGTCAATCCAATCCTGGACATCTCTCGTGACTGCTCGTTTGCATGCGTTCACTACTGTACGTCCGGCTTGAATGCCAACGTCTCGGACAGCAGCCCAGGTGACCGCGGCCCTGTGAGATTAGGCCGAAGCAGGCTTAGGACATCAATCTAATTTATCCGGTCTAAGTTTCTCCCGTATTGTACATAAATGAGGGCCAGCCATAGACCGCGTTCTAGCCTATGGCACCCCGATCCCGAAAAGCGAGCAAGGACTACTACGGCCGAATCCTTTAGATCTACGATTGGTGCAGCGACCGTGCTACAGCAGTTGATCGTGTTAAGATCTCGAATTCAAGCGAACCATGACGAATCATTAGCTCATCTACCACGCAGCCAGTTGCGAGATGTATGAGGCAACGACGCATTGATTTGCTGTCTCTTTGACCTTGAGTAGCTAGGACCCTTTCATCGGTTACATCCGAACAAGTGTGAACTGAGGCACCTCGCTTGGGTATCATAGCTCGAATCAAAACAGATCGGCAGCCAATATAGCTCTATCAAGGTATCATGGCATTAGCCGATGAGGTAGCAGCGCTGCAGTGGAGCGGAACAGACCGTGCAGGCCGGTACCAACGGCAGGAAACGCTGTCATGTGTCATGTACAAAGGAGTGCTCAGGATCAGTGACCGACTCGGTAGATTCCGTCCACGAGAGAGTTGCTATGTGGTTGAGACGAAACAGCACCGCCCAAATCTCCAACCAACCTGGTTCCGCAAGCACCTGGACAGAGCTTGTTGGTTGGGGTAGCTCCTCCAACAAGATTAGGATCCAAACGTCAAATAATTCAGTGCGCAAGCTGCGAGGCTATTCTGTCGAAACAATCTATCTGAGGGACCTGTTTCACCATTAGCGTGTCTAGCTGCTCGGATTAGGGCCAGCTCTGTCATCGGCAGCAGATCGTGGTCGCCAGGGAGCTCCAGCTTCAAGGCGACCTATTCCACTTTATTCTGTAATTTTCGTGCTGCCTAGAATTACCTAGTTAGTTAACCATGTGCGCAACCGATTAGTCAACAATAATGACAAAAGGAGAGATAACTGACGAAGAGTAAGTTAGTTGGCGAGGGGAAATTTTCGCCCACGTACTTCATAATCAAACCCTCCCCACAGCAATCACCGACGTGATGCCGAACGGGCGGTCCAAGTTCTATGGCTCCAACCAGTAACCAGAGGAGAGAGCCCTGGCCCCATAGTCTCAGATAGACATTGCTGCCACGTGGGATTGGGACCAGAAGGGTCAAGTTTCATCAATTGTCTATAAATCTGTGACATCAGTTGCAAGGACAGTTTGTGCAAATCCATGGGGTATTGGCTAGCAGAAAGGCAGGTAGAACTGCGAGATTGGTGAGGGGTTGACGGTCTGATCTGACAGGGTAGTACTACAGCTGCTACTAGTTTCTATTTTTGAGGAGCCGTAAGCGCGGCAGTCTTCGGTCAGCCGTAGACAGTCGTGGTTTACCGACAGGATCCTGGTAATTAACGACGCAATGCAGTGCACGTCATTGAACAACAAACCCCCATGATTGACCTCAGGTCTGAGCATTCAGACGAACATCATTGCGTACACCCACCCATCGTCAGTGAAAATTTTGAGACCATAGTTAGCCGGCTCAACATCAATCACGTCAAGCGGGCGTTGTGATCGTCCACGGTCGCAAGTGTTTGATAGGCGGGCAGCGTGTGACGGAGGATGTCGCACACGTGACTGCGAGCCCCATCCGGAGGCGGACTAGTGGCTTAGCATTGGATTGGCGTGTTTCAAGCCGGGCTGAACCCCTCCACCGCCGTCCCCATTGGTTTGACTTAGCGCGCGCCCTCTTTTGGCTGCGTGTTTCAGCTGCAGTGGCCGATGGCGAGGTTTGTAGGTCCGGAGCTGTGTGGTATATCCTTGGGTGTGCCCGAGATGGTTGATACGGGGACTTGTGGTTGTCGACCGCGCTGGTTGAAACCGTGAGATGATACATCCCGCTGAACGAACCATTACAAATCATCCAGAAATTCGGACTCTCTTTCGTTGCGGCGGAGTACTAAGCACCAACCGTGCCGCGGTTTCTCCTCGTCCCACACTGCCCATAACGGACGGTCCACCGTTTCCAGGGGCTTGTCTGGGATGGTGGATCGCTTCAACTTAGCCCCAGTCAAGTCAGCCTTTGCGTTTCACCTTAGCCTGTGACCCTCCGCGCCGTTACCTGTTTCTCATAGGCTCGATGCCAGAGAGAGGTCCCTGCTGAATCGCCATCCGCATCTAGTAAAAAAGCGATTCTACCCCTCAAAGTTGTGTTCTCTTAAGTTCTGATCTCTTGCAGTCTGCTTTATCTCGTCCGGTCTGTTTTGGAGGGGGTTGCCCGTGCTTTTTTTTTTCATCTCTTCGTTGTTGTCTTCTCTCTCAAGCCGGCTTGACCACAAAGAACCCTTTGATTAAGCATCCAGCAAACAACCTTCCTGCGCGAACCGTGCACTTCCCCAGCGGGTCGGACACCCTCCCCCAATACGGTATTATTATTGTTGTGTGTGTGCAGAAGGTTGCTTGGATACGTATCCTGCCGGGTCTGTCTGATTATTATTACCCTCGTGGGTTAAACAAACAGTCTTTTTTCTTTCTTCTGTGTGACTTCTGGAAGTCTTCTTAACCTTTTCTTTTCTTCTGATCTTTTCTACCCTGACCGATTGACCACACTCCTTATTGTTGTACGCCCAGAGCTACCGTCGCTACGAGCTCTGCAATTGTTTGACCGGTGTACGGATTGAAATTCTTCCTGGAGTCACTATTCTCACCGGCATATTTGATCCCAAGCCTCACCTCCGGTTTCTGTTGAGGCTGAACGGACCATCTCCTTCAAGCAAAAGGAAGAGCTCTACAGGTATGTATACAGCTGTTTTATTTTTATTCCATTATTATTATCCTTTTTACTGTCGTCCATGTTCCGGTTACGTTGCTGCTTTCCTCTTCTTCCTGGGTTTATGTCATCTCTGGGTCCTTTCACACTAGTCCCCCCATCGCACTTCACTGCCTCTGTTGGTTTGTTCCTGGACCAACTATCGTTTGCAGCCTTCCCAGTGGCACCCTATTGTGGAGACCATTTTACTTTTTCTTTTACCTTCCTTTTCCAATTAATCGATTGCTTTTCTCCTGCACCTGACTTCTCCGAAGAGGACCCCAATGTGGAATTGGGGAAGACCTCGACTGAGTCGACCAAAACTCAGAGTTGGGAAGTGGGAGAGAGAGAGAGAGAATGAGAGATTGAGAGATTGAGAGAGAGTGAGCAAGAGAGCGAGAGAGCGAAAGAGCACAGAGAGACCCGAAAAGAAAATGCCCCGTCACGATTGCAACTCATGATGTTGGAGAGGAACCTTCCCCCCAGTTGATTTTCATGACTGTTCTCCACCCCCCTTGTCGCCGTATCGGAACCTTACCCACTCGACCATCACTTCCCAGTTTTTCCCGTCCAATTCCTTCCGTTCCCTTCATCCCCCGGGCGATGGGGCCAACCTGACTGGTTACTTGCCACGACCAGGATGGAGGAGGGGGAAAAAGGGAAGGAAGAGGAGGAAAGCATGGAGGAGGATGCTGGGATGGGGTGGCTCTGACATGCCGCTGTTGGGATGAATCTGGCATCTGATTTGCGTGCTTTTGGCGCCCATGATGCACATTCCAGCCTTTGCACACCAACCCGGGCGGCTAAATTTAGAGCTGCAGGCGCTGGATGTTCTGCTTCGACCGGGCGTTGATTGGGTGGCATCCACTGGCCAAATGGGGCTGTTGGGTATCCACTTTCACAGCGTCAAGGATGGTGATTGGCTGGCTGACAGCAACACGGCCGGCCGGACCCAATCAGGACATCCGCCCTTTCCCTTTCCCGTCCCAAAACGAACTGCAACCATTTTACGTTTTTTTACTTTTTTGACTCTCTTACAAGTCTGGCAAGTCACGGCGTCTTTTCCCATACCGTGCGGTGGTTTATTCTTAGCGCTCGGGTGGGTTCGGTTGCTTATTATTTGCTGCCGTTGCTGTGACTGCCGCCACTAAAAGAACTTGCTGCTTGTGCTGCTGCTGCTGCTGTTGCTGTTGCTTGCTGCTGTGGTGCCTGCCATCGGGAGAGACAGGCTCTAGTCTAGTAGTAGTACTTCGTGCTCTGTCACTCACACTCTCTCTCTTGCGCGCGCGCTCACTCTCTTACGCGCTTGCTACTACTCTCCCTCTCGCTCTCTTACTACTCTTTCTCTCTCTCTCTCTCTTTCGCCCTCGATCTTCTCTTTTCCCTTTCCCCTCTTCTACTTTTTCCCCCTCTCCTCTTCTTACCTTCCTTTTCCTTCCTTTTTTTCTTTTTCACTAAAAAAACACCCCCTCTCCCTTCCCCTCCCTCATCACAGGGGACTTGCTTCTTTATCCACAAGCCTGCTTTTATTTTCTTTTGGGTGGGTGGGCAGTCGTTCTTTGCTCCCTTCCCTCTCCTCTTCTTCCCTGTGACCGAGACCCTCCCACAACTGCTGCTTCTTTCGTCATTCCCCGGAGGAACGACTGCCCACACAATCACCGGGCGGCTATTCCTCCCAGTTGCATTGTGCCCTCCATCACTATTCAGAGACCCTCCCTGGTTTTCTGCTTATTTTCTTTTTATTTTTTTTATTCCTTTTTCTTTTCTGGTTCTTGTCGTTCCCTCCTTCATCTTAATTGTGACTTCTCGATTTCGACTTCTATCCATGTCGCCGTTCTTGCTTCCCGTTGACGTTTATCAATAACAATCCTTTTACGCCTGTCACTGACAACATCCTCCAAAGAGGCAACAGTTCTCTTGCGGCATTCCTTGGTATGTTCCCAGTCTCGGACCTTGTTGGGACCCCTCTGTGAATGGCTTTCGTCCCATCGTTCTATCCATCATCTGCTGCTGCTTCTCCCCTGGTTCTCTCCACAACCGCCGGTAGCTCTCTTGGTTTCATTTCAAGCTGGCCGATCGTCATTCTGGTTTCACCCTCCTTGCAGCCGTGCTTGCCTCTACCATCGAAGGTCAACATAAGCTGAAACATGGAAGCTGATTGTCCTCTGTCCAAAAGGTCATTTGCGCTGGTAGCAAGTGCGACTCTATCTTGTCTTCCCCGGGCTGGTGGCAATTCTTGTGCTACGGCTACACTATTTGCGCCAACGATCTATAGCAGCTGCGATCCTGAGAGGGTGTCCCCTTTCAAACGCAGGTGTACCTCCTCATCTCCCTCCTCCCCGGGCCTCACCATGCCTGTGCAAACCAGCTCACCGTCAGCCCCGGATTCGTTCCCTTCTTTTATGTCTGTGTTTGGGAGGTCGCCCGAGTTCCTCGACCCGAAGGGCCGAACTTCACTAGTCAAACCACTTAGGGTTCCGACCAATGTCACAGTCAACACATCGCGACGCCCACTTCCCTTTCAGCATCGCGAAAGTATATCGTCGATGACATCAGGCTCCACTGATTCGTCGCCCACTACCACCATCTCCACTTTCGATCCTCCTTCGGCCGTGGATACCTCCCCGAGTTCCTCGCCCGAATCTCCGTCATCGATGCCGTTATCATATCCTGCCTTTATGCCCGTTGCCCACAAGGCCGAGTGCCAAACGCACTCGGCGGCTCCAACCAGCGACTCGAAACCCTCAACGGATAGCCAAAATGTCGCACGGCCCGACTCCCCCGGCAGGCGCGCACGCAACCTCAAGAATCTTTCTCTGAGGATGCCTCTGCCCTCTCAAGGTTCACGCCCACCTATTGCAACGGCTTCTGTTGTAGAAACCACCTCCCAACACCATCTTTCTGCCCCGCCTTCCCCGATTCATGTGCCTCCGAAGGGCATGCGCCGCAAGCCCGCCAATCTTACGATACGCACTCCCGGGTTTGATCGGTCATTTTCAAGCAACGGTAACGATGTGCCGCCGACTCCGCACGCTTTGCGCCACACCGAGTCCTCCCCGTCCCTCACTTCGGTGTTTTCCCCCTCATTCGGCCCGAAGGGTGGCATGCAACTACCCCGACCGATGACCCATCATGGCGCACGGCGACCGTCGGGTGCGTCGGAGAGCAACCTCTCCCCTCTGCAAACGGTGCCCGACGAAGGATCGGAAGTGCTGCATGAATTGGAAGAGGAGGATGATCACCTCGACTCGAGAGAGTCGACGCGGCGCAACGAGCGAGGCTATCCGAATGGACCGATCCAAATCTATGACTCTGGCGTCTTTCTGTACCTGGAGCCGACCGCGCAAGAAGCTTCGCAATTTGATGTGGTCGTCAACGTGGCCAAGGAGGTGGCAAATCCCTTCACGGCGACTGCTGGTAGCACCGGCACGGTGGTCAGCACCCTGCGCAATGGATCGGCAAGTACGAAGCGACTGTCGACTGGCGAACCATGGACGGCCATGTCCGATGCATCCTTCAAGTCTGCCTTCGAATACCCCCCAAATGTCGAATCTTCGCCTGCCACACCTCAGAACGAGTCATCTGGACCGGAATATGTTCATGTCGGTTGGGACCACAACTCCGAGATCCTGGATGATCTATTCCCGCTCTGCGAGTTGATCGATTCTCGGATATCTGAAGGGAAAAAAGTACTCATCCACTGCCAGCTTGGAGCTAGTCGATCGGCATCGTTGGTTATCGCCTATGGCCTCTACAAAAACCGACAGTTGGATTTCAACTCGGTCTACGAGCTTGTTAAAGAACGCAGTCGCTGGGTCAGCCCCAACATGAGTCTGATCTACCAGCTGACGGACTTTCGTTCTCGGCTAATCCGCGGCAAGCTCTCGAAAGCGGCCCCGGAGGAGTGGTTTGTCGGAGGGGCGCGCAGGTGCTCCGAGCCTCAGCCACCACAAACAGCGAGGACGGACTTATCAGAAGCGAGCACGCCGGGATTTATGAGTGGCAGCTCGGATGCGGAGCAAGCTTCGTCTAATGGCCTTTCGCAGGCGTCGATGAGCTCTCTTTCGGTGTCCTCAAATCAGACGACGCCTCTGTCGATAGAGAATCTAGGCTTCTCTCAGTCGCTGTCACACAAGCGTAGCTTGTCTCCCCGGCCACTTCCGTTCCGGCAGGCTACTTATCACCTGGGGCCGACGGGCAAAACTCTACAATCGGAATATACTGCGCCTTCGTGGCGTCCCGAAGGCGGGCCATGTTCTCTGGCCAAGACGGATGTCTTCGTGCAAGACATGCCGGATGGAATGAGCTCCCTTTTCTCACCGCGAACCACTGGATTTCTGGCCCCGCCTCTTTCGCATTCTATTGCTGACTGCCTCGAGGACGACGGTCCACACGGGCTGCGGTTTGGGTCGCGAGTTGCAGACCCTCGATCACCGCCTCCAGGCAATGAGCGCCTGATCATGAGGAATATTGATGAGTTTCTGTAATTTCCGCCATAATGTCCAAGACAGCTTGTCTTGAGGACGGGCTTCCGGGAGCCCCGTCCAAGAAATGATTCCATGACCATATACACCTGAGGTTTACTCGTGTTGACCTTGTCCCATCTCTACAGCTTTTCATTATGATCTACTCGATCTACCGTCATTCCCTCTTTCAGCTGTGGTGGCATTTCTTCTCTTTCTATTCGCTTCTACCATTTCCCTTTTTTCTTTTCCCTCCTGATTTTATGACTTGATGACCAAAGCGGGCTTACGGTCGTTATTCTTTCGTTTATACATCTGCCACTGTGCAATTTCATTCCCTTGGTCAACCAGCGGTCCATGTTGCATTCAAGGCCGTGCGTCGACATTGCATGCGTTTGGTCAACCGGCGTCCTGGGTGTTAAAAAGATGATAAAAGGCGGCGAAGAGTTGCCTGGTAACTTGTAATATTATTACTGTTCGTTTGTGATGCACCCCGTGTATTCGTCCACTCATTCTGTGTTGTCGATATTTGGCATTTCAGCTGCGAAATACCCTGGGGCTAGTGATTGAATCAAGTTTAACAGAACTTTATATACCAGTAGCAGTGTATGTAATGTAGGTTGTAGTTAGTATGGAGTCTACTTTGTAGTAGCGGGTTTTAAGCGGCCCGAGTGCCGAGCGGCTGGCGTTCAACGTCATGCGGGTTAGACTTATGAATTTTCGACACAGCCAATCTGCCTTCAAATCAGAACACAAGAACAGTTTGGAAGTATGGCCGACGACAGCCATCCGGCGCATCTCTCGCCTAGCGAACTAGGCACAAAGGACTAGTAAGTGGTAGCAGCAGCAGCAGCCAGCGGAGATGAAAGCAACGAAGTTTTCAATCTACCCCGCTACCCCTCATGAAGAAATCCAACAACCCATATATCAACATCGATCATCAACCACCATATCTATACCCATCACCCCAAAATCAATCTATACCTCTACTCATAATAATGTTTTAATTAATAACAGCTGGGAAACCTTCTACGCACGCACCCTCTCCCACCTCTCCACAAAACACACCACCACCACCACAAAACCTACCTCTAACCCCAACCCCAACACCTCCGATGAAGATGAAGAATCCGAAGATGATATAGACGACGACTCCGATCCCGGCACATCGTGGTTCTCGGAACATAATGCCCCGGATAAAGTGCTGCAGTTCCTCACCGATGAGGAGTTTCCGCTTGCGCCGGTGAACACACTCCCTCCTCCTCCATCATCATCATCCTCCTCCTCCGATAATAATGAGAAAAAGGAGGGTAGTGACCAGCCAAGTATCCTCGACCTCGGCACCGGCAACGGGAGCATGCTGGCCCTACTGAGAAAAAGAGGTGGGTATAAAGGTGCCATGGTGGGGATTGATTACTCGATTAGAAGTGTGGAGTTGGCGAGGGAGTTGCAGAGGTTGAGGATTCATTCGGCTTATTTGTCGGATTCTGATGATGAGGAGGAGGGTAAGGGGGAAGGGGAGGGTGGAGATACGAATATTCGGTTTGAGGAGTGGGATATTTTGCATGGGGATGTGCATGATACCTCTTCTGGGGGAAAGGTTGATTGGTTCCCGTATGATAAAGGTGGGTTTGATATCGTGCTGGATAAGGGGACGTTTGATGCGGTTTCGTTGTCGGATGAGGTTATACCTGATGGGCAGGATGGTCATGCGTCCGGGAAGACTATTCAGAGGAGGGTGTGTGAGAGGTATCCTGGGATTGTGAGGGGGTTGGTGCGGAAGGGTGGGTTTGTGGTGGTGACTAGTTGTAATTGGACGGAGGAGGAACTTGTTGCTTGGTTTACTACTAGTGCTGGTTCTTCTGGTGGTGATGGTGAGGAGGATAAGTTGGTGGTTTGGGGACGGGTTGAGTATCCTCGGTTCAGGTTCGGGGGGAGAGAAGGACAGGGTGTTTGTACGGTGTGTTTTCAGAGGGTATAACCTGGTTTAGATTTTTGGTTTACTTTGGTATAGAGGTAATAGTATAGAAAAAAAAATAAATGTGAATGTGAATGTCTATGTCTGGCTCGCTGTTATATCTATGCTGTATCGTTGTCGTTAATCATGGCACATCCATCCATCCATCCCTCTCCTCTGGCATAGTTGCATTCACTCATCTCTCTTCTTCAAAAGCGCAACCACACACCACCGTCTCCTATTTTCCGGCCCCTCTCCCTCCCTCTGCGCCACCCACTCGCGACGCACCTCGCGTCCATCTTCCTGGCTCGCAATCAAATCCCGCTCGTAGATCCGCTCAATCTCCAATCCCTCCTGCACCGCCGTCTCAAAAAAGCCTGCGACAATCGCCCGTCCAGTATGAAATCCAGCCACCACCCAGACGCGCCCGCCAGGGGCGAGGAACCAGCACATCGTGCGCGCGAGGTTCTCGTGCTGCGAGCGCATCCAGTAGCAGTCTGCGGCCACGATGCGGTTGAAGCTGGCCTTGTTTTGCACGGCCCAGGGATCGGTCTCTAGGGTGCCCCATTCGTGCGGTTGGATTGTTACGGTTGTGGAGGTTGATGACACCTTGGGGGAGCGTAGGTTGTGGTCCAGGTTGAATTTGATGGCGCCTGATAAGGCGGGGGAGGAGGGGTGGTCGGTTGCTGTTACGGTGGATGCTTGGGCGAGGGCGCAGACGACGGATGGTAGGGCGGCGCCTGAAGGTTTGTTAGTATGTATGTTTTGTGATTTTTTTCAGGTATCCAAGGGAATAAGGTAGGTAGGGCAAATAGGTATACTGACCAGCGCCTAGTTCCAATACCCTCTCCCCCGTCACCCTCCACATGGCAATCTCATCCGAACTCTTCAATTGACCACTAGCTTCCAGCTCATCTGCCTTCTCCACCCCCTCGGCAACAACCATGGCCGCGCTCCAGAGGAAGTGCGCAAACAGCTTCCGGCCCTCTTCGATATGGTTGACCTGGCCGTCGGGGCGGGGCAGCCCCTCCGCTATCTCCTGGGAGCGCTTGCCGCTCTGGGTTGGGTACGAAGGCACCATGATTTCGAGATCGCCATAGCGTGGAGACGAGTAGAGGAGATGCTGGCCTGGATCGCCGTGGAAAGAGGGTGCATCATCTGGGAACAGGTGTGGGAGAAATGCGGCGAAAAGGTCTTCGGAGGATTCCTCCGGGTCGGCCTCAGTCTCGGGGTCGGCGAAGTCGGGACGAGGGGCAGAGTCCTCGGAGTTGGGGAGGGGATGTCGACGAGGGAGAGGGCGGAGGCGCGAGTGAAGCATTTCGCTTGGGTCTTATTATAGAGACTGTCTCAATAGTTTTCTCGGAGGGGCGCTTGAGGGGGGAAGAGAGGAGTTTGAAGTGGTTCTACTATAGACACACGGTGGGAAATTGATTGGTGTACCCACCGTCGCTGCGGCCAATCGGAGACAGCAGTGCCTGAAGTATAGGGCCGTCCCTTTTTTGGGGCGTGAAAGAGAGTTGACTATCCATGGTTATTCGGGGATGATGTGCAAGGTGGAGAGCTACGATGCTGGTTTCTGAATGTTCTAGAGGCGCGATGGAGATTAGCTTCTCGCTGTCCAGAGAATTACTGAGGCTTATCTTCGGGTTCAGTTGGGCGCGTCTGGACAGTAGAATGTGGTCAGTTAAGTACTACTTTGTAGCTACTCCGTAGTTAGCTTTACATTGCTGAATACCAACGAGAGGGGCTCCATTATAGTGTCTGGCCAGTAGACGTTTTCATTACCAGTTCATATTATCAGCGAGGGTGGAACGGCATCTGATGTACTGCAGCAACGGTCGCATCTCACTCACTGCAATCCGAGCAAGTGACCCTCTTCCGTTGGATCGAATCACCGGAAATCCTCAGGCCTGATCGACAAGCCGATCCTGATTTGATGCTTACCTTACTTTACTAGTCGTTCTCTTCTCATGTACCTGGTCAACGCTCGTGGTAACTTTTCTGCAGAGAGCATCGCGTATCACAGGTCAATGGATCGGTCGGATGCTACTCCGGACTACCGCTGATGCTCCGAGCAAGTCAACCCACGTCCGGTTGAAACTTCTCATGCCACCTGCGAACTTTAGTAAAACTATCACACCATACCTTTTGAGGTGCTTCTATAAGGCCTCGCGTTAATATGGCTGGCTGCTATATAGATACCCAATTGTGTCCAGATTCCCCGCGCGGTTGAAATCCCAACGGTCAAGGATCAGCTTCCAATTCCTTCTTCAACTACTCCTTCATCTGTAACCGACGACGAATCCTGGCTGTTGATCTGTCAACGCGACGTGTTTGTTCATAGCCACAGTGTCAACAGCGAAGCACAGATCACGCTATGCTGGTGGCATTGCCCCCATCCGAAACGCTGGCAATTTGTGTCTACCTTCCATGTCGGTAATGCACCTCGAAGAATAAAGTTAATGCGAAATCGGGGCTGCTCGTTGGGTATGCTGTGAGAGAGCCAAGTCAGCACCGATTTATCAGCTCATGCATCACCTATTGACATGGCCCGTATGATAGAGCAATAACACAGCGATTGACGCGTAGCTAGCGACTTGGGGCAACCTCGTCAATCTTGCGATGGAAGAATCAGGGGCCTTTCTTTTTATTCTTGAGACCATTCAGAATGGTTTCTGCTGCTCAAACGGCGGCCAATCGTAACTGCAACGGACAAAGGAGTAGGTCATTCTCAAAGGCATCCCGATATAGTAGAGCTGCTTTGTAAGTCAAGCGCACCACATCCCGATCACTAGCGAGAGAGTTAGTTAGTACTTTGAAGCTGATTATTGACTAGATAATTGTCCTCTGATAACCCCCCTCGACACGCCAGGCACATTCCTATTTGTAACAATGGGCGGCAATCGCTATCAACTGATTCGGGCCTCCTGACGGCGCTAGACCCGAGCAGGCAACTTGGCTGGGCTGCCATGGAGGGGGTCTCGAGATAAGGCCGTGACCCCGTCATATTACATTACCGGTACTCCAAACCGGGTGGCAGTTCCCCGGCCCCTCTGCCAATCACCCGTATGGTACCGTCATCCGCCATGATGTCATCTCCCCACCCGTAGGCCCTAGACCGGTCCATCGCAGCGTAATAAATTACCGTATGGTCATGGCCACGGGGCGGGCACCCCCGATCAGCAAAGTGAGTGAGTGATTTTTGGTGGGAAAGTCAGTCAGTCAGTCAGTCATTCACTCATTGTACCACAATGGATCGATTACTGGCATTAGTTCGTTCCTCTGATTCTTTGGAGGGACTGAAAATCATAATTGTCAGCTGTTGGATTTCTTTTCCTATTCTTTCTCTTTTCGGAGATCATTGTACCTTGTGACATAGTATCTTTTACAGTCTTTTTCGTTTTATTCTAGACCGTCTCAACTGTTTCTTAAAACGACAACAAGGCAGGAAAAGAAACAAAAAAGAGAAAAAAAGAAAAATATGTTAGAAAAAAGAAAAATGTCTGGGGTGTCACCATCCATACCAGGACTGGTGGGCTACTGCTGAACGGATGATCAGTCCAACAGGTGACGACGGACTGGGAACTACACTTGTCCTTTTGCGACAGAAATTCCCAGAAATAGTAGACAGGCAAAAAAGCAAGACAGACAAACAGAAACATTCCATGAAAGCTCTCCGCGGATTATTCACCTTCTGGACCATTCTTGTTTTACTATTTTCCTTCTTTTTATTCCTTTGTCATCGTTGTGTTATTATCAATTATTTTTTTGCAAGATGTTTTTTTTTCTCAATGGAACCCTCCAAGGCACTGGTTGATATCATCCATCCATCCAGACCTGGGTCTCCCGTTCCCTTCCAGTCCACTTCTCGGAAGCCCGATGCGGGTGGAGCAAATCACATCACTTGCCTGGTTATTCTTGTTCTTGCTGGCCGCCGGTTAGTCAGGAACCAGGGCAAACCCTGACCAGGATGGTGAGAGAGAGAAAAAAAAAATAATAATAATAAGCAGAAGATCCTGAAGGAATTCCAGTCCTTCTATTGAATCAATCAAATGTTTCAAAGTAAGATAATCGTCAGGTTGACTTGCAAAACAGCGGCAATTATTTTTTTTTTTTTTGTGATTTTGCCCGAAGCTGACGGATAAGCTGAATGGCGAAATTAAATGGAGCACTTTTAGTAACTTTTCCCAGTGTCTGATCGCCCGAACCCCCGCATTGCTCAAGGCCAACTCCTGGACTTGGACTAGCGAACCCAAAAAGGGCCGAATTGGAAAAATGGCGACCCCCCCGCAAAATAAAAGCAATGAAATTAAAACAAAAAGAGGAAGGAAGGGAGTAAAAATTACCTTAAAATATTTAGATCAATACGGGAGCATATCGTCATTCATCATTGAATTTAGTAGATTTCCGGTAATCTTGTAAAGTCGCAGTAATCGTACAATGGCCTCATCCAATCAAGGGTTGTAACCCGTCCCAGCCAGACGGCCTCGTGCTGCCATCCAATCCGTCCATCTTTGCATCGCCCTGCAGCTTTTTTGGTTAACCACTCACTAGTAACAGTAGCTGTTCTGTCGTGACTGTCTCTGTCTCTCTGTCTCTGTTCTGTGTCTGTCTGTCTGTCTGTCCTTGTCTTGTCTCCTCTTTCTCCTCTTTTGGTCTCTTACTTTCTCTCTCTCTCTCTCTCTCTCTCCTCTAACTTTCCTTCCTCCCCTTCCATCTTCCACGTCTACGTCTACTTCACTCTTCTCCTCTTTCTACTATTTCCTTCTCCCCTTTCTTTCATTGATCCACCAATCTCTCCCTCCCTTTATCTTAAATCTATCTCGCCTCCCCATTGACTCAACCCCCCTCCCCCAATTGACCCCGTGATTGACTGCTTGCTTGCTTGCTTGCTTGGGTCCTGAACCTTTTTACCCTTAGCCTCGCAGGTACCTGGTCGCCCGCTCGTATCCCTGGGATTCGCCTACCAGTTAAACTAGCTTTCCAACCGTCTCTCACTTTCTCCTCTTTCCTTTCTTTCGCCTCTCCCTTCTTTTTTTTTTTTTTTATTCTTCCTCTCCAGCTTCAACCTCTCCACCATCTGGCTGTCTATCAGCACCAACACTCCGCATCGATTACTCCTTCTCCATCGCTCGCCACAAAAAGGGCATTCATCGGATTGTAGGCCTGAGAGTCCACGTACTCAAAGATGGCCTCATTCAAGGTAACTTTCTCCAGCTTCCCCTCTCACGGCCACTCCGGCTATAGTCGTGTGTGGATTAAATCACCACCCTTTCCCAGTGGGTCAGGCTAACACAGTCATACTTATCTCTTAGGAATTGTCCCTTTCCCGTCCGCTCCCCCAACATAACCCCCGCCACCATTCCCACTCCATCTCCCTCGGTGCCGTGAACTCCAATTTCCGGGTGACTCGCCGCAAGAGCGTTACTACTGCTGCCGCCGCAAATGCTGCCGCCGCGGCGGTCGCGGCGTCTATGAAAGAGGCTCCTGGCGATGGGACGGGGATTACGATGCCCTCCCATCGGCGCGGGAGCCGGAAGGGCTTAGAGTCCAGCTCGGTCGGAGCCCCCTCCGGTTTCGGCTCTTATCTTTCACGAAGCATGAACAGTCCCAGCCAAGAACCGCCGGTCGCTCGCAAGACGTCACCCAACCAGGCCAACGATGGATCGTCAACGGGCCCAACAAATGCAGATGCCAATAACCCGAATTCCAAGCCGGTCAGCACTAAGAACCGAAACAGACGGGCCAGCGAAGGATCGCACCTGGTCAAAGGCGAAGGGAAGCGTGCCATGGCAGAACTTCGCTGCGATCGTTGCGGGAAAGGGTATAAGCATGGCAGCTGCTTGTCCAAGCATATGTGTGTATCCTCCCCCCATGCCATCCTGCCGTCTGGCTCGGTCCGGAGCAATGCGCCATGTCGGCTCTGTGCAAGGTCGCCCTCGTGGTCATCCAGCTCCCCTTATCTCATCTCTCCTCTCCTCTACCTCTCTCTTGCCGTGCTGGGACGCAGTGGGTTGACGTTTTATGGAACTTAGGTGGGAACACGACCCTGCATGGGCAATTACCTCGAAGCTTTTGATCTCCAAACATCAGCAGGTCCAGTTGCTGGAGGCTGCCTCCGTTCTGGTCACCATGACTCAGGATGATCCGGAGGAGAACGGAGAGGCCGAGTCAGATCTTTCTTCCGCGTCACCAGATGCGTCGTCGGAGCTTCGGGACGGCCTCAGCTCAGCTGAGACGACCCCGCCTCCGATGGACGAAGATGATGACGATGACGACGAAGATATGTCTATCGAACCGGCGACGATGGACAAGCGGTACAGCGCTGGCAACCTGTCAGCCCACTTCTCCCATTCCTACCAGTCCGGTCCCTCGAGCTCCTTCACCAGCAGTGCCCCATGGGCGTCACCAGCGTTTTCGCACTTCCGCCATTCCAGCATCGACACCCGCCCCTCCACCGCCGAAGCCAAGCTGCACGAAGACGATGAGGCCGACTTGGCGGCTGCCATCGGACTTTGCAACTTTGGAACCCCGCGCATGGGGCCACAGCAAATGTCTCCGAGCGTGCCACCGGTGCCTCCACTCCCTACCCGCTACTTGGATCAAGCCAGCTCCGTCGATAATCAGGGCCGTAGCCTGGACCAATCGAGAACAGGTGCTACCGATGCGGCTTTCTCCGGCACCACACCGAACTTCCTCTCGCTGTCATTTAACCCCTCCTTGTCTTATAAGGTGTCCGACGAGCGAGAAGTGAGAACCGGCAATGCTGACCGTGCCAAGCGGCAGCACCGCAACGCGGACGTCGACTTCGGAAGCCGGCCTACACAGGCCGATGATGATGACGATGGCGTCTTCGGCCGAATGGAAGAGTAGAACGACGACTGACGTCCGTCTAGACTTCCTCCTTCCCACCCTCCGGATTTTCATTTTCATTCTGGTCAGCCTTGGATCGCTGGCCAGACCGCTGTATTGCAGCCATCACTTGATGACATGTACGAGCTTTGCGCGACTTCTGTAAATGCCGGTTATTCTTTTTGACTAGTTGCGTTGAAACTGGAGTTGGAACACCCCCTTTTGCATGTATGCCACTTTACCCCAGGATTTGTATACCTCGGCCAGGTTTCCCGAACAAGGTCCGCCGACCCACCCACACTCACAATGTCCGTTTATACCAATTTCATTTGTCGTTTGGATTTTTTTGTACCTATTAAGTCGCTGCATCCTCGTACCAGACGTCAAGGTGTTTTTGCGTATGATTTCTTGGTCCCTTCACTTTTTCTTTTTCTTTTTTACTCCTATACTATATCTCGGTTATCCAAACCGAACGTCATGATCTTGCATTATCCATTTTTTAGGATCCGGCTGAGGGTGCCGTGAAGGAGGGAAGTTCATCTTCTACATTCGACTTACGAATCAATCATAAATCAATACAATATATGAATAAATAAATACATTCTTACGTGATGCGGAGGTCATAGATGCATGACATCGTTCGTATATCTGTATTCTACTGTTGTAGTAGAATTCTTGAACTGGAAACATCATCATTTTTTTGAAAGAAACAGTGTATCTTTCTTACTCAATGTATGGCGTAGTAATTTTTATTGTTCTTTCATCACCCGTTGTTCCTAATTTGAAAACTACGTGTCTCGAAGGAACCGACCTACCATACCTAGTTATTTGTAGCGATATTCGATGTAGGGTGGTTAATCGGGAAGAGAGACAACTTATAAAGTAAGTACCTTGATAGCAAATGACTACCTATCATATGTATGTATGATGATATTACACCTTCAACCGGATGTATATTTCGCCAACCGACGCCAAACAAGAAAAAACAGAGAAATAAGTGCAGTCTTTCCATTGAGAAAGCTTCCCCCAAAAGAACATGTGTAAGAAGACGGCAGAAAAGTAAATGAGGAGGGAGGAGGTAATGACAGTAAGAAAAAAGCAATCATAGTGGAGTGGCGTGATAGCTGTGCGTGTGCGTCCTAGACTTTTGGAAACGCCGGAAGCCCAGACGAATTATAATATGGTCAGAGAAGAGGAAGGAAGTGACAATTTGTCTGTATGTACGTGCTGAAGACCCCAGGAGTCCGCTAATAACTGGGAAGATTATGGGTTCAAGAATGGGAGGGTTCTTCGTGTCGTCATGTTAAGGTCCGTTCGGCGGGCCGTTGTTGGTGTCGCCGAAGACGGGGAAGTTATTCGACATATCTGCCCAGTCCCATTCAATTGTCATTGGCATTTGCCAAAGGTCTTGTGGGACGAAGGGTTGTTGGAAGGGTGCTAGAGGGGTATCGGGACTGGTTGTAAAGGGTGCCTGGTCGCCGAAGTTGACGCCTTCAAGGTCATTCGGGCTGATCATTTCGAAGTCTGATCCGAGCCCTGACAGACCGTGCATGCTGTCCTGGAGATTCGTAGTGAAGCCGTTCGCTCCAGGGAGCGGCTGGCCTGGGGTGAAATTTCGTGTCTCATTAGGTATGTTGGCTGCGGGCTGGTTGGTATTATTAGTGAACGAGGGAGATGAGAAGGGAACGGTCGTGGGAGGTTGCCGCGGTGCTGAATCTGTTGGCTTCGCAGCTGGTGTAGCGGGTTGGCGATTGTCATCTGCTGTTTGCCCTGGCGCATGCCGTGATTCATCGGGAGCAGATTTGCGTTTCTTCTTCGAATGGCTGTCTCTTTCGGCTTTGTCGAGGACTACCTGGGCAATGCGTTCAAATTCACCGCAGAGAGCGAGCATACGCTTGACACTTCCGTTCGACTCGTCGGAGACGAGAGTAGACAGGAAGTTGACAACCACGTTCATCAACTTGACGTCAGAGCGAGCCCGCGCATCATTAGGATTTTGCAGGATATTAGCAAATAGGGTAACCAGAGAGGAGACCGGATAATAAAGTATCAACCTATTCCACATTAGCTTTGAGCCGGGCAGTTTATTTCAGTGCAGTGCTCACCAGACACAGGCGAAATCGCCTTGTGGTATGTATTTGATAAGATTGATAGAGGCGCGCGCAGCTGTGACGCAAAGAACTGCCGACAAGAACACTCTGGGGTTCAACGGTCTCGCGTTCAGGCCTTGAATCGCGTAATTGGATAGTCGACTCGTCCAGTAGCCGTGGTGTACGGACATGCGGTGGATGGTAGTCAAGCAGTTGTAGTACGCAAAATGGAGCACTACAACGTGCAGTATAAGGGGCGTATGGGTTGTCTTGATTTCGTTTTCGGGTCGGAGTTCAACGGGAATGCTATCCTTCCATTCTTCGAGCTCTTTATCAAGATCTCCGATGGTGTTCAACAATTCGCCGTCAGACTGTTTCGATGCTTTGGCGGAATAGAGTCGCTTGTACACTCGGCTTTCAATGATGGCAAAGCGGCACATGGATCTGAACAAGTTGAACTTGGTACCGTCCGATAGTGGAACGTTGCCGATATTGTCCGGGGGGTCATCACTCGGTAATTCGACGTTCATGTCATCATCATCTTGAACTGGTGGGCGACCAGACCGGAGACAGATACTATTTGATTCGTTAGAAGAGGTATCGGTCTGACATATCGAACGTAACTTACTCTTTGTCCAGAAGGTAGGCAATCCAAAACACTCGTTTCCGCTGCTCCACTTCCACCGGATTCAAGCCGAACCCAGAACCCCGTTTGTGCAAACCAATACTGTGAGAAAGTCTGATGGCAGCTGCAACCAGGAAGAACGACGGCTGGGGGTTTGGTGTCCCTTGCAGGAAAAGCGACTACGGACCAATGAGCACTCTAAGACCATATCAAGATTACTTCTGAACTGGATCACTTACCATGCCGAGCAGCGCCTGAACACTTAGTAGATCCGTGTTTCGCATAGTAAGCTCAGTCAAAACAGCCATAGCATTCTTCAAGTACAGCCAGGCCTTCTTATCTTCTTCCTGGGGGACTAGATTGCTCATAACTCGGAGTCTGTGCGAGATCGCCAGGACCACGTTGATACTAGCCCACCAGCCAGATCCCTCATACGGATCCCGAGAATATTGACGTTCCACCAAGTGCATGAAAGTCGGCTCGTGGAAGAGCGGGAACATACAGTTGAAGTTGGAAAAGAAATCTCGAAAGAGAGACATGGCCTCTTCCTTGGGCGGCAATGGCTTGAACACGCGACGGGCAAAGATATCGCTGAATATCTCCGGCTTCCAATACATCCACTTATTATCGTCGATATACGCAGATGATATCATGTCTTGGAATGAAGTGTCGCCGGTCTTTTCGTTGACCCACTGAATACCCTTGGGAGAGAAGATCGAAAACCCCGAAGAGGAACCTGTCTAGTATTAATCCCAGCTCATGCCGTGGGTATCCAAGATACACTCACCAATGTAACGCGTTTCTCCGCAATTGTTCGTCACCAGCGAGCACATCATATCCGACAAGCCCTCAACCTCGGTTTCAGATTCTTTCTGTGATTCCGGCGACGTAGCAGCTGTGCGCGGGCTAGAGTGAGAATCCACACGGGGAGTAGAATGATGCGATGAAGTAGTCGGTTGCGATTGAGCGTTGGATTGAGGAGCATTGAATCTATTCGGACTTTTAGGACGACTTAGTCCACCATTTGCCAGCGATCGATCGGCCAAGCGTTTCTCCAGCGTTCCCAGATCGGTCTTTCCACCATCGTCTTCGGACAGTAATCCAGACAGACGGAGCAGCGACTCCATCCTGCCCAGCCGGTTTTCCAGTCCTTCGATATATTTGGCTCTGTTCAAGAGCAAAACCGTCAGCCACATAAAATACATGAACTGGTAGACAGACGGAGCACGTACCCCTTTGGCGGATTTCGTTTCTTCTCGACCTGTGTAAACACACAATCTGTCTTGTAATTGATGCAGTGCGAGCACTTGGGCATCTTCCCATCACACTTAATTTTCTTCTTCCGGCACATATCGCATGCCTATGCGGCGAACAATCAGCGTCCTGAGATCCAGGAAAATAACACCCTCCTTCATGCGCATCACTATCGACTTACCCTTGCAATTCTTCGCCTCTTGGCATCATTGGTATCTTCTCCGGCGCCCATTGACTGCTCATCCTGGTAAGACATACTTTGGTGAGCGGACGCCATCGGCGAACCATCCGGTCCATAGGCGCCGAAGAATTGCTGCTGCTGGTTCATGAGCATGGGCATGTCGAAGCCCATGCCATCGGGCGCTTCTCCGATGCCGTCCATGGTGACGGGGGGCGAGGATCCAGCGACGTGCAAAGTATAGGAGCCTGCCTATGTGACGAAGTGGAGTCCCAGTGCAAGCGGGTATGCTTCGAGCGTCTTAGGCGATGCGGGGTTCGTCCCCGACGACGTCAACGGGCAGATGGAAGGGAGCGGCTGTTGGGGCGGGAAGGTGTCGCGAAAATCCAGATGCCGATAAGGAACGACTAGGGTGAGCTGGGGTTAGAGCCTGTAGTCGGTGGGGTAAAAAAGAAATAGGATTGAAGTAGTAGTAGTAGAAGGTAAAGGGGAGGAATTAGACCGTAAGGCATTGAATGATGGAATGGCTGAGGAAAGAAGTGTGGCTTACTCAATCAATTCAATCTTTCCCCGATACAGGCACGTGGCGAGAGTCTAGCACGATAAGGCAAAAATGGAAAATTGGGGTAAGAAAAGAAATGTAACGGAGATGATGTCAAAGCTTCCCAAGGGGAAAATGAGGGACTAAAGGGGAATGATCTGATCTGTCAGACAGATTCAACAATAATCCATCAGAAACTCATGGGGGCATGCCACAGTAAAAAAAAGAAAATATGAACACGATCGTCAGTCACAGCTCCTGGAAGAGAGTTGGAGGAGTCATCGAGCTAACGAAGGTTCAACTGGTCACGTAACAGCTTTGCTGCCTTTTTGGCTTTCTCTGCCCTAAAAGAGTAAGAAAGGGTACAAACGAAAAAAACGAAAACACGAGTAGGTAAGCAGAGCTTCGATACTGTTCCAGTCAATACTTTGTTGTCCCTGAAACGGAGGTAAGTAGCGCTGCGGACGGACTTAAGGGATCATCTACAAGATCGGCTGAAGTGTGTTGCAGTTGCTTGAGGTTTTAATTGATGATGTTACTGTCCAGGCACACTGATCGTCGTCTCGTATTCACGTATTCTAATCAGTTGAACTGCTCCTGAATTATCTACTCGGTATCAGCCATGGAGTAGTCTACAGCTTGCTTACCGTGACTCGCATTGTTCCCCAGTCCCAGTCTAGGTACTTTTACAAGGATCCTATTCAAGACCCAGAGTTGACTAGTCCAGCACGGAATCTGATCCAACCGGGCTCCGTTTCTGGACGAATGAAAATGGGCAGGTGACGGATGGCTTTTTCTCCGAACAGTCCGTCCCGGCCGGCCTCGGCTTGGCAGTCTGGCTCTTTTCCTGAATTTGCTGGCGCCCATCGGTGTTTCGGACTTTGCCCAGTCCGGCGGCAAGCCTTCCTTTCCTTCTTTCTGCCTTAGGGAGTTTAACCCCTGCTCCATGTTACTTTCTTTCTCTGTCGGTGGGGTTCTATCCATTTGGCACGCTCTTCCCGCTTCAGATCGGGGGCGTTTTAGGCTGCCAACTTAGTGACGTGTGTCTACTAGCTATTTCAGGGGTGAATCTTGGACCCATAGGCAGTAGTCCAGTAGTAGCCTAGATGAAACGTAGATATTATCTGATGGTCTAGCGCATGGGCATATGAGTGCTTGGACTGTCAATCACTGTCTGCATGCACCTGATCAAATGAGGAGCTGTGACGGCTCTACACATCGAGTGCCATACAATCATGAAGCAAGTGCCAAGAGACTGATACAAGATCAAAGGCAGCGACTGGAAACCATTATCTGCCAGACACGCATGCTCCCGACTTACGCCACAGGCCCATCAGTAGGCCCTTGAAACAGAGAGAAAGCAGAAGGTATAGTGACAAACGAAATCCAAACGGATAGTTATATATTCAAGAGTGGCGATCTCATCAGGATATAGTAGACAATAATACAAAGCCCCACGCAAGGAGCACGAAGACATATCTTTCATCTTCGGAAAAAGGAATCCCACCAACGCCTCGCTATGCACACCCTAAATATAATCTCTCTTGTACAATAGAAGATACCTAAAGTATCCCGTGCATGTTCGTGTTTCCTCTCCCACACCACAAACGCCCCGAACTGTCGTCAGCTGAGCATCCGAGTAGGAAGAGCCTTAAGTGTGTTTGTCGAGGAACTCCTTGGCCTCGTTGATCTTAGTCGCCAGGTACGGGCTGCCTCCACGATCGGGGTGGTTGAGCAGCATGAGCTGACGGTGCTTCTTGCGGACCTTGTCCTTGTTCAGGGTACGCTCCCTATATAGTTGGTTAGAAATCGAAAAATATGGCGTGTCTGAAGGGTTGAGACGTACGGAAGCTCGAGAATCAAGGCGGCCTCACGGCGAGTCATGCGCTGCTCGAAACCACTGAATACTAGTTAGCGATCGATGACGGTAACTCATGATATAACGGCATATGACTAACCCCTTGTAGAAGGCCTTGCCCATGGCGTTCACACCTCCCTTGGAGCGACGGTAGGCAACAAGACCGGCGCGACCCTGGCAGATGAAAGTACGTATTAGCCTCATGTCATCCAGCATGCGGATACAGCCCATTTCCCAAGTCAGACTTACCAGGAAGGCCGCAGTAGCGACACCAAGACCGATAGCAATGGTAGACATCTTGAAACAGTCGAGCGACTAATTCAGAAGTAGATGGAGTGAGGGTCGTAGGACACAGCAGGAGGGATATCCAAGGAGTGACGTTGGGGGAGAAGCGGAAGTCCAGATAAAAAATCGGAGCGGCGCCGCATTTCCCGTTATGGTTTAGCGCCGGTTGCTCCACGCTTCAATTTTTGATGCGGTTCCTGTCCTGAACATCGGAGATCTTCTTTACACGACGGTGGGATCGAGGAGTTGTTTGTGGCTTCTTACCTCATTTATCAGAAATCTTCTCCTACTTCTTCTGATCGCCACTTTCGGGCTTACAGACTCTAAACAACTAGCCCAACATGAGGTGCGTGCCCCGGCGTTTTGCCTCTGCTCATCCCGGGAGAAATTTATCCAGCGGTAAGGACTTACGGCTGACCTACCTGACAGAGTTGAAACGTGCCACTTTTGCTCCAGGCCTGTTTACCCTAGCAAGGGTATCCAGTTTGTTAGAAATGACGCCAAGGCATTCCGGTTTTGCAGAAGCAAATGATAAGTTCTAGCCCCGCCCCGGTCTTATCAGGTTTAAGCTAACTCCTACCACCCATCAGAACTTCAAGGCTAAGCGCCAACCGAGACGTGTGAAGTGGACCAAGGCCGGTCGCGCTGCCAAGGGCAAGGAGATGATTGTCGACTCGTCGCTGGTGCTGTCCCAGTTCGCCAAGAAGAGAAACGTCCCCGTCAAGTACGACAGAAACCTGGTTGCGGCGACTATCAAGGCGATGGAGAGAGTGGAGGAGATCCGGCAGCGCAGGGAGCGTGTGTTCACGAAGCGTCGTTTGGCAGGCAAGCTTGCGCGGGACCGCAAGCGCGAGGCGGATCGCAAGGTGGTCATGGAGGGCGAGCACCTCATCCGCAAGGAGCTCCGCGAGCGGGAAGAAGGACAGCCGTTGGTGGCCGAGACTGCCAAGGCAAGCAGACTGCACGGCGAGGAGCGTCTCAGACAGAAGAAGAAGACCAGAATGTTGGTGGATGGAACTACTCAGGAGGAGATGGATGTCGATTAAAGGGCTATGCGTTTCTTACGTTTCTTTCTCTCCGGCTATCTAGTCGGGTTCGATACCTTGAGGTTATGATGGAGTTGGGTTTGTTCTGTTGTTTCAAGCTTTTCCTATCCAAAAGTATCCAGTGGTCTCTGGGATGAACTTTCATGTCCAAATTGTTGCTTTCTTTGCAGGTATATTGACTTAATCATACAAAGACGTGCTCTATAGAATCACCCGTTGTGAAGTGCTAGTGGATTGGAGGACGGAACTCATTGGTTCTCTAGCCACAGGGTGTACCAGTAGTACTTCTCTTGCGCCTTTCCAGCAAGAGCACTCTAACTTGCAGTAGGACCCTTCTATGGCATCACTACTTTAGTAGGCTTTCTAGTGTGTAATCTCAGCATTCCCCACCAGTGCTCCTACCGTCATCACCACCACCACCCGCTTCCAGCATCTACCCTATACATGCCGTAGACCACAGACAGATAGTGAAGAGTGATATCATCAATAGATCTCAACCTGATTGTGCAATCTTTCCAAGCACAGCCAGGATTACTGATGGATGAGGTCCACCGACTTCCTTTGGGTTCTGGCCGGCGGCGGCGGTGGGCAGATGAGTCAGCCGGCGAACGGAAGGACGAAAAACGCAAGAAGGCGGGAAAGCGCGTGAGCGAACTTCACAGGCGACCTCAGCTCCTCCAAGAGCTTTCCACCTTCCCCGCCACCTCCGTTTCAAGAAGAGCCTCTATGGCCGCATCAGCCTCGAGGTGCCATTGAAATCTCAGAACCCCGCCGCGCCTTTACCTTAGCCTCCGGGCTCATCATCCTCGACCATGGCCTCTCTGCTCCGGCGGCCTGGCAACCTTGCTCGATATTCGAGGAGAGCCGCAGACTGCCTTTACCGCACAAGGCCGCTCTCTGCACACGCTCCGCAGTCGAGACTGTCAGCCCTGATTATCGCGCACCGAGCTAGGACGTTCGCTACCCAACCCACCGGTGGTCCGAACCCCCCGAACGACAATGGCAACAACAAGAACTCGAGCTCATCAACCGGGCCCGGGAATAATGGCGGAGACCCGAAGAAGCCGGAAGAGGAGAATGTGCTCACCAAGGAACAACAGAAACATCTAGATGAATTCATCGCACATCTGAAAGAACGGTCACCACGGAGTCAACATGAGATGCTCGACGACGTGAAACTGCACATCGAGAGGAACGGATTACCTCCGCCAGTGAAGGATTTCATCGACAACCATATCTCCACCGGGCGTCCTGCCTCCCTCATGACATACATGCGTTTGATGCGCGACCTGGCCAGTTACCTCGATGACATCGCTCGTGGCGTAGCGCGGATCGAAAACGAGCGATTGATGAAGGAAATTGAGGAACTAGAGAAGAAGAATGCAGAGGAAGGAAAGCAACCAGGGAAAGAGGGGGAGAAGAAGGATCAGGAAGGAAAGAAGAAGGACCAAGAACAAGATAAGCAGCGAAAGGACCAGAAGGACCAAAACCCATTCGGCAAGAATCCGGGAGACCCTCGAGATATGATTGTTTTCAAGCTCGACAACATAAATTTCTGGGCGGGCTTGATTGTCAGTTACTATATCTACCGCAGTTTCTACCCGAGCGAAAACAGCAGCGATATCACATGGCAGGAGTTCCGGGCCAACTTCCTCGACAGGGGCTTGGTTGAGAGGCTGACCGTCATTAACAACACCCGGGTTCGGGTAGAACTTCACCGTGATGCGGTGGCTCAAGTCTACCCCGAATCGCCTGCTGCTCATCCGGGATTCTACTACTACTTCACCATCGGATCCGTCGACGGCTTTGAGAGGAAATTGGAGGAGGCCCAGCAGGAACTTGGTGTCCCTAGTGCTGAACGCATTCCGGTCAACTACCAGGGTGAAGTCCCCTGGGCTGCGACACTCATAAGCTTCGGTCCCACGGTCCTTCTTTTGGCTGGTGTATATTTCCTGTCGAGACGTGCAGGTAGCGGAGGTGGTCAGGGTGGCATCTTTGGCATTGGCAAGAGCCGTGCCAAACGTTTCAACCAAGAGACCGACATCAAGATCAAATTCTCCGACGTGGCTGGTATGGATGAAGCCAAGGTGGAAATCATGGAATTCGTCAGCTTCCTGAAGAACCCGGAACGCTTCCAGAAGCTTGGTGCCAAAATCCCCCGTGGTGCCATTCTTTCGGGTCCTCCGGGTACCGGTAAGACGTTACTTGCCAAGGCCACGGCTGGTGAATCCGGCGTGCCCTTCTTCAGTGTCAGTGGTTCGGAGTTTGTCGAGATGTTTGTCGGTGTCGGTCCTTCCCGAGTTCGTGATCTGTTCGCCAACGCGCGGAAATCGACGCCCTGCATTATCTTCATCGATGAAATTGATGCTATCGGTAAATCAAGAGCGAAGTCGAACTACGGCGGCGGTAACGATGAACGCGAGAGCACGCTGAACCAGATCCTTACCGAAATGGACGGTTTCAACACTTCCGAGCAAGTGGTGGTGTTGGCTGGTACGAACAGACCCGACGTTCTCGATCAGGCTCTGATGCGTCCTGGACGATTCGATCGGCACATCTCTATCGACCGGCCTACCATGGATGGCCGCAAGCAGATCTTCGGCGTTCACCTGAAGAAGATCGTGACGAAGGAGGACATGGAATACCTTCAAGGAAGACTTTCGGCCTTGACACCCGGTTTTGCTGGTGCTGATATCGCAAACTGCGTTAACGAAGCCGCTCTGGTTGGTATGTATACAAATCCCTTGAAGAAGAGACGATCTCCCCATATAATTATCCCTATACTAACCAGCTTCTGTACAGCTGCCCGTGAAAACGCCGATCATGTCACCATGAAGCACTTCGAGCAGGCCATTGAACGTGTCATCGGTGGCTTGGAGAAGAAGTCTCTTGTACTTTCACCCGAGGAGAAGCGTGTTGTGGCCTACCACGAGGCCGGACATGCCATTTGTGGATGGTATTTCCGCTGGGCTGATCCTCTTCTCAAGGTTTCCATCATCCCCCGTGGCCAAGGCGCTCTGGGTTATGCCCAATATCTGCCCGCCAACGGCGACACCTACCTGATGAACGGAAACCAGCTCATGGACCGTATGGCCATGACCCTGGGAGGACGTGTCAGCGAGGAACTGCACTTCGACACAGTCACTAGTGGAGCCAGCGACGACTTCAACAAGGTCACTCAGATGGCCACCGCCATGGTGACCAAGTTCGGTATGTCATCAAAGCTACGCTACATCTACTACGAGGAGGACCCGAAGAGCCAGATGCACAAGCCCTTCTCCGAAGAAACGGCTCGGGATATCGACGGTGAAGTCCGCCGCATTATCGACCAGGCCCACAAGCAGTGCCACGATCTCCTGACCAAGAAGAAGAAGGAAGTCGGCATCGTAGCCGAGGAACTCCTCTCCAAGGAGGTCCTCAGCCGCGACGACATGATCCGTCTTCTCGGCCCGAGAGAATGGCCCGAATCCAACGAGTTCGCCAAGTACTTCGACGGCCGCGGCGGCGCCACCATCGCTCCCCCTGAGCCCACGGAATCCACTGAAGGCAAGGACGGCCGCGACTCCACCCCTATCCCCCCATAGATGATGCAAATCCCGATTGGAAAATCCTCGAATACTATTCATCTCTCCCAAGAACATCACTCACGGCTGACGAAAGGTGCGGCGAGGCGGGGGTTTTTGCATGCATGTCTTCTTATTCATATCATATATCGTTGTCCTCTTTTACTTCCTCGTTTCCTTGCTTGGGTTTTGTATTTATTTATCTTGTGTGTGTCAACTCGGAGCATCTCCTTTCTAACAATTTCCCTCTGTTTACGCATTTCATCCATCCCATCCGTCTGCTGTTTGTTACCTTCCAAGTTGTCGCCATAAATATTAGGACTATGACCTTTTTTGGTGTTTCCTGCGTGCTTGGTACTTTGCTCCGGAGTTCCCTCCCCAACTTCTCTACTCCTTTCCCCGTCCCCCTCTGACATCTATCCCAGTGGGCAATTATTCGTCCCCTTGATATCTCTATCATCACTGTCTCGCTTCTCCCCTTCTCTTCCCTCGTTCGCTTTCTTGAGGAAAGCGTTCGGTGTATTGTACTGTACTGTATAGTAGGTAGTTATTTTATATTGGTGTTCTTCATATATAGATGGTAGGCGAGTTCAAATTATATTTAAGTATAACTCAAGTGACATCGTAGGCCATTGTGCGGTGTAGGGTAACTATACTTGTAAATAGGACTGGTTCGAGTCTGCAACACATCATTTGCGCTGTGCATTTAGAAGCTAGAAGGCGTGTTGTCAATTTCGCATACAAGGGGCCCGCCCAATTGCCGCGTGCTTCTTCAGTGGTGGAACTTTTCATAAATTCGACAAGGATATCAAAGACTGAACATGACAAAGTATATGCAGAAAGCAGAATGATATATGTTTTCCAGAAGATCCAACACCAAAAGATATGTACTCCAAAACAACTCGAAATCATCAAATGAAACCGGGATCAATGAAAATGATAAACACCCAGAACCGAAATAAGAGGCAGATCAATGTGAACTCGGCACATCAAGTATCCTCCAAATTCACTGGCTCTTCTTGTCCGCCTCGTGAGTAGTCTGCTCGCTCTCCTCGGGCTGCTCAGTGACAGCCTTGCGAGCCTTCTTCTTGCTGCTCTTGTACTTGGGCTTGACCGACAGACGGGGAATGAAGCGTCCCACGCGAGCCTGGTACTCCTTGTACTCAGGGTACTTGCCGGCGCTGATCGATTCGGTGAGACGAACGCTACCCTGGAAGATGAGCAGAAGGCCCAAGACACCAATGCCGGTCCACTGGACGTAAGATTCGGTGCGGTAGCAGTTCCAGAGGTACAGAGTGAGCCAGATGGCCTGCTCACAGAGGAAGTTCGGGTGACGAGACAGGGACCAGAGACCACTGACGACGAAGCCGCGCTCCAGATCCTCAGGCTCATACCGGCCCTTGTACTGGTCGGGGATGCGGGCTGTCTGCTGGTAGTTGTGCTTGGCAGTCTGGAAGTTCCATTGCTGCTGATCGGCGAAGTACTCGATGATAATGAAGAAGAAGGCCACCCGGGAGAAGACGAGGTCCGGGACCTCGAAGGATTTGTGGTCCGACAAGCGCGAGAGAAGGAGGAAGTTGTAGGTCGGAGCCGTAATCAAGAGTAGCAGCAAGGACTGCGTCAGGCTGATGAAGAGGATGTTGAAGATGAAGAAGACGAAACGGTTGTTGACCTTGGAGCGTACGACCTGCCAGCGGTAGTCTTCCGAGCCGATTGAGTAGCCACCACGGCGCCAGTAGTTGAACGTCAAGCGGGCCTGGGTAGGTTAGCAGGGGTGGACTTAATGCGCAGGCCATCACGGTACTTACGCTCCAAATCAAGGTGATGGCTGCGATAGTATCCAAGCTCTGAGTCTGAAGACCCGACAAGCGGGCCCAGAGAGCAAAGTGCACATTGTAGATGGACGGCAGGATACTCCAGAACCGGTCAACCTGGGAGTAGTTCCTGTTGATCTCCGAAGCGATGACAAACAGGACTGATAGGGCCAGACTCAAGAAGAGAGCTGAGATGAAAGGATTGGTGGAGAGGTAGATGTCCTTGAGGATATTCACATCCTTGGCTGCGGCTGCCAGCTGCAGTCGCTCGGGAAGCGCCGTGATTTGCGACAAGAAGGGTAGGACAGTGTGGCTGAAGGAGGCACAGTCCACGACAGACTTGACGTCAGGGAGGGGTAGCGCCATCTCGGTCAGATGCACTGAAGGAGGATTTTAGTTAGTTGGTTGCTGCTGGGGTGACAGGGAAGCTTCTCGCATGTGAGTGGAAGCAAGACAAGACCGGGTTGTGGATGGAGTCAAAACAATCACCACAACAAGCTGGCCGGGAATCGTGACCGAGCAACCGCCCGCGGCTGCCTGATTCAGGCCCCGCAACTTGTCCCAATCCGGCCATTGATGGGAGCTCGGGCCATTCTATAGGCCTCAGGCAGTACCAAGCATTTTCAGGCAAAAAGGCACCATACCCGTGACTCGCGTCTTTTTCGCGTCTACAACGACAAAGTAGATGAATAGTATGTGAGATTGTCCACTTCGCCATAAAGGTCAACACTCTTGTTTCGGTTGCGCTCTGGAAGGGAGCATCGGTCATGGGCATACCTTAGCCTTCCTGATCAACTCAGGCAATTGCCATGACGGCGCAAAGGGTGCTATGCGTGGCAGAAAAGCCGGCCATTGCTAAAGCTGTGGCCCAGCACTTGTCCGGTGGCTCCTTTCAAACAGTAAGTGGCTCAGTGCCGGGACTTGCCAGTCCTCCCTGGGGGTTATAGATGCTGAAGTAGCTGTACTGTAGATAGCCATCCGGGGAAATCAATATGTCAAAAACTATGTATTCGATTTCAATTTTGGTGGCTCTTGGGGCACTTGCTCCGTGACCATGACCAGTGTCATTGGTCACTTAACTGGTCTGGATTTTGAACGCCAATACAGAACTTGGCTATCTTGTCCACCATCAGCTCTCTTCGAAGCTCCAGTACACGAGTCCGTGGCTGACGTATGTTTTTCTGCGCAACTCTACGAAGTTCTGGTATGAAACAAGAGCTAATGCCCGGGGGCAGGATAAAGTAGCCATTGCGAAGAACATCCAGGAACAGGCCCGGAGATGCAAGGCCCTTTTTATCTGGACAGACTGTGATCGAGAAGGTGAGCATATAGGAACGGAAATCCGTAAGCAGGCAAAGGAAGGAAATGCTCGCATCGTCGTCAAACGGGCAAGGTTCAGCAATACAGAGAAAGCGTAAGGATAACCCCCCTCTCCAGATGATATGCATTGCTGATTTTCAGGTAAAGTCATGTGCTACACGCTGCTCGATCACTTATCGAACTTGATGACCTCCAAGCAAACGCTGTCGCAGCTAGAATTGAACTTGATCTCCGGATCGGTGCGGCATTCACTCGTCTGCAAACGCTTCAGCTGAAACCTCTTTCTGCAGCGCTACAGGATACTATCATAAGCTATGGTATGTTTCTATCCTTCCTTGTACGAGCAGTTCTGACTGCCGACCAGGATCCTGCCAATTCCCGACCCTGGGCTTTGTTGTCGATCGGTATCTCCGCGTCAAGAACTTCAAACCCGAGACCTTTTGGGGAATCAAAGTTATGCATACCCGGGACGATATCAAGGTCAATTTCCTCTGGAAACGTGTTCATCTATTTGACAGAGCTGCGGTGACGGTGATGCTGGAGCGGTGTCTTGTGGCAAAGAAAGCCAAAGTCACCAAGGTCACCCAAAAGCCCACCAGCAAATGGAGACCTCTACCGTTGACAACAGTGGACCTCCAAATGATGGGGAGTAGATATCTCCGCATGGACAGTCAGACGATCATGAAGGTAAGGCGTGTGGTCTGTCAGATGCTCGAGCAATGACTTACGCAGTCCAGGTCGCGGAAGCCCTATACACGAAGGGGTTTATCAGTTACCCCCGTACCGAAACAGATCAATTTGATAAGGGGATTGACTTGAAGAAGCTCGTCGAAAAGCAGCTACCGGACGGAAATTGGGGACAATACGCTCGACAGTAAGCATCTCTCAGACATGCCTTGCTGCGCTGCTAACGTCTTAAGTCTTCTGGACGGAGCATTCAAGACTCCACGATCAGGTCGACACAACGATCAAGCCCACCCGCCTATACATCCCATTTGTTGGGTCGCACCCACAGCTCTTACCGCTGATGAGAAGAAAGTCTACGAGTTCGTCGTCCGTCGCTTCCTTGCGTGCTGCTCTGAGGATGCCAAGGGTCAGTCGACGGAAATCGAAATCCAATACGGCGACGAATTCTTCCACGCCAAGGGCCTCCTAGTCCTCGAGCGAAACTACCTAGATGTCTATGTATACGACAAGTGGGAGAGTAGCCAACAGCTGCCAAATTATCAGATGGGCGAGATGTTCGAGCCCACTGAAGCCAAGATATTCGATGGCAAGACCTCACCTCCCAACTACCTGACCGAACCGGAACTTATTGGCCTCATGGACGCCAATGGAATCGGCACCGATGCTACCATGGCGGAGCACATTGCTAAAATCAAGGAACGACAATACGTTGCCGTCCATTCGCGTGGAAGCGGTCGAAACGCAGTTAAGGAACTGATCCCCACCCGATTGGGCATTGCTCTGGTGGAAGGATATGATAATGTCTTCGCCGGTATACCGGATAGCCCTTCCCTGAGCAAACCTTTCCTTCGGAAGGAGATGGAGCTGCTAATGCGGGAGATCTGCGCCGGCAGGCGGACACGACAGCAGGTCGTGCAGGAGAGTCTTGACATGTATCGGGAGGTATTTGTGCACACACAGCGGCGGATCAATAGGCTGAAAGACGCCTGTCGGAAGTACTTGGTTGAACAGGAAACTTCCTGACTGTGTTGTTCGAGTGTAATATCTGGAGTGGCTGATTCTGATACCCCTGGCTGGTGAAATTTACCGAATTGTATATTCCCGTGTGGCGTTGGAAAGAGTATTTTCATCCTTATGATTCAGGTCTCTGCGCGAAGGTCTCCGGTATGTTGATTATTTGCAGCTAAACAACTCACATACAGACGTGAGTTTCGTACAATGTACCAAAAGCTACATATCCACATAGCTGCACTCTGTATACATCGAATATGAATCTGCCGGGAATCCTCCGGTACATGCCGCCTTCATTGTCCATCAAGCATACAGACACAGCGACTCCGCTTCTGCGAAGGGTTAGTAGAATACAACTTAACAAGTCAAGGACAGCTATAAAGATACCTTTACCTTTCAACTCAGATGGGTCACCGTCTTCATCCTCATTCCCATCCATCCACCAACCCACCCCTTTTCATCTAACACATCCTATCACCAATGCTGGTTTCAAAGTTCATCGTATCCACCACCATGGATATCTGCAATCTGTCATTCACTTTCCTCCTCCTGTCCACAACAGTCATGTTGTATTTCAGGACTCTATTCGCTCATCCCATCCACATTACCAGCCCCCCTGCACCCGTGCAGGTTCCAGCTCCCTCGCCAACCTACACCCTTGCCTTCCTCGACGAGCCCGTCTTCAAACCACTGGCATCTCACATAGCGGAGCATCCATATCCGTGGCGTGATAAACGTCCATTCCAGGAGACTAATTATGCGTTGCTTATGGGTGCTGTTCAGTCTCTTCTCGAGGCTGAGATTGAGGAGGAAGAGGGTGGTGTGGCATTGAATGAGAGCTATGAGCAGCAGGGTGCCGTTGAGAGTAACTCGACTGAGACTTTTCTTCTTTGGGTTGGGGCTGGGGAAGATGAACAGTGGCCTTGTGCTTAGGGGAGGCGCTCAGATGAATTGAAGGGAGAAGGTTCTCCTTCTTGACTTGAAATTGTGAGAAGTACAATGCGGGAGTGGATCTTGGAATTGTCTGTGACGGGATGTTCCTATGGGGATTGCCAACGAGAATCTGGATTATATGTCAAGCCATAATAATGTGTTAATGAAACCTCGCTTATCGGAGTAATTCTTTTCATATATATTTCTGTCATCGTAGAGTTCCACTTCAAGGTTTGAAGCAGCTAACCTGATGATATGTTGAAAATAATGCTCGGTAGCGGGAAGCGCCTTCAGCTTCCCATCCGGAGAAAAGGAATAACCCATCAAATACACGCTAAGCCTATAATAGTACTGGGTATTTGCAAGCTTGGTTTTGAGACAGAGTCAGACTCATACAATACCAAACAGCTAGATTCAAACACGTGCATCGTGACGGATGATGCTAAGCCAAAAGGGGACTATGGTCGTATAGGGTAAGAAGTAAATTTTATTACATTCAGACAACTTAAGAGGATATAGCCACTAGATTCCACTACTATTCGCTGGATAATGTTTACGGACAAGAAAGCGATCCAACCAGCATGTGACAGAAAAGGAAACTCGGAGGAGTGTGTACAATGTCGTGCTAAAAAAAGATATGTCTGAATCAAGGCGGTCTCTATTTGGGCTACACATATCTAGATATGGAAAAGCGGACTATAAAATTCCCAAGATAGGTTTAGCACTAGTATATATCTAGAAATTATTCGGCGATTTTAGGTGATTTTCTATTCAGATATAGTAGTCAGCATATAGCCCTACAATGGCTTAGCTGTAGAATCCTTTCGCCCGTACATAAAGTCTAGATAGCGTTCGCCAACATTGGAATCGATCACACTTTTGCTCTGTATCTGTGTCTACCTCCTTGCATTTACTCTCACGCGCTTCTCTCCATGATGGACTCATCTCCCCTCCCCTATCATGGCTCCTGCCACTGCGGTTTAGTCAAGTTCATTGCAATTATCTCGATGCCTCCAGTTGGAGTCCGGGACTCTGCAGCTCCGCCTCCGCCCTCGCCTTCGCAGCCCCGCTTTTACAAATGCAATTGCTCGACCTGCCACAAATCCGGCGTCTTCCATATGCGCTTGCCAGATGCCCCAAACGAGTTTTTCTTATTCTCCCCACTAAATCTAGAAGAGCTTAGCAATTATCAATGCTTTAAGCGTCTGGTAAATTGGTATTTTTGCCCTACATGCGGCGTCCGATGCTTTGGTGTCGCAGCGCGCTGGAAAAAGGACTCTATTGAACCCGAGAGATTCAACATGGCGATTTCTAGTGAGGAAGGAAAGGAAATTACCCCCATCAAGGGTCACGATGAACAGCAAAGGATATCGGTCTTGCGATTGGACCCCGAAGGTTATAAGGAGAACCAGACCGGATATTTCTCCCTGAATGCTCTTACCATCGATCAAGACCAGCCTCATGGGAATCGTCTTGATCTGCGTCGGATTGTCGATAACAAGTGGTTGGAATATCTGGATCGCAAGGAGGGAGTAGCAGACATTCGCTATGATTACCCGCAGGAGGGAGGTACATGGTGATGATTCCTGTCAATGCACGCTGCAGGCCCCTTCTGTGGAGGCGGCCATCGCAACACCCACAACAAGGCTGTCACACGGTGAGACGAATCATGATTCGAAAAATAGTATACTAGAAAAAGCGAGATCAAAAACATATGGAACAAGGTTGCGAAGTAGTGCCAAGAGAATCCTTAATATGCTTTCATTTAGTTGAATCTGATTAATATCCTGAGATAGAGGTTTGTTGTTTTCTTTGCATGAGAAGCCAGGGGCACATCTTCATTTAGCATTCCAATCTGTCGTTGTATACACGAAATAAACCTTTCTTGTTCATATATAAACCTCCTTGAGTGTCTATATCAGCAAAAGTCCGCAAAAGATAGATCGAGGTTATATGGATAAACCCGACATACCAATGACCTTATGCTATATAGTAAGCCCCGGTCTTCCTGCTGTGAACATGAAGTGGTATATAGCACATTATGTAATCATAAATATCAACAAACTGGGGTTATAGCTCAGTGGTAGAGCGCTCGCTTTGCATACCCATAGCTAAACTGCGAGAGGTCAAGGGTTCGATCCCCTTTGACTCCAACTTTTTTTCTGCCATCATCGCCATCATAGGATGGGGACTTCCGTCTTTTACTATTGCTATCTTTCTATGAAAGGAAGATGGGTTTTCTTTTCTTTTCCCTCTTTTTTTGTTCCCCATCTGCAAGTTAATCACAAAATGAGTGAGTATGTGGCTGAACTGCTCTGCATACAAGATTGCCTTACCAAATGGAGACACTTCGTTGATACACTCTTACAATATATCTCTTCTGATACGGAAAGTTACATTCCCAACTGGGGTTTTATAGACTGAAGCTTTGCATTATCTGGACTCTGGGCCATTTTAGCTAACATCGTGAAAGCTGCCAGACGTCTCCCACATCTACGTAGGAAAGACAATGAACCCTCAGGAGTTACTCATCTCCAGTGAGATGCAAACTACACACGGTTATGGCTGGGAACTGCCATCAAGGTATCAGGAACCTGTCTGGCGCTTGCAGATCCTCACATCTATAGGCACAACCACTGAAGCTTATCTGTCTCACTTAGAGACAGAAAAGAGCTTCTCTAAGGAGAGATCAAACCAAATGGAGTTATATAAGTCTGCTATACTCCCTTCATAGCCAAATCGAATGAGAGCGACACCGATGCAAATAACCCTCACCTTACTCAATTGGGTCACCCACCCCCTGCTCCAGGAAACACCCACGCCAAAACAAATCAACACTATGGACCCCTTCAGCATCAAAAGGGTTCCCTGCATCGTGCTATGCAACATTATCCGACAAATCCCCGACTGGGTGACACTCGTAAACCTCATCGAAGCGTCCCCACGAATACGGGAGATCTTCGAACCCGGCAAGAATCCCAAGGAAGACGCAGAGCCCGCAGCAACGCACATAGTCGACATCATCGTGAAGGATAACCCCATCACAAAGAGCAGTCTACACCGTCACTTCTGGAGAATCACAGAACTAAAACAGCTAACCCCAGAAGGAATCCAGGAGTCATTCCGAGAAGCACGTCCTTATATCCGAAGAAGTGGCTTAAACGAAGGAGAGCCGGAACAACGCAGCCTAACAGAATTCCTCGCCCGCCATAAGCCTCCCACTTCTATATCCTGAGCCGTGTTATGGGAAATGGTACACATAGCCGCCAATATCCAACGATTAGCCTGTGCGTGCTTGACATTCCTCGAAGGCCTGCTACAAGCTCACTTTTACTGGAACGGAAGGTTCCATGTAATGAAGGAACTGGATTTGAGCCGGCCCTCGTGGGAGGAGGAATATCGTGTCTATCGCGCCCTGTGGCATTTGCAACTATACTCTGTGTTGCATAAGGGAGGTGTTCTCCCCGTGGATGGACATATTGTGTGCGTCCGCGGCCAGTATCAGCCCGAGGTTGCTACCTGGGATTTACTTCCTGGCGTTGCCCGCGTTGAGATTCAGACTATATCCCAGTGTCTTTTGAACCTTGTCAATGGGAATCATAATCTGAATCTGAATGGGTGGAGAGAGTGGGCGAATTGGAAGAAGTGGTACCCGCTTATTACTGAGTTGCCTGATGCATCTCGGCTGGAGTTTGGGTTTCCGACTCGGAGTCCTCCGCCCCAGCCTGGCTGTTTGCGTGGTGTGATGGATCCTTTTGTTGAGAGGCTTAAGAAATATGCGGTCCAGAATAAGCTTAATTTCAAGAAGTCGGGGCTGGAGTTGCCTCATAGCTGGCATATTCCGGGAAATAGGATGATTGGGTTGATGATGTGGGATGTTCGTCGATTGAATAATTCAGGGTTGTGGCCGTTGCATTATTAGAGCATTGAGATCATACTATGGATTTGCCGGATCTTGAGGACTGGGGCATCGTATTCCGGGAACCAGATTATTGTATAGGCAGTCAATAAAACTGAGAATCTAGTATGGAATGTCCCTTTTGTTCTAGCTAAACTTTCATAAAGTTTTTACAATAAAATAATTTGTTAGCTTCATTTAGGCACTTTACCATATCTTCTACTGCCTACATGGCCTCTGTCACGGTTTTCTTCTAATCTTCCTTCTTTATAGCATTATGAGCATCTAGATGGTCATGGAATCTGACTTTGGCTTCTATGCATGTAGATCTCAGAGCCAGAGGGTTAGCGGCAGAAGATGCTAAGGACACTTGACTAGTATTCTTGGATATTACGAGCAGCCATCTAAAGACTTCTTCCTTTCTCTAACTTTAAAAGCACACCATGACAATTTGATGAAAATGGCTGGGCTCGTTCAAGGACAACTTGTATGTCTCAAGGGTTATTTAGGATGCAAATAGCTATAGAACAAGTCGTGACGAGAAAAGAACCTAGAGCTTACCCATGTGTCTGTAGGTTTCGTGTATGACCGGTTACAGCTTACCAGGGGTGGTGCTTGGACTAGATGCATTTGTTGTGGTCGGTGGATTTTGGGAAAAAGTCGGGATGAAACCACGGCTGAACGTTTACCGATATCTTTTGTGCAATTTTTATTCTATTGATATATTTAATTTTCCTCAAGAACTCCGTAGGAATTGAAACCTTCTCGCCTAGTATTCATTCCCGTTGGTTCCAACCCACGCAGTAAATTGGAGAAGGCGCGCAGACTTGTGAATCAGGGGGAGCGAGCATGTAAGCCCAGTAAACTATACACGAACAGTTACTACAGGCCACATTAGGCTACACTCTGCCGAAGATGTATCTCTTTCCCTTGCTATAAATCAGTTTACCTGGTTCTATACACGCGGACACGCGATATATCGTTGCAGTCCACTACGGGCGCTCTGTTGTCCCTTGACTCTTCATGCCGTGGCCCGCCTCTCGCTCTATTGCGATGTAGTGTTAGTATGATGTTTGACACTAAATTCAATGTCAGGATTTCTAACAGGAGAGGAGCCTGAGGGGAGGCGGGAAAGGTTCGCTAGTACTTACTGGCTCAGCTTCCCTACACTTTGTACCTTTTCATCTTGACCGACCCACTCTTTCGTTACACAACATACGAATGACGACATTATAGGCAGTATCAAATCAAAAGAAACCTACGAGGTCTAGACATATCACTTTATGGGCTCCAGATGTTGTGTGTCTACAGTCATCCGTCTGTTTGCTTTGCGCACCGCGCGGTTGTTTTGCACCCCTGGGGTTTTTCTGCACCACACTTTCTTGTTTTTCCCGTTCTCTTATTACATTATTGGCTGTTTGGTCAAAACCGTATTGATATGAAACCATACTTAACTTTATTTAGCAGGCTTTCAAAACGTACAGTATTGGTGGTAAAGGATGAAAGAACCAAACGGGCGGGTAAGAAAAAGGGCCTTTTGTTTATTGCAGTCTTTGTTCAGGGTTAGTAGGAGACTGTGAACGCATCCTGCCTAGTACCTGGGGGGCTTAAAACTCTCTGCTGTACGCCCCTTTTGTATCAGTAGATACATCGAATTTGTGGCTAGACAGCAACCAAGACATTTTTCTCATACTCTTATCCCGAGACATTCTCCTGATACCCTTATCCAACTGATCATCTGTCACACTCCAGGTGCTTACAATGGAACAAGATCAGCACGGACGTCGGAGGAGCATACGCATCATTGAAAAGACACTGAAAAGCGAAGCCAATACAGAGAAAACACCGGCTTCAAGTTCCAAGAAGAAAGGCCGTCAGCAAAGTGCTCTTGTCCATACGAGGGTACAGAAGAAACAAGCCAACACGGGGAAACAAAATCCTTCACGACGGACACAAAAGCCTCGAGCTAATACATCAAGACGAGCACCAAAGAGGACGGCACCGCAAGAGACCCCCAACGCAGCCAAACGTGGCCGTCCAAAGGAAGCACAGGGAGCAGCCAATACAAAGAAGCAACCTAACCAGAAAGAATACCAGCATAAAAGGGTATGGCTTGAGTACTTGCGCACTCGAATGCCTTAAGATACTGACTCCATGTCTGTTTTAGATACGTCCCTCGACCAAGACACAGAATAAGCGGAAGGCACAAACACCAGAACCATCATCCTTTAGCCCAGAACCGCAGTCCAAAAAGCAGCGTCAAGAGCAGAACCCCCCAGTTCCGGATGACCAGGAGGTTGGTTTGCGTATGTCTTGCACAATGGAGACCGGATCAAAACTAATCTCTTATTAGTTGCGTCTAGAAAATCCACAAATCGAGGGGGATGCTGCCGTATATTACTGGATCACCAACGGAACTTGGCCAAAAGAAATGCCTCAATCTACCCCTAACACCCAGTTATCAAATGTCCACCTTGCTTCTAGGCCTCCAACCAATCCTCTAATGACACAAACCATCGAGCCAACAACAGGGGCCAAGTCTCAACCCTATGCTACAAGTGCCTGTGAGAGATACCTTGAGTCTAAAGGCAGCTACTTGAAAATTGAGTATGGGGTTGCAAATAGGGTTGCAAACGATGATAAAAGACTGTGCCAAAATCTTCTCAAAAGAGATGGATATGAAACTCCCAGTGGCACGGCATTCGAGGATAACGCTTGCGCCTATGTTCGGGAG
The DNA here is from genome assembly GCF_003344945.1 of Aspergillus welwitschiae. Taxonomy (NCBI): domain Eukaryota; kingdom Fungi; phylum Ascomycota; class Eurotiomycetes; order Eurotiales; family Aspergillaceae; genus Aspergillus; species Aspergillus welwitschiae. The sequence goes on from NW_020798695.1 coordinate 888,724, forward strand.
CGATTATCAGATGGGAACGAGACCGGAGTCACTCGAATGATCAGTCAATGGATTGTTCCTTCAGCTGTCCTTGAGATGTATAGTGGACGACTGAACTCTACTCCGAGTTTGATTGAAAGTATGAATCAGCCTTGGAGTTGGTCAACTTCTCTCGATGAAGATCCGAGCATACGACGAAGTTCAGGGACAAAAGAACCGAATACATCTCTCCCAGCACCACGACCAGACTATGCCGTAGGCTTTTCACAAGGTGCATTTACCTGCAAGCAGATTCGCAAGCTCAAGCCATTACTTGGAGAACCCGACGTGACTTCTGTTTGCAAGGGCATAAAAGAGATGCTTTTCCCATTTCTGGCTTGCGAAGTAAAGTCCCCTGCAGGTAATCTCACAGTTGCAGAAAGGCAAAATGCTCACACACTGACTCGATGTCTCAGAGGTGTCGTTGAGCTTTTCAATTCACTGGGGCGCGTGAATGAATTACACCGGAGAATTCTTGGTTTTTCTGTCTGTCACGATCATGAGACGGTGAAAGTATACGCTCATTATCCTGTGGTTGTAACTGGAGAGCCGATTTCATATCGTCATGAATATATTGATGTATGGAACTTCATTTCAACGGAGCACAGGTGGAGGTCTTACAAATTTGTAATGGCCATCTATCATGATTGGGTTCCAACGTATTTTGCATTACTTTGTTCTGCAATTGACCGTTTACCGGATATTCCTTCAGACGTTGCACCTCGCCGGTCTGTGGTTCAGCCCGGGAGCCCAACTGACCAGGATTCCTCACGGGGGGAAAGTTTATTGCCAGAGGATGAGGAATTGGACGCAGATACTAAAAGGAAGCGTGGCAATCAACCTCAGCCATCCATTGGACGAAAGGCTTCCAGAGGTTCAAAGAGGTTGAAGGAAGGACACTAATGATAGGCTGCGCTTTTCTCCTGGCCGCCCACAACACCTTGGCCATAATTATATATAGTATGTTCCTTCAGTTCGGTCTCCATATTATAGTCCTCATGGCGGGTTTCCTAAGTTTCTTTGTGTTATCAATTCGGACAACATTTCTCATGATCTCATTGATATGTCACGGTATGGTTTGGGAAATAATCATGGCTGCCCGGATCAAATTGCAAAAGAATGGCATGATATTCAGCACAATATAGAAATATACAATACTAGATCAGAATCAGTCAAAAGGAAAAGTAGTTGGGTACTTTTCTAAGTCGTAATGTGCACCACCTGGCGAAATTTGTTCCTTAGACGACAGTTGATGACCATGGGGTTCTAACACGCCTTTTGTCAACCCCTGTGCATTTACAAAAAGCGGCCTGTATATCTAGTACATACTATCATCAGTTATTAGCAAGGATCATTTGCAACCCAGCTGCAGCGTACACGTGTATCTTGAACCATATGCCCTTAACAAGCCATGCATCATCATCATCCCAGTTACCCTTTTACAAAGCAAATCTATCTTGTATGCTTAGAAAATTCCTTGTGTTGGATGACTATAATACCTAGATAATTGCACTATTCCGGGATCTGGGCGAGAGAGGAGAGGCTACGATTGCTGCTGATGAGGGCCGAGAAATGGATAGAAATACTAACTAGTATCTATCATTCCTTAGTAGCCTAAGCAATTTACCAGAGGTGGTGCCTGGCTACTGTGAATGTCTCTGAACATAATATGAATTGAGTCAGATAGGGGCTGTGTCAACGATTTATCTTTGAATGCTATATAATCAGCTATCCTGAACTCTCAAACGTCTGGCTAGTGCCATCAAAATGACTGATATTGGACATATTGCAGCACCTTAATTTTCAAAAACTAACCCAGCAAGCTCCAACAGCTCAGCATGACCGATCTCAACATCCCCTTCAGATGGCCCCCTTGATCTCCCCATCAGGTCCTTGAATCCTAGCTTGACTGAATCACCCTCCACATGGGGTGTTTCAGCTCCATAATTCACTGTAGTCGTGGATTTTAACACAGGCCGATAATCATTTGGGCCTCCCTTGGACTGAGACCTAGTGTTAGGAGACTTTTGATCTTCGGGGCCATATTTCTCAAGCACAATGCACTTTGTTTGCATTAACACATTGATGATCAAGACAACTTTAACTTCCCCAACAGAGTTTGCAATCCGCCACGCAGCATCCTGCCGCAGACGTGGCATAGAATCATCAGACACTGCAGATTCCACCACAAAGGAAGGCCAGTCACGCTTGTCAGATCGGATAGCAGGATTCTTGAAGGCACTGTCCCCTTCTTTGATCGCGCCCCATGGTCCTTCAAATTCTGAGGCTCCTAGGGACACGAACTGATTGTCATCGATGTTCATGTCAGCGAGTTTGGTCGATATAATGTGGCAGAGACTGTCATGTACAGTTTCAGTGGTGCTGGTAACCACCTTGAGTACGAGGGTGCTAATTTCAGGATAGTAAGTGAAACGGACTGCGCTGCCCAGTTTCTTTCGACGACTTTCAATGAATCGAAACTCTTTTAGAGAAACATTCTTGAAAGAAAGATATTGGCTCACATCTTCTGTTTCCAGTCTTTTGTGTAGATCTGCAATGGCCTTGGTGAGGGCATGCAGGTCCTTGTAGGGTGTAGCGGGATACTTCCTGATGAGGGCGAGCTCGGAGGAGGAAGGCATTGTGGGGATATTCTTGGAAGATGGAGCAGCAAAACAAAGATGTGAGTATAAAGGGTGAGGCTTTGGGTGAATGGAGAGGGGGGTGCATAGAACCCGTTGGCAGGGGTGAAGCACGGCCTTAAATAAGTCAGAGTGTCAGAGAGTAGAGCTTGACAACATTTTCTTGCCTTTGAATTCTCGGGGTGTTCTGTGCTCATCTCCGGGGTGTGCCGTTCATTATTTCATTGCAACTACTTCTTTCTAAAAAATTCTCTTAGCATGAGGTGGCCTAAGTGATGCCGGACTTTTCCAGTAACGACCCCGAGGTGACAAATTCGATGGACTTTGATATCGGCTGTTCTCATTGCCTACATGGAGTATACTTGTGTCTATATCTGTTTCTTCATTGAAATGCATATTAAGCAGGCTACGCCACCTTTATTACGACGTGATGACCCCGCAGTCCATTTCCTTTCTTTCAATTCCGCATTACTACTCACCATTGATTAACGAAAGAACAAGACTCTTTGTTGAAGGTAATGGTCCGGAACATTCCAGGTTGAGAACAAACAAGCTGCACAAATTCTAAACACTTTGTAACTCTACCATGTTTCTCTGTCTTTTGACCCATTTATGGGTAGTACTATATACTTCCACAATTCATCCTCGGCCATGCTGCCATCAATGATACTCATCATTCTTTACTTGATTAATCCTGCAAACCAACTCTACTCAATACAATCTATCTCAATTCAGTTACTTCTCCTTCTTCTCTGCAGCCAAAATGCCTCGCATAGAACAGGTTCATCAAGAAAGCCGTCGAAGAAGTGATCGCATTCGTGAAATAGCACAAAGGAAACTAGCCAGCACAGAGAAGCAAGAACCTTCTTCACCATCAAACAAACGTACAAAAGTATGTATAATGCGAGCAACTTGCTATTTCACTATCAGACACTGACGTTGTGTGTACCATAGTCACAAACCAAACCATCAGCCAACATGCAGAAAAAGCGAAAAGCGCCGGCATCACAACATGTGGAAAAACAGCCCAAGAAGCCTTGTCGGCAGCAGAATCCTGCTGTACCGGATGCCGGAAACATCGATCAGGAGGTATGTCGCTCGCCACTTTTCCCATGAAGAAGGAACAAAATAGAGCTGACACTATTCTAGTGGATTCAGGCATTCCTACAGACAGTCAAGGGCTCTTCCATACACTACTGGATACAGAATGATCGATGGCCGAAGACGCTCTTCAACAATGTCCTTGGGTTTGTTCTTGTTCACCACGAGAAAGCTCGGAGCCTCCTGAAGAAGAATATGAGGACGACAATGAAGAAGAGGATGAGGATAGCTATAAAAACCGTACTGAAGCCTATATCGATAACATATTCGTGACCTACCTTTGGTGCCAAGGCAGTTATCTCAAGGACTACAGGAGTGGGATTACAGAGGATGAGATAAAGATGTGTCAGGAATTACTCAAAAGAGAATGTGAGACCCCCAAAGACACACTAATGGACAGCAATGCTTGGTTTCATATATGCAAGAACATAGCTCAGAAAAACAAAAGTGCAATCATTCGGTCAATAGCTCAATTGATTGTTCCTTCTGCCGAGCTTGAAATATGCAGAGGTCAAGTCAGCAAAGCTATAGATCTGGTTGAGAGTATAAACGAGCTTTGGGATCACTCGATTCCACTTCAGTGGAATCCCAGACTCATACAACGAAGGCTCCCGACCCCACGACCTGATTACGCAGTGGGATTCTCTAAAGATGCGTTCACAGACGAGCAATATGCCAAACTAGAGCCTCTGCCTGGAGAATGCGGAGAAGCTTCTTATTACAAGGGCACGCAGAGTATGCTCTTCCCATTCTTTGTAGCAGAAATAAGAGATGCTAGTGGGTCATTTCTAGTCGCAGAGCGCCAGAATGCTCACAGCATGACCCGGGCTCTTCGGGGTATTGTCGAGCTTTACAGACTATCTGGACGTTGTCAGGATGAACTGGACCGGAAAATCCTCGGATTCTCAATATGCTATAGTCATTCGCATGCTGAGTTATATGCCCACTACATCGTGACTAAAAATAAAACAGAGACATGCTATTACCGCCATTTTCTCAGGACGTTTAATTTCGTGGGAGGTGGGATGGAGGAGAGATGGAAGTCTTATAAATTTGTAATAACTCTTTACAATGACTGGGTCCCAATCCATCATCAACGACTCTGCTCAGCAATTGACAGTCTACCGGATGTTGATCCGCATACTACTTGGACATCCGAGCTGCCTGCGCTTATAAATGGAACTGTATCAGAGAACATGACCGCTGCAATATATAGCGGGGAAGACTGATTGAACTTGCTTACGCCCACTTGTTCTGACTTCATTCATACTTACTTCCCCATAGTTCCCCTTCGCGATGTCAAGTTTGATTTGATTTGATTTTTTTTTTTTTTTTTTTTTTCCGCCAAATCACTGAATCACCATACTGGGCCTTCAAGGAACTCTGCCTACTTCAACGAAAACGAGTTATCCAGATTGCGACATAGGTACCATTTATAACTTGCCCAATTAGTTTATATACCCATCTACAAGCTACATGCTACACACACTTACAAGAAACTATGTACTCCCTAGAGTAGAGCGCTTTTCTCCACATTCAAACCAGTTAGAACTCACACCGTGCACTATATTCCCCATAACGAAATTCAATACTCATAAACGCACTGCAACTACTCTAAAAAAGTAACTGTGAAACAATACCTCTAACTAACTTGAGAAGAGAAAAATAAATAAATAAAAATAAAATAATAATTATTATTATTATTATCATCATAATCATAATAACCCCCAGCCTTGCTTTGCTTGCAAGGCTTCCATCTAGCCAGGGAGGGGTCAAAGAAGGAAAAAGAAAATCCCAAAAAATTGGAGTCAAAGGGGATCGAACCCTTGACCTCTCGCATACTTGCGAGGATGCAAAGCGAGCGCTCTACCACTGAGCTATAACCCCAGGTTTCTTGTGGCAAGATTAGTTATTTTAAGATATATTGTAATTTAGAGCTGTGGAATGGTTGCAGCTTATGGATCATGTAGACTTCAATGTTTGAAGCTGGGATGGAGCTACTGGCGAATGTAAATCTAGGTACCTGTTGTTGTAAGGTATTTGTGAACAAGGTAAAATTATGGTTTTACTGGTAAATTACTCGGATGAAGACACAGTGATCAGCTAGCTGTCTTCACATTCAACATCTCCCGAATGTAAGGGTTCAATATGCTAGTGGTCTCTGGTTGAGACTTTATATATCTAAGCAGGTCGTTCGCATACAGTCATTAGTAGAAATGTGCTCATACATCCACATGCTCCAACACCACACTTCCCTTTCGTGCCGTCGCCTCCACATAGCCCGGATTCTCTGCCTTCAGCTGCTTGAACGTTTTCTCTGCATCCCATACCCATGGGCTGTCCGACGCGAAAAGCAGATCCATGTCCTCCAGGGTACGTTGATTGCTCTCTGGGTAGAATGCCCACACCATCGGGATTGCGATGACGTTGCTGGCCGCGAAAACATATAGCGTCTTCTCGCCAATGGCGCTGAACATCACAGGGCAAAGAAGTGTCTAGTCGGCTGTGTTAGCTTTGCTTCGCAATCTAGGACGATGAACACACCAGCCATCCGTTTCCGATACTCCACCCGACTACGCCCCAGGCGTTTCCGCGGGCTCGTACTGCCAGCGGGTAGATCTCGGCGGGATAGATCCAGGGTACTATATGTGTGCGAGTTAGCGACGGTCTCTACAGGAAGAAGCTTGGTATGTACCTGTCAGCCATGTAGCTCCGAAAGCAGCTGTAAAGATAAAAATCATTGCGGCCGCGGCTGCTCCGAAGGAACTGGCGCGAGCAGCATCGCCCGAGTCGCGGGCATTGATGGCTAGGCGGGAGAATCCTCCGGCTAAGAACATGGCGATTCCTTGACTGACTGCTCCCCAATATAGGGTCCAGCGACGACCGATGCGATCGAGCGTAAAGACACATACGAGTGTTGCGAACTGAGTTGTTAGCAACGTCCCATGATGAAAGATACAGCACTCACCATGTAGAAGACGTTGTTCAGTCCACTAAGCCATTGACTCTTCATCGAGTCGAAACCGGCAATGCTGAAAATGGTGGGCGCATCTGCTCATGTTAGACTAGTCCAGTAGATGTGCTTTGGTAGTTGACATACAAACAGTGACACCTGCGATACCAACCCATTCTTGCATGATCTGCAGCCAGACAACCAGCTGCACACGTCGTCCAAGATGCAATTTGCCTGTCTTGTGTCCAAAAAGCATTGCTAGGTACAAAGTGCTGTGGTTCATTGACCGTTCCATTTCTGCAACGTTCTGAATATCCCGGAATTCGGCTTCAGCGCGGACAGCATCGTCGCCAGTACTTCCTCGAAGACGCCCAAGGATGTAACGCGCTTCTTGCTCGCGACCAACTTTGACCAGCCAACGTGGTGATTCGGGAAAGAACCAGACCGAGACAAACAGGAGGAGCAAGAAGATGATTTGAAACGCAATAGGGAAACGCCACCGGAACGCGGATTTGCCGCCATCGATAAAAGACAAGCCACTACATCAATTAGACAAGCCTCGAGAGAAGTAATGTATACTTACAATTCAAGCCAGTAAGCCACCACGACACCGAAGATGTTGAGAGTAAATTCGATTGCGATAAACTGTCCACGGGAGGTATGTTCAGCTGTCTCTGTAGCCCAGACGGGCACGATGGCGTTCAGAATCCCCGTGCCGATACCATTGATAAAACGGGCTGTGATCATACGTCAGTTTAGAGTGCGAATAGGCTCTTTGGATCTCTTACAGCAGATCATCCAATTGTGGTTCTGCGCTGCGCATTGCAATGACGCCCCCAAAACCGCCCAGACCGTACCTGTAGCGATAGTCCTGATTCTGCCAATCTTGTCACCGATCCAGCCACCAATTAGCGCGCCACACAACGTCCCCAGGTAGTAGACAGACACAATCCCGCCTTGCAATAGACTGTTTGTAACGACAGGGGTGAGCTCTCCGTCTTCCACTTTGGTGTATCCGAAGCCCATAAGGTCGATGTAGTCTTTGGAGTTGTTCACACCCGACATCATCCCCTGATCATACCCGAAGAATAGGATCGACAAGGCCGCGATGCAATTGATAGCGATGAGAAGATTACGCTTCTCCAATTTGTGGACGATATTCCATGATGGTATTAGGTCACTCATGGTGACTACGCTAGGGTAGGCGGTTGCAGTGACTGCTCGGGTGTATACCGGAAGATACCTTCTTCCGCTTGGGTGACTTCAAGCAGAAAGACCGCGTGATTTGGGGGAGAGATCAACTACCTGCTGTATAGAACCACGTGCGAATGGGAAGGAAGGTTACAGAGACAGCGGGCGACGCGACGATTAAATAGAACGGACTATAAGCTTGGTGGTGCAATTTGCGCCTGAAGATCATCCATTTTCAAAGAGCAACCCCATGGCGCAGGACCGGTGCCAGCCCGATGAGTCGAATATGGTTACATCCCGGGTGGGAGGACATCAAACAGCCACATCAAGGCACTTGGTCCCACTCAAAAGCAGAGACGCCATTGGAATACGGGACCCGCACGAGAAAGTCTGGAGAGAATGGGTGGGAACCCGACCCCAGACCGGGACGCGGACGAGTCCAAATCGGTCATCCGGCCAGCGCCTATGCTGCCGACCTGCAGACCGAAGGATTATGGACCAATGTCCGAGGTGGAAACAGTGACGGCATGCTAGTGTGGTCTGTATGTGTCGTGTAGGAGAGCGAGGTGCTAGTCAACCGAAACTCGGCTGTTCACACTGCACCATCCGGGGTTGGCATACTGGGGAACGCACTCCATGTACGAACTTGGGGATTCAAGAAAGCAGCGGTATCGGCGGGGCACTAAAGCTGGAGCGGGTGGTACAGAGTAGTTGGGATAGCGGATTAGGCCATCAGGAGGAGTGGATGGCCTGAAGTGTGGAGGTTTTCCGGGGATTTTGGTCCAAGCGGGTGGGGATTTCAGCCAGATTGAGGAAATCCGGAGAGCATCGCGGCGGACCAACTCCGACTCTCCTCTTTGGGACATCCCGTGCCAGTTTAGCCTGCCAACTATTTTTGCTGGATGTTGAAAGAAACTTATTCAGATGACTATCTTCTTATTTCTTTGCAAAGTTCTCTTTATATTTCGTAGACAACTAGGTCTCTTGCAAAATTGATATGTCTTAGGATAATAGCTTTATCAACGCACACAATAAGCTATGTCGGGCTCACTAATCCTGCCACGAATTTGGCAACCTGACTATGAGATAGTGACATGCCACAATACTGAGAAGTGGCCTGGCTCTTGTCCATGGCAGATATGATTTGGTTGTCAGAAAGCTGTGGGGACTGTCTGAGATTTCCTACTGGCGCATCGATGATCCCAAGAACCTGGTGAGGTGAGGCTCATCCGAAAGTTAACATTAGAGTGTGATAAGTAGCTTTGTTAGTCCTGCTTGCTCACCTTCTGCTGCTGCTGCTCGAGTATCTACGTACAACCCTTGCCTGGGGTTAGAGGTTTACTTCATCTCGGCATATTGAAGTCTAGGGGCTCCTGCGCTTTTGCACTTCGCATAGGCAAGCATAAGTATACTAACTCTGTTTTTCCTGGCTTCTGTGAGCCGTATGATATGAAATTTAGGAGTTCTCTACAGTTCTCAGCTGTCAGTATATATCAACGGTATGGGAGCAGTAGTTTCGAGGATGGCATTAAGATTCCCTTATTACAACAATGACGGAGTTTTGCAAGTTTGAAATGACACTTTAAAAGACATAAGAATACCGCTCTTGCCAAAACTTGTCAGGACTTGGTAAATTCGTCTCTAGTATGACTTGTTAGCCATGGTGGTGGTCCAGTAGCATTTTATCATCCCTTGGCATCAGGCGACTGAAAATTTTGTGGCTCAATAAAATCAGGGCGTAGCAGAGCGGAACTAATTGATATCAGATCACAAACACACCCTACTCCGGCCGAAATTGGAGCAACCGGTTATAGAAGACTAGAAGTGCACTTTAATATAGATTGAGTGGGCGCCAGCAGCATCCGAGCCGCTAAACCGTGTTTGGGGCCCGTCACCCATCTTGGATAGACAGCTGTATGTCCAATTGATTCCCCTATTGCTGTGAGTGGTGTCTCATTGCACTCTGCTCCTGTGCAATCAGTATTGCCATGACCAGAACGCGAGCTCTGGTTGCAGAGGAATTATTCGCCTGTGCAATGTAATTTTAGCCGTGCCGTTTTTCAACGGTTCTCGTTCCGGACAGAACAATTTTGGGCGAAACAATATAATTCCGGATCTGCATGAGAGCATGAGTGGCTACTGGGGGAAAGCCATAATTCTACAAATGACCAAAACAACACATTCACAGTCAACTTAAGGCGCTTGAATCGTAGCCTAGAAACATTCCATTTTCCAACGAAGCACCGCTGTTACCCACTGAACCATCCCCAATTGCCAAGCCAGTAACCACTACAGGATGCACGCCAGTTGACCAGACACTGTGCAATCTTATGGTTGCACCAAGTTAAGCTGATTTAGATTCAGAGCTACGGACGTCGATGCTCCGCAAGATGCGCTCTGCAAACGCAAGTCACGTCATATCAGTTCAAGCTCATCCGCATCATCCAATAAAGAGCGCCAGCACTCCAAGTCAGACTGGGATGAATTCCATCCGAGCAACCCATTCAATCCGCGCTTTAGACTTCCAGTCCAATGGCCTTCAGCCCAAGACCTGGACTACCTTTAGGTGCCGTGCACTGGCTCGAGCCATGCCGACGATAGCCTTTATGGAGCCAGGGGCTTGGCCAGTTACCCGCGGAGACTGACGAGATTCGGTAATTTTCATTCCCAGAGACACCGGAGAGCAGTTCATGATGCAAGATTGACTGTTCACTGGGAGCGTGACTCCTGCAATTACTCGAGACTGCAAGTGATTCCCTTCTGCTGACTCCGAAGCGGGAGAGAGTCTGGTTCCTTACCCTTTTGGGCGATTCTATGAGGTATTTTGGGCCGTAACACTGACCGGTATTCAGCCAGGTGCAGCCCCGGCACGGCCTCGCACGCTTGATGTCAAGCGATCAGGGAACTACCCCAGATATCAGAAGCAGGAGAAACTTCTGGGGATTGAAGAGCCAGACACTGTAGCGGAATTACGGTTCAGCACAACATCGGCAACATGGCAAAGGTTAGCCGAATTGACCCGACGCTCACGGGGGCGGATGATTACATACGCGAGGCATACAGTATCGATACCGGGCCGCCAGCTTTTGCTGGCGAACCTCCAGAAAGCTTCTTGTCCCAACATCGTTTTTCCCTATCATCCTCTAACCACTTGAGCCCGTCTCCTCCCACCTCCAATTGTCCCCTCCCCTCCCCTTCGTTGCTTGTTCACTGGGAGGTCTGGTAGTCCGCTGTTCTTTCTATATCCTTTGACTTTTTCCTTTGCCCTTTCGCCCCCTTTTCACCATGTTCCGGAGTCTTTTGCCGCGGGCGACTCCGCGGGTTGCCCTCCGCTGTGCCGGTCCCAAGGCCGTTCCCTCTACCTTCGTCGCTGCTCCTTCTCTCGCCTCCTTTGGACGCACACAACGTGGCTATGCCTCTGAGTCAGGTAGGTGGCCTTTTTACTTTGCGATGGGCCCGTCGCAGACGGTGCCTGCGCTTCCGAAAAAAGTGGCCCCCGGCTAACCGTCGGCTGGAATTAACGCAGGCGAACACGATCTTGTCATCATCGGTGGTGGTGTCGCTGGTTACGTTGCTGCCATCAAGGCCGGTCAGGAAGGTCTGAAGGTGCGCTATCTATCGTTCCTCGAAATGTTCCGGCTGGACGATCTCTCTAACGACTTCATTTTCACAGACCGCATGTATCGAGAAGCGTGGCCGTCTGGGCGGTACCTGCCTGAACGTCGGCTGTATCCCCTCGAAATCCCTGCTCAACAACTCCCACCTCTACCACCAGATTCTCCACGACACGAAAAAGCGCGGTATCGAGGTCGGTGATGTGAAGCTGAACCTTGAGCAGATGATGAAGGCCAAGGACACCTCCGTCGAGGGTCTGACTAAGGGTATCGAGTTCTTGTTCAAGAAGAACGGTGTCGACTACATCAAGGGTACTGGTGCTCTCGTTGACCAGAACACCGTCAAGGTTAACCTCCTTGAGGGTGGTGAGCAGACTCTGCGCGGAAAGAACATCCTCATTGCCACCGGTAGTGAGGCTACTCCTTTCCCCGGCCTCAACATTGACGAGAAGAGAATCATCACCAGCACTGGTGCCCTCTCCCTCAAGGAGGTCCCCAAGAAGATGATCGTCATCGGTGGTGGAATCATTGGTCTGGAAATGGTGCGTATACCCGGTGGAATGCATTCCGATTTTGCCGTTTGAAAATCCATGCTCATGGTTTCTTTTTCTACCCCTCAACAGGCCTCTGTTTGGTCCCGCCTCGGCTCTGAGGTTACCGTCGTCGAGTTTCTGAACCAGATCGGTGGTCCCGGCATGGACGCCGACATCGCCAAGCAGGCCCAGGGGATCCTCCAGAAGCAGGGTATCAAGTTCAAGACCGGCACCAAGGTTACCAAGGGTGACGACAGCGGTGCTACCGTCGCTCTGAGCGTTGAGGCCGCCAAGGGTGGTAAGGAGGAGACCCTCGACGCTGACGTTGTCCTCGTCGCCATCGGTCGCCGCCCCTACACCGAGGGTCTCAACCTCGAGAGCGTCGGTGTCGAGAAGGACGAGCGCGGCCGTCTGGTCATCGACCAGGAGTACCGCACCAAGATCCCCAACATCCGTGTGATCGGTGACTGCACTTTCGGACCCATGCTTGCCCACAAGGCCGAGGAGGAGGCCGTCGCTGCCGTCGAGTACATCAAGAAGGGCTACGGCCACGTCAACTACGGCTGCATCCCCAGCGTCATGTACACCCACCCCGAGGTCGCCTGGGTCGGCCAGAACGAGCAGGAAGTCAAGGCTGCCGGCATCAAGTACCGCGTCGGTACCTTCCCCTTCAGCGCCAACTCCCGTGCCAAGACCAACCTCGAGACTGAGGGTCAGGTCAAGTTCATCGCCGATGCTGAGACCGACCGCATCCTCGGTGTCCACATCATCGGCCCCAACGCCGGTGAGATGATTGCCGAGGCCACCCTGGCTGTCGAGTACGGTGCCTCTTGCGAGGACATTGCTCGTACCTGCCACGCTCACCCTACCCTGGCTGAGGCCTTCAAGGAGGCTGCCATGGCTACGTACTCCAAGGCCATCCACTTCTAAGCAGCTCCCCCCCTGTCTTGATCATGAAACCATACACACCCACCCGCATTATCCTGTACCCTTTTTGGCCTCTTGTCTCTTATCTTAGTCTAGCTCAGCTAGTCACTTCCGTGTAGCATTGACCTCATTAAATTTTCCTATCTTTGGTTGTGTATTCAGATATAACGAAATCAATAGTACTGCCTAACATTAACATTACACCAGTTGATGAGTAAAAAGAGTATGTAGTCAGTGAAAAAGAGCACCAATCAACCACTCAACCAACTGAAGTTTTCGCAAAGTGGAGAATGTATAAAAACATAAAAAACAAAAAGAGAATTTGAGCTCCGATAGGGGGAATCGAACCCCCGGCTGCCGTGTGAGAGACGGCGATGTTAGCCACTACACCATATCGGATGTTGTTGAGGAACTGCCCTTTATTTTGCAACATAAACCAAGGATAGATCAAATAACACCTACTACAGCTTTTTCTATCTATAGGGCTGTCTCCTTTCCCACTGTAATACTACATTTCTACATCCTATATCCCTTAAGCCTTTCTCGAAACACGACTAACGATTCAATTAACAATTTAAATGCTTTAATCCCTTACACCAACTATAATACTAATGCCAAAATTTCTTCTCCTTGATCATACTCTTCTACTACCTCCCCATAATCAGATCTACTATCATGTTCATAGAGCCCTCAGCCTCCCGCCTTAACTGCCAGGCATATATAAGTAAGTAATCAATGGAACCTCAAGGTCGCCGTCACCGCCGCATCCAACAACAAACTCGTGGCATTAACATAACTTGCCGACGGACTAAGCAAATAAACAATAGTATCGCCGACCTCATCACTCTCGGCTGCACGCTTAATTGGTATAACGGCCTCGATCTCCGCGCGCACCTGGGGGTTCCGCTCCAACTCGACGTCCAGAAGAGGGGTGCGGACCCAGATGGGGCACACAGCGTTGCAGCGGATGCCTTCGGCGGAGTGATCCAGTCCTGAAGTGAAACATATATTAGAGAGAAAATGAATTTGCATAATGTGTGTATGTAGGCAGGGAAAAAAGAAGAAACTTACCAACCATCTTCGTCACTGCCATGCAAGCATGCTTGGAGACGGTATACGATCCCTTTCCGGGCAGTCCGGCGAAAGAGTTGGCTGAGCAGACGTTTACAATGGCGCCGCGGCCAATGTCTCGGGTGCCGGTGCGGCTGGTGAAGGTGCGCGAGGTCTGCTTGCGCATGGCGGCGGCTTCGGCGCGGCAGCAGAGGAACATACCGCGGGCGTTGATGGTTTGGACACGGTCGAAGTTGTCGATGTCGGTATCGGCGAAGGGGGTGTGGACGCCGTTGTCCACCTAGTTCTTCTGAGTTAGTCTGGTGGGAGAGAACTATGTTCTAGGTTGTTGTAGATATCCTTTAGGGATGATGGTGGATGAGTGGAGGTGGATGGGACTCACTCCTGCAGCGTTTACGGCATAGTCCAGCCGTCCGAACTTCTCGACTACAAAGTCAACCATGGCTTGCACGCCGTCTTGGTCGGTGACGTTCACGGTGAAGTGTGTGGATTGGTATTCTGGGTTCGTGGCGTATTGCTTGCTCTCTTCGGCGGAGGCAGTGGCTGTTTCGGTGTTCATGTCGGCGAAGACGATGACACGGGCGCCTGCTTCAGCTAAAGAGAAGGCGGCTTGTTGGCCAATGCCACGGCCGGACTGGATTTCTTGGAGGTTAGCTGGGAGGTGATCTTTCTTGGAGATAATACTGTGGTGATGATGATGATGGTTGGGGGTAGTTCTTACTCCGACGACGAGGGCAACGCCATCCAATTGGGTACCTTTGATGACCATTGTGAGCGTGTATATAGAGGAAGAAGTAGGAGATGGTAAGAGAATGAGAGACAGAGGGAGATGAGTTGGAATGAAGACAGAAGAGACGTTTATGAGCGAGAAAGATAGAGAAACCAAGGGAGGGGAAGTCCCAGGGAGGGGTGATCTTATAACTCTAGAGACAAGGTCTATAGATAGGACATGGATAACGTCCACTGAGCCCCCGCACGGACAGCGGAGAGTCAATGGGCTGTCTCACACATTTCATGGTTAATCTCCTATGATCAGGCTGGTATCCTTGTCGCGAACCACTACAGTAGGTTAACCGAGTGGCCCATAAGAAGACACACCCGCTGGGATTAGTGGAAAGGCCGTTCACTAACTGCGGGACTTTCCCGCCATTGGATGACAAGCCCATGTCTAGTCAGAGTGACTACTGCGTCTAATTTAGGTTGTAAGGTGGGCTGGTTGAGAATGGACTTGGCTGCAGTCAGAAATTAGGATCCCCTGCAGCCTGGATCTCAATGAAACCTGATTTGCGGGCATCGGGAACACTAACCACCACAAGCATTTAGTGTAACATAACCGAATGCTGGTCCTCTAGCGCCTCATAAGTTCTTTGTTCCTTTGGATTAGTTGTAGTCTATATCCATAGCCGATTGGTGATGTCCTAACGGGAGCTGAGGTGGCTTGCCTTTCCTTTTCAAGTATTGATCGGTCAATCCCTGCTAGTCTACCCACAACTGACTGTGATCACGCTGCGCCAGATAACTGTTACAGCTAGACGCCGCCTTGTGCCGCTTTCAAAGATGTTGCTGGTACAGTGTCGTATAAGTACAATGCTAGAGATATTACCTTCCACAAGGGCCACAGATCGTGCTTCATTCCGGGCATTATGGCACCCACACCGGCTTCCGTGACTCTTGAGCCCCAAGGGACACCAACCATGACCAACCCAGACCAGCACGCCTGGAAGCCCTTAACATGGTCTCTCATAGTCTTCTTTTTACTAGTAGCGCTTTTCTATTTTGCGCTGGACAACACCATCATGGCCAATGTACAGCCAGCCATCATCGGAATACTAGGCTACTACATGCCGTGGTACCTGGTAGGCGCATGTCTCGCTCTAGCCGGCAGCGCCCCTTTTCTCTACCGTCGGTCCAGACAACAGTAGCGCCCGTCTGTATGGCTATTCGGTGCTCACAGCCTTTGGCGTCGGGTACCACTCCCAGGCTGGGTTCCCCGTGGCTCAGGACAAGGCCTCTCCGGGGCTGCTCTCCCAGGCGGGTGCGTTTATTGGCGTCGGTTAGGACGGTGGTATCGCTCTCGCTTTGACTATTGCCTATACGATCTTCCTGAATAAGTATACTGGCCGAATTGCGGCTATTCTTCCGCAGCAGCCCGGCGACACTATCCAACAGGCTATTTTTGGTGTGCGTGCGGAGTTCTTCAATTCGTTGAGTGTTGATGATGTGTTTGTCTTTATGATTGCTGCTGCTGCTCTTTCGGTGGCGTTGGCGCTGGTTATGAAGTGGGAAAGGTTGTTTGTGGGATTTGGATCTCCCCATGGAGATGATGCAGAGGTGAAAGAGGTGAAAGAGGTGAAAGAGGGGGAGATCGGGTTTCTGGGTCAGCCACAGCGTACATTTCCACCCCAACTGATAGATCGAAGATTGGAAAGTAGAAGAGGGCGCTGATGTTACTAGGTAGTGCTAATGATATCTCTTGGGCCGCATTCCTGGATCCTAGCAGATGGTAGCACTGTGCCGCCGCCCAGGATGTGGCTATACCTTGCTATATGGGCGTATAAAACCACATACATGGCCAGCAACCATACCTATGCCATAGGATTAGGACATGATTGCTAACTTGTATCAATTCAGACCGCGGTCTATAGATAACTAAGTAACAGGCCGATCCACCCACCCACACCAATACCTCACCCAATAACCGGCCGCCAGCAGCCAATACCTAACCGCACCGTGCCAAACGGCACTCATCATCGACCAATTCTGAAGGTACTCGCCATACCAAATGCTCCTGGCCCAATGCAACTCCGCCGACCTAGCAACCTGATACTCCCACTCCCTCTCCGACATACCAGCTGTTTCCCCTCTATCCAACCACCTCCCCATCAGCGCTGCATGCGCCGCCGCCTGATTCGTACTAAACGCTGCATGCGGTCTCATAAGTGTTACCGCATCGCCCACCAACCTCACCTTACCACCGAGAAAACATGTCCTCTCCACCGGCGGATAATCCGTGATGAGATGCAGAAACGGAGCATCAATCAGCGAGAGAAGTTCACGGAAGGGAGCTGGGAAATCCAACATGTCCTCTGCTGCCTGTGCACGTTGTAGGTCCCATATCCGTGGCGGTACCAGGCCCGGCGCTACGGTGGTGTGATGCCGCACGCCATGGATGTCTGTCATGAGAGTTGGGAGGTCATGCGCCGGCACGTTCTCGTACCAGCAGAAGTTGAGATAGCGGGTACGCGGGGTGATGGAGCCATTGGGGCCGGGAATATGGTAGACGACGATGTGGGAGCCGTGGGTGGGGCGTTTGCGAATTAGATAACTGATGTTGGACTGGAAGATAGCGAGGGTGGCAGGGGTTATGCGGCTTTCGGGGATAATGGCGCGCCAGGCGAGGTAGCCAGCGTATTTGCGGTGGTTTTTGTTGTCACCTTGAGGGGAGGGGGGCAAGAAAAGTTGGCGGACGGTGGAACGTGGGCCATCAGCGCCGAGGACTAGATCTGCTGTGTATGTCGTTGTGGCTCTTGTGCTACTGCTGGTGCTCTCTGTGACGATAGCTAGCTGTCCAGTCGATGGGACCTCGGATATGTCGACGACTCGCTGGCCATACTCGTATCGTGCGCGGGCTCGTGCGTCGCATGAGGATTCGTCTGGTAAGGTAGAGAGGGGATCTGGAGGGTTGGGGATGTAGTCGCTGGCTAGACCATCATAGTTGGCGCGGAGACGAAAATACAAGGCATCCCAGGAGGTCATGATGCGCTGAAGGCGGAAAAAGGGCTTCGGTTGGCCCGAGTGGTCGACGGATTGAAGCTGCGTGGCTGGGATGCCCAGTGGAATGTGGGAGACGCGGTCAAAGCGCGACAGGAACGTCTGGACGTCTGGACCTATGCTAACGCCGGCCATGTGCGAGACGGGAGTTGGTGTGGGACTCTGTTCGAGGATGTGGATGGAGTGGCCATGTTGATGGAGAGTGATGCCTTGCATTAGAGCTGAAAGGGAGCCGCCGACCTAGAGCAATTGGTTAGTGTTCGTACTTAAAGGCATTGGTTGCAGGAGGCAGGGAACTCTTTTACAATGATTATTTTCATAGGAGATGGAGACGCCATGATTAGGCCACTACAGTAGAGGGCTGGGAGGACTGAAATAAGTTGGTGGTTGTGAGCAATGAGAAGAGTGGGGGAGATCAGGATTCTTATACGCGGCATGAATGAATGGATTTGCATATGACTGCAGCAACAGCTGATTCGCGTCGGTTTGTAGTACCATATCAGTATCTACACCAATTTTGCAGGCCTGTGTGGTTGTACATCTCCTCTGACGGATATGAAAACTACGCCTACTGGCGTCGACTTTCCATCTTCTTCTCTGTTTTCTCGACCCTCTACTCCTTCTATACCCGCATCCTTATCTTCGCGTTCACATCTCCGTAAAGCCAGAGACATGATCTCAGACTTCCCAGAGTCCATCTTTCTCCATACTGCTGCCGGTGTGTGATGCAAGATGATTCCAGACGGGCTAGTCCATCATGACCGGTCTGTATAGTGACCTGCTTAGGGTGCCGCGAGGGTTGTTATGTGTCGGACTACCACCTGGACAGAGCCCCTCAAGGCAATGAGTAGGTAATACTGGATTGCTCAAACAGGGCCAAAGGTCTTGGGAGAGCAAGCTCCCTTGTCTGTATAGAGCATGTTCAGGTTGAGAGAGACGGCTCTTCCGCAGTGGAAGCGACAGTAGTGTGCCAGCGCACTCTAGAGAATTGCCAGTTGGCAAAGGCTAAGTGGTTGTGTAACACCTCGCAACACTCCGGTAACTTATGATTAGAGACATTGTGCGTCTGCATTGAGCTAGCACAACCTTGCAGCAGCACTGTTATCTCCATAATACTGCAGCTAAGTACATAACCTATGGCACCTTTTGGCTCCAGGCCATTGTCCCGTCTTTCGAGCTATCAAGGTATGCAGCGGAGAGTGACAGTAACCGAAATACCGCGCGGCACATATCCATCATTTGATGAGGTGCTGGTCGAAACTCTTTGACATAGCAGCCTCTAGGGCGAGTCAGGGGAGTCATTCGAAGCAACCAAGAGGATTAAAGCCCATGCAATTGAGACCTTCAAGATAGAAACCCGTCCTAGGATTCATGTTAACGCGGGATCGTGAAACAGTCTATCTATCACTACAGCCCTACTCCAAACACTACCCGGAATTATCACGGTAGAGATTCATTGCGTCGTATTCATGCTAGTCTTGCTGCTGAAGTGGCAACACAGGGGCGGGGTCAACCTCCCCCAGCTGTGTTCTATAGTCATTCATGAACATAAGAAAAGATATCACCCAAGCACCTCATCACTCTTACTGGCTACTTATTTCACCTGGAACTTAATGCCCGAGGAAGTAACCTGTTGCTCATTGTAAGTCATGCCTGGAGCAAAAGGCTGGACCCATTCTTTGATAACGGTCAGGAATGTGTCACGGACAGCCTCGACGGCTTGGTCTTGCGACGCTCCGCTGCTTTCAATATAGACTAGAATGACAATTAGCACTGCGCCATGACTCTGTTTGATGTCCAACATACTTTTGACTTTAGGTTCTGTGCCCGACGCACGAATGGTGAATCTGACTTCCCGATCCATCCATAGTGTCAGCATCTGGGTGTTCTTGTCAACCGGAAGTGTGGGCGTGTGGTCCTCGGTTCCAGAATCGTAACCCTCCGTCAGGTCTCGCCATCGCTGGATGTTGAAGGAACCAAAGGACTTGCCGGCGCCGAACGGTCCGGACCTGATTTTTCGGAAGAGGTCCATCGTAAGATCTGGGTTCGTCGAACGGACGTAGGTGTTGAGAGTCTCGTGGTGCCCATGTTCCTTGAAGAGTTGTTGAAGCTTCGTATAGGGGGTGAGCCCTTGAGCATTCCATTTGGCTTGGGCTAGCAAGAACACCATAGCGGCGGAAATACCGTCCTTGTCGTAGCACACCTCCGGAAACATGTACCCAAGCGCTTCTTCAAAGGCGAATGGAACATAGTAGCCGAGTTCCTCGAGTCTCCGCGCGATGTTGCCCATCCACTTAAACCCGGTCAACGCTTCTTCGTAATGCATCCCCTTGGCCTTTGCCATTTTCTCCAACATGCACGTAGAGACGGTCGAGTTCAGCACGGCAATTCGTGTGTCGCTGTCGATAGTCTCCAAGGAATCAAACAGGTGCGATGCAAGCAGTACTCCCAAATGGTTTCCGGTGAAGGAGAACCACGATCCACTGCGATGGGTTAGCGGGGTCCTCTGGTGTGTAAGGCAACGGATACATACTTGACCTTCTCAGCAGCCGCGAAGCGATCTGCATCCGGATCATGTGCAATAATCAATTCTCTACCCTCCCGGTCCGCGGTGCGCATCGCGAGATCCAATGCCCCAACCTCTTCGGGATTAGGAAAAGCTACCGTGGGAAAGTCGGGGTTCGGTTCTTCTTGTTCTGGGACGACAGTGAAATCTTTGATACCAACGGAACGGCACAAGCTGGGGAATACCAGGCCTCCTACACCATGCAGAGGAGTATACACAAATGGCTGTGGCTGCTTCCATTCCCGGACCGTGTATGTCTGCAAAGCGATGAGCCCATGTTACAAAAGCACAATGCATAGAGACTCACAGCGTATTGCCATACTGCTGTGTTGTAGTGTGGCAGAAGGTTGTCGTACGCCTTGGGGCGCAAGTATTCACCGGGCTGCAAGTCTTTCCAAGCGTTGGGCCAGGGCGTCAGATTCTCCTCGATAGATCGAGCTATCTCCACATCCATGGGGGTATTGATCTGGGCGCCATTTTTAAAATAGCTGGAGCATGTTAGTGATAATCAAAACAGGCTGGATGAGCGCAACCAGACACTTTGTAACCTGTTCACCACGTCCGTCAGCGATACGGTCCGGCTGTCGAGGAGCAAGCCATGGCAACCTACCATTATCTTGTGCTGGATTCTAGGGCAGGATTAGCCACATGATCTTCGAATGGCGGACAGGGATGCCTTACATGGCTTGCCGTAACCATGATGCCTGCAGCAGCATGCAGTTGGGTTACACCGAAAGGCACCGTCGGCGTAACAGAAGGCTCGGAGTAGAACCAGACCGGGATCCTCTGTGCGATGAAAGCGTTTGCGGCCAGAGCGGCGAACTTGGCGGAATTGTAGCGAGCATCATGGCCAATAACGACGCCATAGGAGGCAATATCACCATGGTGCTTCTTCAAGTACATCGCCAGACCCTGCGATGCCTGAATGACAGTCAAACAATTCATGCAAGAGAAGCCCGCTGCCATGCGACCCCGGAGACCAGCGGTGCCAAATTGGATTCCTGCAGTTTTTGCGGATTAGACATGACAGGCAGGGGAGCGTAAAGAGCCTAAATTCGGTACGAGAAGATCAGATGAAGCATGTCTCGAGCCCACACGTACTCTTTTGCAGGCGCTGCTGCAGCTCCGTCAGCTCTCCCGCATCGCGCAGCCGCTCAATTTCCCCGCGAGTAGAGGGATCCTAATGGGGTTGGGCATTAGCAGCTAGACATTTGGGAGGTTGTGTGTGGGGAAGTAAGTAAGAGCATTGAGTAGCAGCAATACCTCCATCACCACCACTACTATGGGGGGGAGTTAAAGCTGAGCTGGGCGGAAAGGAATCTGACAAATGCAGGGGACTTACCTGGTCCCACTCAAGCCATTTTTGGATCAGCGGAGAGAGGGAATCCTGTCAGAAAGGACCAGCCGGACCGAGTCAGAACATCCACACTACTTTTCTGCCCCTATCGATCTAGATAGAAGCGTGGTGTAGCCGCGCACACCGGGAGTTGACTATACCTCTCCTGGGTTGGCGGCCATGTTGGATCATACGACGCTGACAACTGGACTGGGGGGGGGGAAGAGGACGGACGGTGGAGGGGGGGGGGAGGGACTCGCGGATCAGAGCTTGGTTTTGGGGGGGAAGAGAAGGGGGAGGAGAGGAAGAGTTTAGAGGGAGAAATGCAGAAGCGACGGTGGGAAGAGAATTAAAGGAGGGGAAGAAATGAAGACAAGACTAAAAGTTAAGAAGGGAAGAAAGCAAGCTGCTGATTGAAGGTAGTAAGTAGTAATAGTAGTCAGTGATGGTGATGATGATGATGATGATGATGGAACGGGGAATGAATGGGCGAGACGGAGACAGAAATGTGGGTGGAATGACACTCGCTGGATCGGGTGACGATCGCCGGCACGTTTCATCTTCGCGTCCCCGCTTTTCTATTAGTAGTTCCATCTTCATTCTGTCCTTCCACCTCCATCTGGTCTCTTCCTCTCTCGGTCTCTGGATTGTAACATCTCATTCCACTACCCCTCTAATCTTCTCTCCCTACTAGGTCTTTGCACTATATGATGCCCCCTTGGGCTGATCCTTCACCCTCTTTGTAAACCCCCCTTCCCCGATACCCTGGTTGGAAATTACACTGGTACCTGTTGCACTGTACCATGGTCACCGCTCCTTCTACCTCCGCGGCCCGGAAGGACACCATTTTGTCCCGAAGGTATATTGAGGGCCTGATTTCAGAAGGCAAGCATGTCATCATCTTCGACGGTCGCGTACTCAGAGTCGATGCTTGGATTCCCTACCATCCCGGAGGAGACAAGTCCATCAGACACATGGTTGGGAAAGATGCCACGGATGAGATCAACGCGTATGTGGCCCATGAACCCCGGATGCCCGGATGCGAACAGACCGTTGACTCCGACGTTTCTCTTCTACAGGTTACACTCCAAAGAAGCGCGCCAACGAATGTTGTCCTTTCAGATCGGTCGCATCGAGGGCCCATGGGTGAACTTCCTGCCGCCCATCCAGGGCGGAAAGTTTCGTCCCTATACCGAGGATTGTTTGTCCGATGAAGAAAGCTCTGGTCCAGAGAGTTCCGGTCAGGAAACATCACAGCCGCCATCCCCGATCTTTGATGCCGTCGATAGCACGTCAGGTGCTCGTCAGCGGAAACCTGCGCCCGCAACCCCAGCCTCGACCGCCAAAAGCGAAGAGTTCAAACCGAAACCGTTCTTTCTCGATGCTCGCACGCAGGAGGAACTCGTCTTCGATACGGCCAAATACCCCTCCCTAGATTTGGAAAATCAGGAGAAGATCAAGCAGAGGTATCGTGAGCTGGACCGGCAGATCCGTGCAGAGGGGCTTTATGACTGTCGCTACTTCTCGTACTTTATCGAATGCTGCCGATATACGCTCTTCGCTGCCTTGTCCTACTATTTCCTACAGATTGGATGGTATGCGACCTCAGGATTCTTTCTTGGATGCTTTTGGCATCAGCTTGTGTTTACTGCCCATGATGCTGGCCATATGGGCATTACGCACAACTTTCACGTCGACACGGTGATTGGTATCATTATCGCCGACTATCTTGGAGGACTCAGCCTTGGGTGGTGGAAACGCAGCCACAATGTCCACCATATCGTGACAAACGCCCCCGAACACGACCCGGATATCGAACACATGCCATTCTTCGCCGTTTCCCATCGCTTCCTTACCAGCCTTCGCAGCACCTACTACGACCGCATCATGGAATTTGATGCTGCTGCAAACTTCCTTCTCCGCTTCCAGAACTACCTCTACTACCCTATCCTCCTGTTTGGACGTTTCAACTTGTATCGCCTGAGCTGGGAGTACCTCTTCATGGGCCAAGCCCCGAAGAAAGGTCCCGCCTGGTGGCATCGGTGGTTTGAGATTGGCGGCCAGGTCTTTTTCTGGATCTGGTTTGGCTACGGAGTGATGTACCGGTCGATCCCCGACTGGAGCAGCCGGCTTTCCTTCCTTTTCATCTCCCATATGGTTACCTCTCCGCTGCACGTGCAGATCACGCTTTCTCACTTCGCCATGTCCACCTCCGACATGGGAGTCAACGAGTCTTTCCCGCAACGAATGCTCCGCACCACCATGGATGTCGACTGCCCAATTTGGCTCGACTTCTTCCACGGCGGTCTGCAATTCCAAGCCATCCATCATCTCTACCCCCGTATTCCTCGGCACAATCTGCGTCGGACTCAGCGCCTGGTGCTCGACTTTTGCCGCGACACTGGCATCCCTTATACCATCTTCACCTTCTACGATGGTAACAAAGAGGTGATTGGCAAACTCGGCGATGTCGCAAAGCAGGTCCGCATTCTTGAAGAGTGCAGGAAGTCATGCGCGGAGAATGGTGTGTTCTCGGATCATCATTGAAGCCATTGAAGACTATCTATGCGAGTCAGTGACCAAGCTAGATGCATCCCTTCTGTCACTTTATCAAACATGTACTATCCCCCGATCATTGTTGTAAATAGTCCCACTCTACGCTACGCTACGCCACCCCACCCCTACCCCACAGCACTATATAGTCTATCTGGTGGTTGTCCGGATATGGCTGACGCCTTTTGACTGCCTCGCAGTGCTTAATGAGATAATGCCCGGTTTGTGATTTTATCGGTTTATAGAATGCATTGTAAATTACATGAATATCAGTATAAGATTCTACCTTCCACGTCTTATACTTACCGCTGGTATCTAAAAGCCATACAGGACCATAAGTTATCATATTCATGCAATCACCAATACGGTATGCTATCATATCAGCGGATTAAACACATACCACGTGTCGAATCCATACTATACTAATGTACCCCATAGTCGTCTTCTTCCTCCTCCTTTTCTTGTCGCTGTTGCTAAGTAGTATAATCCGACTAGCTATTTTCTTTCCCTTAACTACAAGTTCCAATAACCTTCTATACATGATACTAAAGATATATGAAGGAAGCATTAAATACAATATCCTACACAAAAAAAGATAAAATTTTAGTTCGATACCTAATAGCCACATTAGAAATTACAACCACCCTCCCTTCCTCAATACCATACCCATCCATCCACGGAGTATTCAAGTATAGTTCCTAAATAGTTCAACCATCCAAACCGATTCCCCCCAATCCCGCTGACTCACCGCCCACCTCCCAAACCCATAATCATCTAACCACATCCAGCCACTAGCTCCCGAACCAGCTACTTAGGCGAGCGCCAAGCCCTCCACCCGCACAAGCAAGAACAGCGGATTAATAAAAATTGAACAAAAAAAAGAGAGGGAAGTTCACGATAATTGTTATTCCGCCCGGCAATCCATCCAGACTCTCTCAACGGCCATCATCACCTTACCGAACCCCGATAGTTCAGGTCTTGATTGGCAGTCCAGCCTCCCTTGCGGTACGCCTCTCCTTCTCCTCCTCTCTCCTTTTCTTTTTTTGTCTTTTCGTCGACGACAACTAACCTTCAGGTCCATCCAGCATCTCAAATCCCACCGGTCACCCCACCGTCTCAACTACAATTCAAGATGTCTTTCCAGAAGCCTGAGAAGGATTTCGGCGAGGGCCCTGTACGTCTACCACCATACCATTATTATTATCATCATACATATACATGTCTCAATGCGATGGATATGGACATGGTATTTATATATATTCAATTGCGACAGTACTAACAAGCAATTCCTGCTATTATAGAAGGTCCACAAGATCCGTATCACCCTCACCTCTCGCAAGGTCGCCTCCCTCGAGAAGGTGTGCTCGGAGCTGATCGACCGTGCTCGCTCCAAGTCCCTCCAGGTCAAGGGTCCCGTCCGTCTTCCCACCAAGACCCTTCACATCTCGACCCGTAAGACCCCCAACGGTGAGGGTTCCAAGACCTGGGACAAGTACGAGATGCGCATCCACAAGCGTCTCATCGAGTAAGCACCCCCACCTCCCCCTTTGAAGATGTTGGAAGGGAAAGGATGGAAAGCTAATATCTGTGTTCAGCCTCCTCGCCCCCACCGAGACCGTCAAGCAGATCATCATCAACATCGAGGCTGGTGTTGAGGTTGAGGTCACCATTGCTGCTTAAATGTACCCCTACCTTCTCTAATGGTTTGGGTTCGTGACAGGGGTGGCGCGGACGATGAGGATATGTTTTGTGGTGCTGCTGCGGATGCAGGGTGCGTGCTAGGCATTCGTCGATACCCGCCAGTTCCTGGCCTGAAAATGAAAAAGTTCAAAAAGCAGTAAAACTATTACTCATATTGAATTGGATAAATGGATGGGTTGTAGTTGTGGTGTAGCGTAGTGTGTGTAGTGTATTGGTATCAAATATTAGCAGTGGTTGAACTGCTTCCGTTTGTTCCGTGTGAGAATATCCCGCCTGGACGCCCTTCCCGTCCGTGAATAATGCTAATCATCTATATAATACAATGCCCAAGTAAACCATGCAAAAGAAAGTCCTGTCCAAGAGCTTGAATCGGCTAAAAGTCGAAGCTCACCCATTCTGTCTTCGGGGGCACGCTCGGAATCACTCCGTCCTTGAAGCATCCGTTTTTCACAAAGAACTCGTACTGCTCGGTGACCTCAACTGTATACTCCTCGTCCTTTCCATGCGCATCCCTTAAGCTGGCTGCGTCAGGCGGCCCATCTGGAAAGAAGATGCGGACGTAGGTCTGACGATCTTGCGGATGTAGATAGCAGGGTTCGTTGTTGATGTACTTGACCGGTTGTCCCTTCCAAGCTGAAAGCCTTTTGGTCATAGGGTCGCGGATGGTCTGACCCGTCAGCGGTGGGATGGGGTGCAGCTCATTGGGGTTGTCTATCTTAATGATGGCAGGAGGGCCGGTTCCTGCGGTAGCTGTTGGTGTGGATGCAAGAGCAGGGGCAGGCGCCGACTGGCCCAACTGTCCGAACCCGCTAGCGGGCTGTCCAAATCCTGAAGGTGCAGCTGGTTGGCTTGGAGCTCCAAAGGGACTCGGGGCTGGGGCCGTGGATGGTTGACCAAAAGGGTTTGAAGGCGGTTGCTGCTGCTGCTGCTGTTGAGGTTGACCAAAAGGGGAAGCTGTCTGTGATGGTTGGCCGAAACCAACCGGCTGTGTTGTCGAGGGTTGACCGAAGCCAGAAGACGCGGCGGGGGTTTGACTGCCGACCTGCGCGAACGGGGAAGCTTGTCCAGCGGACTGGCCAAAGCCGCTTGGTTGCTGGCTAGGTGCTGATATTTGACTAAATGGGGAGGCCGCACCAGGTGTACCAAATGCTGACGTTCCAAGAGACGAGGGTTGGCCAAATGAAGACTGGCCGGTAGAAGGCTGACCAAAGCTAGGCTGGCCAAAGGCTGGTTTACCGAATGCCGGCTGCCCTCCCAAACCTGACGGCTGTCCAAATGCAGACCCTTGACCTAAAGCACTAGGCTGTCCGAAGCCAGATGCTTGCCCCAAGCCAGATGTTTGCCCCAAGGCCGAGGGCTGCCCGAAGGCTGACGGCTGACCGAACGCAGAGGGTTTGCCGAAGGGTTGACTACCTAGCCCTGAAGGCTGACCAAAAGCCGGTGCTGAGCTGGGAGCAGCGGGTTGCCCGAATGGTGAAGGTTGGCTAGGTTGAGAGGGCTGACCGAAAGCAGAAGGCGCTTGGGTGGAAGTTGGGCCGGTCTTGCCCTCCACGATGTCAATCCTGTTGGGATGTTCATTGATTCCGTCGACGACATACTTCACAGCGCCATTGAGGTCATTCAGGATGACATCCATCTGCTTCAAAGCCTCAGCATATAGAGCTTGAGCTTCCTGGACTGCCTGGTCAGCGTTGCCTGCGGCGGCAGCTTCATAATGGCGCAGTCGCAGTTCTTCAAAACTCCGCTCTCGGCTAGTGCCTCCAAAGAGTTGCCTTGGGGCGTTTCTTCCAGGACCGTAGCAGGAGAAAATCCATTCTGGCCGGCCTTTACCGGCGGTAAGATCGGCCTTGATGTCCGTCGTAGTTATTCCATAGCTGGAGGGTGTCAGAAAGGTCTCACGTAAATAGCTTGGCTGAAGAACAACTTACTCTGCAGATTGTTGAGTTTGAGCGCCACGGCCTATGTTTGGAGTTAGAACATCCCAACGCAGCCTATGATAGAGACAACAAAACGTGGAACAAGCAATACATGTATAAGCGATGACAGCTCATGAAGAGAACAACTAAGAATGACAACAGGATCCACAGTGATCACGAGCATTGGCACACATAATAGCTCGTGCAAAAACAGAGCATGCTGCGTTGTGTTGTCTCCAACAACAAGCAGTAAACGTACCTCCGAAACCTCCCCCAGCAAGTGCTCCAAAACGGTTGCCGGAGCTCAATGTCTGCTGGCTAGGATGCTCATTCTTGCAACGGTCTGGAATGATAGTTAGTCCACTATTCAGACTAGAGAAAGAGTAAAACTAGAATCTGGGGGAGCAATATGTCTTCGTACCTCCAAATCTGCACCGCCCCTGCTGGAAGTACGTGCAGACAACCATGTCGTATTGAGCCTTTGCGTGGGACAGTACGAGAGGCCCCTGCTGACCGTCTGACTGTGATTATAAGAGCTCAATCGAGTGTGAGACACCCACGAATTGGAGCTATATTTTTGATCAATTGTTAGAGAAATATGTGAGGAATAAGTAGACTTTTAAGTAATATCAGAAACCGAAGCGCGCGCAGCTGGTCGCGGTGTATAACTCGAGAGAATCTGCGGATGGCCGGTGGTGGTTGGATTGATCCGGTGACAGTACATTTCGCCGCCTCAGGCCGCAGTGTTAGCAGGCAGGTTCATGCATAGCGTATGCGCCTGGTATTGTAATTTACGCAGGTTTATGCCCGCGGAGCTATCAAGAGCGGAGATCCAGTTTGTCTGCAACGTTCCATTTACTCTTTTACACTTATGCAGGTTGCAAATGATACCAATATAGAAACTAGATGGGGGTATACTGGTGGTTATATTTTCGGCCTTGTAGTAAATCATCAAAAGCACCCGTCGCCTGTTTAATGCCAATGCTTCGTAAAATTACAATGGATCCGATGCGCAACTCCTATTCTCCGAGCCATTTCCCATAATATCAAGTTCATGTCAAGCTTGTCCTCCGCTGGACTGTGAGGTCTGCGTATGTGTAACGCTCTGTCTCAGGACATCCCAGTTTAGCCCGTCAATCTTCTCCCCGCCGAGGGACTCAAGCTCCTGGGCCAGTCCGCTCAACTTGCCACTGGCAAGGCGGCGCATCATGACTGTGTCCTTGGAGCCATGGAGACCCTTTGCGCTTCCGTGAAGCAGAGCATCCTCGAACCATTCCTCTTCTTGGTCGTCAAATGGAAGGCCGATTAGCTCCAGCGCGCGACTGCTCCGAAGCTGGCCAGCGTCCGTTGTGTGCACGAACTCGATGAGCTGTATAAGATAGCTCCGACGTAGAGTGTCATCGTTCTTGCGGGTGAAGTAGAAGGCCTCCGTAATGCTTGCGCGACAGAGGGTCTTGAAGAAGGCTCGCTGGACCTTCTCCGATGCCAAAGGTGGGGAAACAGTCAGGTAGTATGCCATTACGAGGCTGTCATCGTGCTTGGGAAGCCGAGGAAGAGTAAGGACATAGAGGATTTCATCCGGGAAGGTGGGAATGATAGAAGGCTCAGTCAGATATTCGACGGCTCGCTATCGGCGCATTCTGGGTCAGTAACCGTCGCAAACTGCATAAAAGGCAGATACGCACCTTAAATTCAAGCCTATCGAGGTTCCATAGTCCTTCTATGAACAATCTGTACTTCTCCGGCAAATGACACCGCCGCGAAAACTGAGAAGCCGCATCGCTGGCGGCACGGCAATCTTTCAGAATATAGTAGATCAACGCTTGCTTGTGCTCTATGTCCATGGGGGAGGAAAGAATGTGTCCGACAAGAGTCCGGAGGTCGGCATTGGATCTGGGAGGGTATAGCTGCGTAACTACAGGTTTCTCCTGATTAACAACGACCTTCGCTTCAGAGCTGGATGAGGGGAGAGAATACCTGCTTTAACTCCGAGCAATCCTAGCAGTCGGTCGGCGAACAGCTGGTTTTCGAGTGCACGGCGGTTGGCGACGATCTGCTCGATAACCTTGCCATCGTAGGTGAAGTTTTTGTTAAAGTAAAAGATAGAATCGAAATCGTCCCAGGGCGCCATTTTGTCTAGGATATGTCCGCAGAACAATTCCGATGCAGCATTGGTTATTTACTCGTGACGAATTGTATGGGCAGCCGTGGCAGGTGGGCGGTGAAGCAGACAGTCCAAAGACGCACATGTTGTGGCAGAAAAACAACGCCATGCCCGATGGGGACACAATGTAAACAACCCACTTTCCAGTTCCGCCCGCAACTTTGCAACTGCGCCCGCTTCAACGTTAGCCTTGATGAAGCCGTCTCTGGCGACGACGACGACTCATCCAAAATAATGTCATCCATCGCAAGAAGCCGCCCAACCAGGCGCTCTGCTGCCGCCCGGCGGAGCTATGTTATGGAAGAAACTTCCGAAGAGGAGGATCCCGGAAATGTCACCCCCGCGGCATCTCAGCACGACGAAGACGACGACGATAGCGGCGAGGCCACGCCTGTTCCCAAGAAACCCAGAATTGAAAAGAGGTCCTCGCGCAGACGAGCCACAATCGAGCAGACTACACCCAAGCCCACGCGCACTACACGGAGATCTCGCAGGTCGGCAACCGCAGAACTGTCCGAGGCGTCGCAACTCACAGATACAAACGACAATGAAGGCGAGAGCGTCGCGTCGGTGGAAGAGCCCGAGGCTGCCTCACAGGTGACAGCGTCAGTAAAGAAAATAACCAGTATGGCTCACCCCCGCAAGAGTCGTGTCTCCCGCACGCCCAACCCGGAAATGTCCTTACTCCCAACTCCAGAGCCCTCCGTGTCGCCGCCCCCGTCCCAACCCCGATCGCAGAGAGGCAGTGTGCCCCCACTCGCTGATATCACTGAGTCGGCTGTGAACCAGACGCCCGCAAAGTCCGAAAGCGAGGAAAAGCCTCAAATTGCTATGATCAACCCCAATTCGACCGTTCTCGAAAAGCCGATGGATATCATGATGAAGTCTCGCTTACTGGGCCCCTCAGCGCCCGAGGAGCCATCCGAACCCAAGAGCCGCTTGATTATCACTACACTAATTTTGATGAATTTCAAGAGTTACGCAGGGAAGCAGATCGTCGGGCCCTTCCATGCCTCTTTCTCCTCGGTGGTCGGACCAAACGGATCCGGAAAGTCCAATGTCATCGATGCGTTGCTCTTTGTCTTCGGTTTCCGAGCTAGCAAGATGCGACAGGGCAAGGTTTCCGCTCTCATTCATAATTCCGCCAACTTTCCCAACTTGCCCTACTGTGAAGTCGAAGTTCACTTCCAGGAAGTCCTTGACTTGCCCACTGGAGGGCATGAAGTAGTCCCAGATTCCCAACTGATTATCTCCCGAAAGGCGTTTAAGAATAACAGCAGCAAATACTACATGAACGGCAAGGAGACGAACTTCACCGCCGTGACCACCCTGCTCCGCGACCGCGGCATTGACCTGGACCATAAGCGTTTCTTGATTCTCCAAGGTGAAGTCGAGTCCATCGCACAGATGAAGGCCAAGGCTGCCAATGAACACGAAGATGGTCTCCTGGAGTACCTCGAGGATATCATCGGAACCTCCAAATACAAGACGCCCATCGACGAAGCAGCCGCTGAGCTGGAGACGCTGAACGACGTCTGTATGGAAAAGAACAATCGTGTACAGCATGTAGAAAAGGAGAAGAACGCTTTGGAAGAGAAAAAGGACAAGGCACTCTCCTTCATTCGTGATGAGAATGAGCTCGCTCAGAAACAGTCCGCACTCTACCAGATCTACATCAATGAGTGCGGTGATAACATCCGAGTTACCGAGGAAGCTATCCTGCAGATGCAAGAGCTTTTGAACCTCGAGCTAGAGAAGCACGAGGGCAACGAATCCGGCATCAAAGAGCTTGAGAAGGCGTACAAGCGTGGCATGCGGGAATATGAGAGCATGGAAAAGGAGATGCAAGCCTTGGCCAAGGAAATGGCCAAGTACGACAAGGAATCTGTCAAATTTGAAGAGAAGAAAAAGTTCTTGGTTGGAAAGCAGAAGAAGCTGGAGAAGGCTATGCAGAGTACTCGACTGGCTGCCTCTGAGTGTGAGAGTCTGGTGCAAAAGCATGCGGACGATATTGAAAGGAAATCGAAAGAGACTACACAGCTTGAGAAAGAGATGAAGGTGGAGGAGGAGGAACTGAACTCGATCCGTGAGAGCCTCAAAGGCAAAACCCAGGGTCTCTCGGACCAAATTACGGCAAAGCAAAAGTCATTGGAGCCGTGGGATGAGAAGATTAACAAGAAGCTCTCGGCTGTCGCTGTGGCTCAGAGTCAACTTGACATCATCCGTGAGAGAAGCAACGCGGGTGCTATCCTGTTGGAAGAGGCTCAGGCCAAGGTGGCTTCGATTGAAGAGGGTTTGGCCACCAAGGAGACCGAGCTTGAGGAACGCAAAGAGCAGAAGTCGACACTTGAAGAGGAGGTCGAGAAGCTCAAGCATGACCTTAAGAAGTATGCCCACAGAGAACCTGAAGTGCGGGCCCATGTCTCGAGTGCTCGACAGAAGGCAGATGAGGCAAGGGCCAGTCTTGCAAGCACTCAAAATCGCGGTAGTGTTCTGTCTGGACTTATGCGTCTCAAGGAGTCGGGCCGTATCGAAGGCTTCCACGGCCGGCTCGGCAACCTCGGAACTATCGACGAGAAATATGATGTGGCTATCTCCACTGCCTGTCCGGCGCTGGACAACATGGTGGTTGATACGGTTGAAGTCGGTCAACAGTGTATCGACTACCTGCGTAAGAACAATCTCGGTCGAGCCAACTTCATTCTTCTGGATCGACTCCCCCGGCGGGATCTATCCTCCATCGCAACTCCGGAGAAGGTCCCTCGACTCTTTGACTTGGTTAAGCCCAAAGACCCCAAATTTGCCCCCGCATTCTACAGTGTCATGCAGAACACCTTGGTTGCTAAAGACCTTGAGCAAGCCAACCGCATTGCCTATGGAGCCAGACGGTGGAGGGTCGTGACCCTTGACGGTCAACTCATCGACATGTCTGGTACTATGAGTGGTGGTGGTACCCGCGTAGCACGTGGTGGTATGTCCTCCAAGCAAGTGGCAGAGACAAGCAGAGAGCAAGTTGCTCAGCTCGAGGGTGATTTGGAAGAAATGGAGAGGAAATTCCAGCGCTTCTTGGACAAGCAAAGGCAAATGGAGGCAGCGATCAGAGAGAGATCCGAGGAGATACCACGAGCGGAGACCAAGATCCAGAAGATCATGATCGAGATTGAAAGTGCCAACAGAAGTCTCGCAGACGCCCAGCGGCGAGTCAAGGAATTAAGCGCCGAGCACAAGCCATCAAAGACGGACGCGAGTCAAGCCGCAGCTCTGGAGAAACAGATCGCAGCTCTGGAGGAAGAAATTGAAGACCTTCGTGAACAGAAGGGTGGTATCGAGGAAGAGATCCAGACTCTCCAGAATAAGATTATGGAGGTTGGTGGTGTTAGACTACGTGGTCAGAAGGCCAAGGTCGACGGTCTCAAGGAGCAGATCAGCCTTCTTGCAGAGGAGATTTCCAATGCAGAGGTTGGAAAGTCAAAGAATGAGAAGGCCATCGTCAAGCACCAGAATGCCCGTGCTGACGCAGAGAAGGAGCTTGAGCATGTAACAGAGGAGCTCGAGAAGCTCAATGCGGATGTCGCCAACCAGGCCAACGATGCATCAGGGTGGAAGCAAAAGGTGGAGGAAGCGGAAGAGGTAAGAAGTTTGAGATAAAAGTGCATCAAATCTGTAGGCTTACACCATGACAGGCTCTCGAGGAGAAGAAAGAGGAGCTCAGCAAAGTGAAGGGTGAGTTGGATGAAAAGGTGGCTGAATTGAACGAGTCCCGAGCCACCGAGATCGAGATGCGCAATAAGCTTGAGGAGAACCAGAAAGCCTTGTCCGAGAACGAAAAGCGCGGGCGGTACTGGCAGGAGAAGTTGTCCAAGCTTTCGTTGCAGAACGTCAGCGATCTGGGTGAAGAGCAGGAAGCCACCGAGCTCCAGATGTTCACTCAAGACGAGTTGATGGCGATGAACAAGGAGTCGTTGAAGGCAGCCATTGCCGCCCTTGAGGAGAAGAGTCAGAATGCATCTGTCGACCTTAGTGTCATCGAAGAGTACAGGCGCAGAACGGCTGAACACGAAGCACGTTCGGCCGATCTGACCACTGCCCTGGCGTCGCGTGATAGTGCCAAGGCTCGTCTTGATGGCCTCCGATCTGCTCGTCTGAACGGGTTCATGGAAGGATTCGGCATTATCTCGCTTCGTTTGAAGGAGATGTACCAGATGATCACGATGGGAGGTAACGCCGAGCTGGAATTGGTTGACTCTCTGGATCCGTTCTCTGAGGGTATCTTGTTCTCCGTCATGCCTCCGAAGAAGAGCTGGAAGAACATTGGAAATCTGTCCGGTGGTGAGAAGACTCTTTCCAGTTTGGCGCTGGTGTTCGCCTTGCATCACTACAAGCCGACTCCTTTGTACGTGATGGACGAAATTGATGCTGCCCTGGACTTCCGCAACGTGAGTGCTCTATCCCAAATTCTATAAAAGTGCGTTGCTAACCTGCTTAGGTTTCGATTGTGGCATCCTATATCAAGGAGAGAACCAAGAATGCCCAATTCATTGTTATTTCTTTGAGAAACAACATGGTAAGCCACTCGCCATAGATGCATGCTACAGCAGCGCGTGACTAATCATCAATAGTTTGAACTTGCCTCTCGACTGGTCGGTGTTTACAAGGTCAACCACATGACCAAGAGTGTGACGATCGAAAACAAGGACTACATTACGGGGCGATGAATGATTTGATCTGCACGTATGCATGTTATGACTTCTTTTATTGTATGGGTTTTCCGGAAAGGAGGCGCGGTGTGGGACTGGATATCTGTCACTGGCTGAAGGAGAATCTATGGACTCCTTCCATACCTGTTTATACGCGGGGTGAAGTTTTGAGATACGGTGTTGACTATTGTTTTCTGACTTCTTGTATGAATTGGATGAAGTTCCTTTTTGTCTGTGGTAACTGAAGCACAGAATACATATATTGGATTATTTGTTCTAATTTGACCTCGTTATAGTGGTGGATCTCTTCGATCCCTTTCAACTGGAGGTAGCATGGAATTTTTGATTAAATTCTTCATCATTGTCCTGCAGTACTTGGTAGCTGCAAAATCAAATTTTAGATATTGGGGAAGAGGACCCATTGCTACTGTCTTTGAGAATCGTAAATAGATTCGTCGGTAGAGCAGTACGAGCAGTTAGTATGGAGTAAAGTCGGGGGATGATTTTAGCTACACCCTTTCCAATTACCCCTCTTCTCCTCTTCTCCTCTTTTTCAGTCAAACATACAGCGTCATGGCTAGAATTAAAGCTTGGCGTGAGACTCCACGCCCCCAATGGATTGCTCGACAATACCGAGACCATGCACAGCAACCTGCGGTTTTCATGACACTGAAAGAGACCAACCCGGAAGCCTTACCAGTTCGCCTTCCACAAATCGCCATCCAGGTCTACAGCACCGTTCCCCTAAGCCTGGAATCAGAAGAAGACACAGAAGATGACTATACCGCTCTCAGTCGATATCTCTCTTCAAGGCGCTCTTCCTATCCCGATGAAGCCATGTCATTTGAGATCTATGCCCCCCAGGCCGATGTGTTCGCTTGTGTGGAGCACCAAAGACGCGAAATTCGTTACCGAAAGAATGATATCCCTGGGGAGGGTTTCTTCCCTGGAATCGCGAAAGTAGCGCCCGACAAGCACAATCACCTTTTGCAGGGGTTTCTTCTGGTGATCACTTCCTATAGCTTCCGCGATACGTTCCTACCGATATATGAAGCTGGATCCGGCCCGCTATGGGTGAATTTTGATCGATGTTTCCCGCTCAAAGCGAAAGTCGATCTTCCGTCTAGAATTGAGTCCACTTCCCGGTCTGGGTTTGATCTCTCTACCATCAGTGTTGATCGCCAGGTATACTCCGAGAGAGAAGAACTTGTTGTGCGAAAATGCCGACATGTGGATGACAGGTGCCGGGAACTCTCCTCTCTTATTACCCGAAGTCACAGTGATATGGAGGAAGAAGAGGAGGAAAATTTTGATTATGGCCTGAATGAAGACGAAGGGGATCCTTCCTTATCCATTCAACCTCTGGCACCACAGATCATTGAATTGCTACAGAGCAAAGCCGATTCATTGGATCATGACCAATTTGACATCAGATCAGCCTCCGATGGTGCTGTTGCCATCAAGACCGATACTGCAGCCCTGACATCGGAACCAGAACTTCAGTACATTATTCACGTCGCCTTCCCTTACGAGCAACTCGAGTTAGAGCTCGTGACAATCGCTAAGGCCTTTACCGGTGCGATCATCGAAAATCTTCCCGAGGGAAAGGCCGTCAACTTCGAGTTCTTTCCGGCGGATCAATCCCTGGGTGCTACCCTAGCATCGCACCGGGCTCTAATGAACTCCCGCCCGGGTATAGCCGTAGGGGCGCTTCATCAAGGCACTCGAAGATTTCCGCAGAAGCGACATGAGCCCGAGGTCGAAGTTCCATCGGACAGGGAGCCATACCGTACATTCTTTGTCATTCTCGACCGTCCAGATTTCCTCACAGGGCCTGGTGTACTTTTTTTCCTAACCGATGGAAATGAAATCACAGATGAGGCGATGGAACGCAATGTTTCTAGTACTAAAGACCAACGTGGAGATTACGCAGTATACCAGGTTTGGCGCAGTGTAGGAATGTCTGAAGCAGCGGGGAGGTTGGCAATGATGCCTACAGATCTGACTAGCTGGGTTGAAAATTGAATGAGGTAGCCAGGGTATTTATCTTCCAAAACATTATATCTCGCTCGCCCATTACAAATTGACGACATATCTGACCATTTGACAGGTGGCATCCTTGGTGTCTTCTGCGCCTATGCCTATCCCACAGCGTCTCCGGTGGCTTCAAACAGCATCGAACTTGTACTGAAAGACGATGATTATCTCCTCTACTCGGTTCTCAAGTCTTTTAGTCTAGACACCTCCGCGCGTTCAATTTCTAGCAATGGAGCTGTGGTATGACGAGATCATGAAGCGCGCACGATTCGAAAGCATCCCGACTCGGTTTGGGAAGGAAAAAGAGGCCAAAGTACGACCCTCCTTTCCCCAAGAATATCCTTGTATACTTTGGGTCCATGGAATACGCTAACAGAAAGTGCCCTCCATAGATAGTAGCAAGTGAAGCTTGGCCATCCATTACCCTTCCAGGGGTGACATGGGTAAATGAGCAGAACCGGGACGAATTTGCAATCATGCATCTCCCTCGTGGAACTGGGGCTGCTGCTGCTGATGGTGGTAAGGGCGGTCCGACACCCGTAACTTTCGGCAACGAACCTCCAAGCCCTCCCTACGGAAACGACTCCCCTGACGATATAAGCCCGGGAAAAGACGATAAGTCGGCGGTTTTGCAGTACGCGGATGGCGCCATCTTCGCTGTGATCCCACCGTGGGCGGTACGAGTGTAGTTGTAGCTCTTTGTTTCCTCCGGGGATAAGATAACTAACCTTTGCTAGATGGAGGAAAGGGAGTGTTGAGAGGAGGAATTGCGAGCAGAAGATTCTCTGAACTACAGGGATAGAACAAATCTAAATCTGCGCATTAGTTGCTACCGGATCAGTAGTCTGTTTCTGTTTGCTTTGAACTACCAGCTAAATAACGTAGTGCTTGTCTGAAATATAGAGTTTCACTAAGTAGTGTACGTCCCCTAAGTATAGAATGTGCTTTGTAGATCTCGAATAATTGCAGAAGCAATCTGACTCAAGATTCTATACATATTACAGCGGCTCTCCCCTGTCGATCGGTCATACATGACTCGAGAGGGGAAGGGGGGGGATGCATAATGCTTTATTTTAAGTAACTAATTATGATCAAGGTGGACCTAACTTCTTTATCTTCCATGTCACATAGTATGATATAATTATAATATATTATATTATACATCCTTACATAAACTACTACTAATTCCCAAAGTACCTCCCTCCCCCGTCACAAGAGTAATACGCAGACTACGACTACCAATATTACTTTGTGATGATTCATAAGTAACACACATATACACACACCACCTTATATCCAAACCAATTAAAGAACTCCTATTCAGATTCATCTAGGGATCCATTTACTTAACGTTAATAGATAAGTGGATAGATGTGTATGTGTGTGTGTGTGATATGCATTGCTTACTGTATTTATCCACAGAGATACCTTAAGCCCATGCATGTCATTTCCAATCATGGTGTTGCTTTGCTTATTCTCTATCTTTCAAGGATAGTAGATAAGCTGTGAAGTGGAGTAGGAGATGGCGTCATACATGTTTTCATTCGTCTGTTTATACACCCCCAAACCACTCACATAAATGGCATCGTAGTCAACGTCTAGTTAAGGTTTTGGTTGATAAGGCTTGAGTTATTGTGGATTTGATTTACTGGAGATGGTTGGATAATAGATAGGAGATAGGAAGTATCTGAGTGAGTTGCTTATTACTTAGTTATTTAAGTGGAAGCTTTTATTATTTCGAGCTTAGACTTCGAGCTAGTGTTTTAGTCTGTCTTTGGATTTGGCTTCTTCTACAATAGGACTTTGGTGAGTGGACCAGTGGTTTATCTTATCGGTCAAGTCTAGAACACTAGAACTAACTACGGATTACTGGCAATGGTGGCTCAAGTTACAGGCCTTGATTTAAGCTCCAATAAAGTCCCTTTCCGTAAAAGTACATACATGCATCTCATGCCAAATGCCTCACAAGTGCATCCTTCGTTGCCTCGTAATGACATTCAATCATGAAAACAAGCGTCCGTCATGGCCGTCCGCTTCTGGTGATTAATAGAAGTAGAAGTCGTAATAAAACAGTCCGAATCGGATCGGGAAGAATCGAAAGGGTGAGGCGGAATAGAACAAAACTCAGATCGCTCATCTACCCACGCTTTGGGGGAATAGAAAGGGAATACAAATAAAAAGCCATGCGTCCTGTAAATGTGCCGAAACTCCGCCTCCTTCTGGGAATAAAAAAACATGCCGTAGTCTATGTCAAGTCCTGTCCATGTACCGGAAGTAAACGCCGAAATGATGTCAATCATGTGAGGATGGTAATTGTCACATGAGACTGCTGACTGCATGCAGTGATGCTAGTCGAATCGCGGATAACGGTTGAAATGCTCCGCTTTCAAGAGAATGAACAAGTAATGTAATTGGCCCGAAGGTGATAATGTAGCCAATTAAGATATGCCGTAGCGCAAATGAGGCACAAGCTAAGCGATCACTGGTCGGCGAGGTGCGATGGGGATCGGCTTAGGCCCCGAGGAGATGTCCAAAGTGGACATTCCCAGATCGCTGTCCTCGTATTGTCGCGAAAGCTTATCCTGCGGCTTCTCCTTGCCACCAGGTACTAATGATGATTTCCGTGAAGCAGTGGCGTCTTCTTCGCGCACTGTGCTGCACACGAATCGTTCTTCTGAAATAGGTGAGGCTCCAAACATCGTACCCAACTGCTGCAGGAGCGCAACAAAGTGTGCATGTATTTCAGCAAAGATGTATTGGTTTCCCACGATTTCCGAAAGGTTTCTCGCTCGCACTTGACCGGGTCTGCGAAGCTGTCCATCCGGGTCAAGGGCGCGCCCTGTGAGGAAAGAGGAAACAGGTGTATACTGCTTGCTCCCGCGTCTATTCGATGCGTTGTTTTGTTCATCGCGACGCTTTTCTTCTTCCTGGTATTTCTCCGCTGAGTTGACAATGCCCGTGGCAATCCGACCAAATGCGCGCCAAATCACAGGACAGGCACGGAAGGCTCGTCCGGCATCTTTTCCTGCCAATGCGACAAGGGCATAGCTACGCCGTTTCCCGCGAGCCATGGGGTCGGGCAGGCGAAAGATGTAAGCTATCGTATAGCCAGCGGTAGAATCGCCAAAACATAGAGGGCCCGAGGAGAGACCGCGTGGCAAAAGTTCGCAACTCAGGGTTCGAATGGAGGAACGTCGCAGAAGCGCGTAATCAGCCGGATTGGGAGGTCCGCGCAATGAAAGATAGGTGAGGATGTGTGTATGACAGGAGGCGTCCGATGTAACAGAGGCCGAATGAAGGGAGTCGGGGTATGAAGCATGAGCATGCGGGTCGTGTGTGGTATCATCGTGGTCGGCGTGACTGGTCCCACAAGAGTAGACGACCTCTCTCGATCGCAAAACCGGACTGCCGTTCCTCCCTTTGCCGTCACTTCGGGCCGTTCCTGGCGCACCTGGGGGCAGCTGCTTGCTCACATCTTCAGGGAGAGTCAAGCTGCAACTGGCGCACGTGTCGCCGTCTGCGCCGCCGAGGAAGTTGGGTCGTTGTTGAGTGTCAGCCGGCGTGGCCTGGCCTTTGAGGAAATAGGGATGGTCTTCTATCCTGGGAGACCTGTCGGAGGAGTCGATGTTCTTTTCCGAGAGTTTATTTGGGGTAGATTTAGTATTCGCGCGGCTCTGCAGGCCGTGGGATGAAACGGTGTCGTGAGAGGTGGCAGGGGTTTCGTCGGGAGAGGAATCAGATTTGTCGGGATAGCATTGTGAACAAGGGAACGGTAGGACCTGCGAGCAGATGATCGAGGTAGGACCATGCACCTCGCAGAAATGCGTCAAAGAAAGCTAGTAGAGGGAGGAAGTGTTAGCTGGAGCAAGCAGACAGGGTATCCACTGTCTAGAGACGGAGTGGGACGGGACAAGCGCAAGAGCCAGGATCCCTGCCATGTCGCACGCGGTCATTATGCGCGCATTGCGCGGTGCGAGGAAGGAAGAAAGGGCCTAATCCAGCGCAAAGAAGCCCAAACGCATGTCCCCGGTGAGACATGAAGGTGCACGTCATGCTCACACATCGCCATCATCATTCACCGATGCGAAAGACAGACACACACCGAGGCACATGGGGGGGATGAAGACAGGAAAAGAATGCCACACTTACAATGAAATCCATATCCGTGGAAGTTATGGTCTAACAGATCCCAGCAACCATATTAGAGCATTATTGCAATACATGCTTTCACTGATCAGAATCAAGGTGACGATGGTGGTAATGGTTTCGTGGCAATGACGCAGAATAACCACCAGCAAGTTGAAGAAGGGAGGGGGGAAATGGGAAACCGGGTATGGCTGGTGCAGATCCAGATCCAGACGGTAGTAGTGGAAGGGAAGGTTGGATTGAACCACCCACAACGACAAACAACGTTGGGGTAGTAGTAGTAGTGATGGTAGTTATTATAATAGTAATCGTAGTTGTAGTCAGTGAAGCTGCAAAGACCAGCTTGCAGAACAAAGACGGTGTGGGGGAAAGTAAAAGGAAAGGAAGGAAAGAAGGAGGAGAAGAGAGGGACGAGAGGGTAAGGATAAGAGTATATATTAATTGGATGAGAGAGGGAGAGAGTGTGTGTGAGTGGACGAGTAGGAAGTCTACTAGTTAGTTTTACTCCAGGCTCTATGGAGAAAGAGAGGCATTGATTACCGACTTTACTAGGAAGAGTAAGTAGTAG
Organism: Aspergillus welwitschiae; assembly: GCF_003344945.1. Classification (NCBI taxonomy): domain Eukaryota; kingdom Fungi; phylum Ascomycota; class Eurotiomycetes; order Eurotiales; family Aspergillaceae; genus Aspergillus; species Aspergillus welwitschiae. The sequence goes on from NW_020798695.1 coordinate 930,226, forward strand.
TATGAGCCCGTAGTAGTGGAGGGAAAGGATATCGGAAAGGCAGAAGGGGGGCAAGCAGGAGGGAACAAGAGAAGCCCGGAAGTGGAGCGGTGCATCGGCTGCGTTAAGGAAAAGGAAGAGGCAAGAGAGAGGGTCTGGCCGGGGCTGGCCTGGCTCGGGTTGGTAATTACCGTCTGGTATGGTTCTGTATGGTACTTCCCGGTTCCATCCCCCTCCATCTATACTACTTTACTATGTACTGCTGATAAGTGAGTTAACTTACAGTGAGTGTGTGTCTCCCTCCTCGATCTGCCTAAACAGTGGTCAAAGAGAGCCCAACCATCCAATAAATCCAAGCAACTATCCGATTACCAACCTGTTGTGCTTCCAGTGGCTCTGGGGGCCAAAGCACACCCTCCCCTCCCTTTCTTCTGCCCGCTTGCCATTCCAGATGAATGAATGATTGATTCCCTGGTTGGGCTTCAACTACTAGGCGACAAGGGAACTTCACCGTATCGGAACTATAACTAGTAGTAGTACTCCGTAGTAGTGGAAATAAATTAAACTAAACGGAAGAGTATCCAGATCCAAAACAAAACAAAAAAAATATCCAAATATCCAAATAGTAACGATGACAAACCATGGAGGGGTCTTTTTTTCCCCGACAATATCCATTCCCCATTCCTGCGACTTACTATCTACTTGGCATCCGCCTCTCTTATTGCGCTTATTTATCTGATTCTCCCCTAGACGAATCGTCTGTTGCAGGCTGAAATTCACTAAGCTCCTAGTCTCCCTTCAGCCTGTCAGCGGATGGAGCCCGACAGAAAACGGTTCCGGCCTAATATGCGACTAGATTGCCCAGATGGAGTATGGGAGAGACACAAGCATGGGGAGGCTTGACTGACTAGTTAGTTGGCATTCTGGTTCAGACGGAGGAGAAGAGGGGGGCCTGAACGGCATCAGATCAATAGGAACCAGAATGAAAATGATTATCCGCCCAATGTTTGTCGATCATGGCCCTTCCTTTTACCCTCCTTCACACATGGCCATTTACTCCTTTGCGTAACCATTCCAACGGTTTCTACTCCAATCAACGATAGGATGATGAAGAGCGTGAACCAGGAAAACAGCAAGGCGGACAATAACCCCGGGTGTAATCCGGCTGTAAGGAAGCAGAAGAGGAAAAGCCATCAACCCCGGAGTTACCGAGTGACTTTTGGGACTGAGTCGACTAGACGAATTAGTGACGCTGGTGGTGGTGGTGGTGGTACTACCAGGACTATCTAAACCCAACCCGTCACCGCGCCCGATGGACTCGACCCAAACAAACTTCCGTACCCAATTTGACGGGACGGCGTTTGGCCGCTAAACCTGGATTTTACGCAATCGAAGGTCTGTAGAACGAGGGATGGAAGAAGTCAAATTATCACCTGCGCCATTTTTCCTTTCCCTTCGGTTTTCGTATATCCGGTGGCAGGAAAAATGGTCGTATGCTCCATAAAAATGTTACCTTTTTTTTTATTGTATATCCACAAGTGAGCATCTAGGTCACTAGTGATTAGTTTAATGGACTAAGGTAGGATCTGACTCTGACTCTCACTCTCATCACTCTCCAGACTCAGCATGGATAAACGGTCAGCAACCGAGCTGATCGCTTCCGACCAGGAACTTCCCAATCCAGCCATGTTCGGCAAGGAACTTCAATTACAGGAATGCACCCTTGGATTATTTCTTTGTTGATCGACCTCTCAGCTCATTCTACTTCTCCCCCATTTTCTTTTTTTGTCCTTTTTTACTTTATGTCTCTTGGCTTCATTAATCGAAAAGCAAATGGGAGCAGGAGGGGAAGGGAAACAGCAAAGAAAAGGAAAGGCATAAAAAAGAAAAAAGGAATCAACCCGCCTGATCGCAATCATAGGGTCATAGATCCTATGTGCATCAAATAATTGCCGCCTCCCATGCCCGAGGGTTCCGATACGAACCAGGGTCGCACCTTGATCCCCCTTCGGCACTATCCCAGTTACCGAGTGCAGCCCAGGATTCAAGTGGGGGGATCCAGCAGTAATCCCAGCGACTTACTAGACTTTCTAGACTAGTCGCATCGCGATAGCCATCCATACTCACATACCCAGTTAGATCAGTGAATCCTTGGGTAAGCTCCATAAGGCAGAGGCAGACACAGAAAAGAGAGACACGGGATGAGCATGCGCATCCGGAGCAATCACAGCCCTTCCATATAATCAGGATTGGCGCGGCTATCATCACACAGCGGAACTACTAGACTAAAACCTCCAGGTGGCCTATCCGAATATTGGATCCTCTGCAGGCAGCCTCATCCCGCTATCAGCCACCATTTCCTCCCTTCCCACCCCCAATTGAGTAAGAGCGCAGAAAAGCGAGGCAATCCCGCCGGTCACATGGAAATTGATGGTGCTGTCTGGGGGGACGATCGGGATCCTTCCCATGCTTGAGTTTGCGTCTACTGACGACTAAACCCACCGAGGTGTTGCGCCTCCCGCCCGACAACGGCCGTTATTCCTTTCTAGATGAACGAAACAGACGGCGTCCATCCAGTTCTCGCCCTGGAACAACTGAAGTACGTATGCAGATGCTCAACGACGAGTCTTCGGGTCAGAGATCCGAATCACCTCCTGTCTATCACCTTGATTCCTCATTCTTTGGGGTCCGGAGTTCCGGAGTATTACCGTCTGGGCAATGCAACAACCTCCCCTTTAGAGACAGACTATTTTCACTTACTGCCCAGAGCACAGTAAGATTGGGGGGTTTCAAACCGCCTCATACTTGTTATTGTAGTCCTCCGTGAACACCCCCCCAAAACACGGGCAGCCGCCCGACAACGGCCATTTCTTTCTCCGATTTGCTGCCTGCGCCCTTGTATGGGTAAGCTTCTAGCAGAAGACGGCAAGTAGTAGTCCAGCATCTAGCATCCCGCTACCACCCTCCTATACGATACGAGACGCAGTAGCATCGAGCATGTCTGATACTTACACCCAAAGTACGAGGAGACAACTCAAGTCGGGTTGAACCTTGCTGCGCGATCGGACCATCTCCAGCCAGCCGGATGATCCATCCAGAGAGCGACATCCGGACGCAGCAACTGCTTGCCGCATGCGGAGTGCAGCCGCTGTGAATGATAGTTTGAAGTGTACCTTGGATACGGAGGATATGGCGTACAGCCAGAACTCTATACGCATACAGCCAAGTATAGGACAGAGTCTAGTGCAGCGGAAGGATTTCCTTCCCTTGCCAGACCATCTCAGCTGGCTTAAGACCCTCCTTGTGTCCCAAGCAACGGAATGTCCCAAACAGTCCAAACAATCCCCGAGCAACCCGCGTGTTTTGACGAAGTTTCGCCGAACCGACATAACCATGACTTGTGGTAAGTATTATGAACCAACGACCAGGATCAGAATCCAGCAACAGCCGCTTTGCGATCGGGGAGGAATTCTTGCTGCTGAAGGAAGGATATTAAATTACCACATCACGTCACAGTGCAGTAGGTCCAGGACGGCACATTACTAGCCTACTATATGATAAGTTCGAAAAGTTAATCCGTTGTGCCTTGAATCCCGGGTTGTCTCTTATCGCAATCCTCGCGATATACTTTTTGCCGGTCGCGATAGATCTCCCGCCGCGTATAGATCTATCAACCCGCGTTGTTGTGTGTAACCCGACCGTGAGATTGAAGGGGAGATACTACCGTTAGACAGGTACTATCTGCAACCTGCACATCTACCAAACTTTCCCAGAATGTAGTATGGATCCCTTGTTGGACAGATCATAAGCCCGTCATATTTCCTCCGCATTGCAGGTCCATCCAGGTCCTAGGATTCTGTGTGAAATACTTCCGAATCCATCCCCATTCAGTCTCTTCCTTATCGTCTATCTTCAGCCTCGTGGCCTACTAATCTCTATACCTGCATGCATCTATCACTTCTTTATCCATCCATCCCAAATAATCGATAATACTTCACTTCCGATCCGATGAAACACCCCCAAACAACCCCCAAAACAATGTACCTCCCATCACATCCCATCACCACACAAACAATACTAACACTAATAGTAATGTCCCGTACGGTAAGTACCAATACAAAGCAAGGCAAGCAAGCACACGACACAACCTGCCTCTTTTTGCCTCCCCTTCCACTCTGCCGACCCATTCATCCACTCACCCACCCACCAGCCGACCCGACAAAATGAAACAAGTGGAATCCGCCCGACGGGAGAAACACGCTCCACTCGAAGCCGAGTAAGCAAGTAAGCAAGCAAGCAAGCATAGTCGTTCCAGTTCGTAGCAGCAGCAGCAGGAGATTCTTAGTTCCCACAATTATAACCAAACCAACCCTTTTTCGATTTTCTCTCATTGGGTGATGAGGTCTCCATCCACTCACGTTTTCTTATTAGGAACTGGACTGGAACTTGGAACTCCACGTGGCTTGTGAGAGATTTGATTAGTCGGTGTTGTTATTGTGTGGTTTGTTTGGTTATGGGCACGGCGTGTTGCTGCTACTGACAGCACCCAGATCTATCTAATCACCTACTTTGTAGTACTGCTATCCAGATGCATACTAAGTGAGCTATACAGATACATACAGTAGGTAAGACAGACCTAAAGAAGTATACCAATAGGAACCCACGGAAGTAGTAACCAGCTACTAGCAGAACATAACAGTCAAACAAACAAAAGAAAAAAAGCAAAAACACACACACTTAGTACAGAGTAGGTAACTTCCACGGCCTTCTCCCTGCAAGTAATCCTCATTAAAGAAAGAGGGCCAGCCACACTTCTCGACTGGTGTCAACTAAGTATTCTAGTCAAGTAAGAAAATGTAACTAAGCAGTAAACAAGGCTGTGGCCTGGCCTGGGCTTTTCTTTTCTTTTCCCCTACCGCAAGTGCGCTGCAAAAGTAAGCTTTGACTCGCGTCCTCCCCCTCTTAGTTTACCTCTCTTCCCTTGTTTTGGCAGATCGCTTCGGCTTAACCTGCTGAGAGGTGATTGTTCCTTGACATTTCGAATAAGTGGGTATTTTAGTTATGTATAACGGCTGGGACTATTGTTGTTGATCAGGTACTATGCTGGAAGTGGTTGTCCATCCTTTGAACCGTGCTTGACTCGGCTCGGCTCAACTCAGCTCAGCTTAGAAACAAGCCATGTCATGCCTTGATTCAATCTTCGCCGTTTTCTTCATATAGTAAAGTGACTGAGTAAATTGGATGGGGTTAATTAAATCTAAACAACCCGCGGGTTTCCAGCAACTTTTCACATGTTAACTACTCTATATATAAAGTAAACAACTACTAATAGCCCATCTATAATCCTATAACATATAGCCTATATACAATATATAACCTTCATAGAAGTAATAAAATTAAATAAATTAACTACCACACAAAATCCTGCTGACAGTCTATAACCCAAAGAAGAAAGGTGATAGAGAAATTATTTGTCAACAAAAATCCTAACTCAACTACCGCTCGGCAAGCAACAACAGATTGAATTGTAAGCAATTGAAGGTCTGGAACTGGCAGAGTATTAAAGTTGAGGGGTTTTTCGTTCATATTATTTATCATGGTTATTATTGTTATTATGCTTATGTTTCTTCCTTCGGGCCCTTTCCGTTCGTTAGTTGGTGGGATTTTCTAATGGACTGGAGCTGAGCTAACTTAAGTGGAGTGGAGTGGAGGGGGATGGAAGGAAGGCAGAGAGGGGCCAGTGCTTGGCCCGCCACCGGGCTCCGGTGGACACTCGGTACACTAGGCTGGGTGGGTGGGCTTGGTAATTTGATTTATTCAGCTTCTGTCATGATGGCGTTGAATGTTGGTGCTATTGTTTGTTGTGTATTGGTCGAGTGTAGAGTAAATGGTGTTGTGGATGGTTTGTAATATGTGGTATTTGTAGGGTTGGCTTTGTCGCGGTGGTAGTATTCATCCGCTGTGGCTTAAGATGGGTGTACGGTTAAGAAAAACTCAGTGTGAGCAGGGGTTGGCATTGTGTGGATGGAATATATATTATCACTTGCTATGATGATTTTGTAGGGGACGGTCTTGGAGTGAAACAAACAGAAACAGATAATATAATCGTAGAAGACGCAATGTAGTCCAAAACATAGAAATATCCACTACGCGCAGAGTAGAACATATCCTTAAGAGTCCCTATTATGATGTCTACTATGCTGGTCAATGCACCAATCCATCGTCTGTGCTCAATATGCAGAATTGCTTCTGAAGGTAGAGTCTCCTGGCATTCAATCAATAAGATAGAAAACCGAGACCTTTTTATGAAAGTATAGACAACGCTATAGAATCACTACCGGGCATGTCACTGCCTTTGACCCCTACAGTAGCACATATACCTACAGTCCACCACCATAATCAATCTCTTGCATGATCACAGAATCGCCTTATGCTTGCCAAGATTGGCCCCCATCCAGCTCTCGGCCGAGTATCATATCACAGGAATATAGTGTCAAAGAGCGGGTATAAATCTTCATCCACAGCATGTTAGCTCAGGGGAAGAGCGCCGGGCTCATAACCCGGAGGTCCCTGGATCGAAACCAGGACATGCTATGTCTTCTTTTTTTCATCTAATTCCTATCAATGTCTTCTATTTTTGCGATTTGTGCTGTATATAATTGACCATCTCTACCTTTTTATCAGAACTTAATCATAAGTACAATTAGTGTCTTGTGCAACCAGCGCAACTACATATATATAACCTATCCCGAACCACAACCCCCAACATAAAACACAACCATAACCCTAACCACCTCCCTCCTATACCACACATCATCTATACATTCATTCCACAACCGACCCCAATCCCAGACCCAGGATAACAATAATAAATAAATCAAACCATCCCCCCCGTCACCTCTACCACTCCCCCATTAACAAACCGCGCCTCATCCCCAAACAAAAACCCCACGACATCAGCAACCTCCTCGGGCCTTCCCAACCTTCCCAACGCAACCCCCTTGACCATCTCCTCATTCTTCTCCTCTCCCTCAACATTCCCCACCATCGTAGGCGTATCCGTCGGCCCTGGCGCAACCGCATTAACCCTTATCCCTCGCGGTCCCAACTCCACCGCCAACGCTTTCGTGAAGCCCACAATAGCGAACTTGGTTGCGCAGTAGACGCTGAATCCAGAGTACCCTTTTAGACCGCACATGCTGGTCATGTTGACGATTGCTGCTGAATTTGATGATGAGGGCATGTGCGGGATGCAGGCGCGCGTCATGTTGAAGGTGCCGCGGAGGTTGGTGTCGATTAGTTTCGTGAAGTAGGTGTCTGGGGTGGAGGTTATGGGCATTGTGGTGGGGTTTATGCCGGCGTTGTTGAAGAGGTAGTTGATTGTGAGGGGTTGGGGGGTGGTCAGGGTGGTAAGGAGGTTGTTGCAGGCTGTGGGGGAGGAGATGTCGCATGTGTGGTATTGGTGGTGTTGGGTTTGGTTCGAGGAGGGATTGGGGGTGAGTTCGGTTTCGACTTGGTGCAGGGATGAGGGGTTGATATCGATGAGGATTAGGTTTGCTCCTAGGATGTGTAGTTTGTGGGCTGTGGCGCGGCTGGGGTTGGAGGGTTAGTATATGGGTCGGTTCGGTATATATGGTGGAAGATGTATGAAGTGTATGGATGAGGCCTCACCCGATTCCGCTGCCGGCTCCGGTGATTAGGGCCGTTTTGCCTTCCATGCTTGATGGCATATTTGGAACTTGATTGTGGGGTTGGGCTGTTTTTGATATACTTGGATGGAGTGGTGGTGGGCGGATGAGTTGGGGCCCGTATGGTGTTGAGGGGAGTATTGAGGGCAATAGCTAACTATTGATGAGGGATTGGTGCGATGCCGTTGATAGACCAAAGGTTGATACTCGTCGGGAATATCTGATTGTCGATACAACCGGATATCCTGTGTGAAGCTACTTGGATCTATGATGTAATGGACCCAATATCGATGGGACATAAATCCGGATTTATAATCCAACATATATCATGTAGGCTGTCAGCTCGCGCATTATCTATGCCCCCGAATAAACTTTTCACTGTCTAATATATACATGCAAGCATTGTAGAACGCCAAGTAATGCAAGTTACCAATCGCCTTCACTATCGCTTCCAGGGTATGCCTTCTTCCGCAGCTTCCATAAGGATTTCTCGCGCTGTGCTGCTTCTCGTTGCCTGCGGCTGTTGTCTTCTACCACCGTCATCCAAGGAACCTTGCTCGCGCGCCGGATTCTATCCTTCAACACCTGCTTCTCCGACTCGAGGGTAGCGTCCTCCGCAGCGGCAGCACCCTTATCCTTCCTGAGCTTCTCAAGCAGCTCCCGATGGCGCTTCTCAGCGGCACGGGCTGCGTAATAGTCCTCGCTGATGGCCCAGTTGGGATTATCCAAGAGACCTCGCACAAGAACGATGCCGTGGCCCTGCTCGAGAACGCCGCGGAGAGTCGATCCGGTAATGGGAGTGACCAGTTCCAGCTGGCGGGAGGCGACGTTCACGGAGCGGACAAGAGCCAAGCCCAAGCAGTGCGAGACTTTCGGGTCCAGGGGATTGCTGCTTCCCGCACCAACAAAGAGGTAAGGCAGGTCCTCGTTCGGTGTCCGCGTGATGCTAGATTCAATAGTCGATGTGCCAATGACAGGAACAGCATCGGCTGAGTCTTGCATGTCGACATCGTGGTCTCCATCTGTTTCAGCATTGGCATTGTTCGCGAACATTGGTCCACTGTTCTGGCCCAGAATAGCGTTGGGTGATTCAACGGCCACAACAGCGACGATGGACCCATCTAGAACCTCATGAAGTAGATCAGGATGAATCTCAGTGCCCATGACCATGATGCCCTGGATGCCCTGTTGGGGTCCCGAGTAGTGAACACGGAAAGGCTTGGTACGAGAAAGTGGTTGCTCAAGCCACAGTGAGTTGTTGATGCCGTTTGGACGTGACATATGGAAATACGACTGCATTTGCATTGAGCGAAGCTGTGCGCTCGACCTGCTGACGAAATCGGTGGGCTGAGAAGGGAGGATTGTCAGAGGAATCTTGGCCTGGTAAGCTGCCTGGCCCAGAGGCTGAACAACTTCAGTCGGTCCCTTTTCGCTCATATATACAACGTCGGAAAGACCGAGCGATCTGACCAGCCAGGTGGCAACTTCCAGACCCAAGCCGAAGATCCAGCCGGGGTAGTTGATGATAAGAGGACATTGGGGATAGCTCGCCTGCAGGGCCCGGTAGCGGTCCATGAGATCCATGGCGGCGAGGACGTAATGGTCGGGGTCCTCTTTGGGCGATGTAGCTCCAATATGATGGCTCCGGACTATCGTCCCGTTACGAGAACCATCCAAAGACGGATGGGAAAAGGGAGGACCAAAGACAGGCGAACGGAGATGGGCCAGATAGACTTGCCCCATCGGAGCAAATTCAGGCTGACCCGGGTCCAAGTCCAGGAACGCGACCCCATCAGTGTTAAAGTACTTGGTCTCTGTCTGCGGCGCCGGGCTGAGAAGGTGATTCAACAGATAGCGACTAAATGTAGACTTTCCTGATCCCTTCGGTCCGCAGATGAGAGTCTTCAGCCGTCCACCACGCTGAGACAGGGACTTGATAGCGGAGCTCCATTGCTTCTCGAGATGAAGTGGCCTCAGGTGGCGTTTGAAAGAATCGTCCGCAGAAGTATACAGCTGTACGGCACTTAGTCACAGGACGGGCTATAAGAAGACAGTCAGGTATGAAACTTACCACTGCGAACGTCCTCTTGGTGGACTGAGGAGTGCCCTTGAGAGTGAGCTTGTCCGCTGTAGTATTCTTGCCGTTCCATATCCGCTGATAGAGGGGCGAGAGTTCCTTGAGACGATAGATCCCGCTGTGGCATGACTTGAATTCCACCTCTGCCTCACCATTGACCCCGGAGACGCATTTGATAACAGGCAACGAGTGCGTCGAAGGAGCATAGACCCGATACACCTGGGATGAGGGGTGCAGTTTCGCTCCCATCAAGCTGACCACACCTCGCTTGACCCATAGATCGTAGTGGCCAATCATTACCAAACTCTATAGAAAAAGTCAGCACTGCACATATACGCCAGCATGACAAGCATACCATCTTCTCCTTTATGCGGACACACAGTCTATGCTCATCACTGTAGACTATGCTGTTCTTGTTCAAGCGCGCTTTGGAGAGTGGGAAGTCTTGAACCTGGACCGCAGTGTCTGCAGGCGATTCGTACCTAAGAACCATTAGTATAAGGCTCGTATTGTACTGCAAAGCAACAATTACCCCTCCTCTTCATTCTGAATGGGTTCGAGCTCGATAACACCGGTATTCTCTACAACAACGTCTGGCTCTTCCGACTCCTCGTCTGAAGGTGCTTGATCCTCGGTAGCCTTGGATGTGTCATGCTCGGGTAGTTTCTTGGAGGCCTTAGGAGGCTGGTCGTTGCGCGCCTTCGGCGTGGGCTTCTCAACCTTGGATTGTTCTTCCTTTCGTCTCGATGATCGCCTCGTTTGGACTCGGTTCTCTTCGGGTGCAACTGGGACGACGGGCTCTTCTAGTGAGCGGCGCGCTCTCTTAGGTGGCGGTTCTACCACTGGCTCAGCGACAGGGGGCTTGACAGCAGCTGCGGTGGCCTGCGCCTGCTGCTGCCGTGCTTTGCGGGCCGCGAAAGCGCTGACCGGGGCTTGAAGAATCGAAAGTCAGTAATGTTTCTGGGTACACGGGCGCTTGAACTTACCTGCAGCCTGCGCCTTTTCAGCCTTGCGCTTCATGATACTAACAGACGGTTCAATTCTCAAAAACCAGCGACGTTGCGCAGAACCGAGTGCTGGGCGGCGGGACTACCAAAAAGGTGAATATTTGAGGCCGCGGACTTTCAGGTGGTCCGTGCTCCGCGGAGCAGAAAAAAAGGTTATCGCTCAAAAGTTCCGGATCGGCTTCTCCCAACTCGCAGTGACTCGCGCTTTGCGCTATACCCCAGGATTTTCTTCTACGACGTGCTTATCACTTCGCTGGGGCTTTCGCATTGATATAGTGTATTCTAGCGGTACGAATCAGGCACACGTGTGATCACCGGCGCTCCGCATCGCAAGTTCGGAGCTGCTTTCCCCTCGAACATCCGCATACGAATTAGACCGTCAATAAGTCACAATGGCACCCAAATCGAACAAGAAAGCTGTGGAGGAACGGGAGCCTACTCCTATGAGCACATCGTCTGCTGGCGACTCGTCTAGCTCCGAGGTTGAGTCGAACCAGAGCGGAAGCGAGAGTGACAGCGATAGCAGCACTTCTTCCAACGAAAAGACTTCTAGCCAGAAGTAGGTCTTCCCAATTGACTCAAGTGAAGGTTATATCAGTGACTTACGATGTGCTCGCATAGGACCTCCCGTAATGTATCCTTAGCAGCACCCCAACCTTACAAAGCTCCGTCTGGATTCAAGTCCTTGAAACAACAAGCACCACCGAAGTCCAATGTCTCCTCTCTCCTGTCCGATCTTCGCGGCAAGCAAGTCTATCACATTACGGCGCCAGACTACCTTCCTCTTTCCAAGGTCGAGGAAGTCTCGTTGGCCAAGATCATGCAGGGCAAGCCGGTCTTGAAACACAAGGGTGTGCAATACGGGATTCCGGTGGAAAGCCTTGCGCAACCCGACCTGGGTGGAAAGACGCTTCACCTGTACGACTCGAAGACCAAGACCTACTATAGTACTGCCGCCAGCAACATCCCCAGCTACCACATCCAAGAAATGCTCGACATTCCCGAGGTCAGCGATGAGACCGTTGCGCAAGCTGTTCAGGAGCAGATCAAGCCCCCGAGGAAACACCCCAAACACTTGAAGATGCGTTTCCGCCCCGTAGGAAGTGGCGTGGCACCCCCTGAGACCCTCGGGTCCAGTTCGGAGGAGTCGGAAGACGAGACGCCTACATTCAAGGTCCCCAAGTCGCTGGAGAAGGAGCGGGATGAGAGAAAGCGCAAGAACCACCCTACTGAGGCGGACGGGAGCCAGGCCGATGCCGGTGATGTGCCTCGTAAGAAGTCCAGAAAGTCCGCTCAGGAGGGAGGTGAAGGCGAGGACAAGAAGAAGAAGTCCAGCAAGAGCCGGGAGGAGAAGAAGCGCAAGAAGTCCGAGAAGTCTACTTGAAGTGCTTGATGATATTTCTTTTTTTTCTCTTCCTTTCCTTCTTTATCGTCTTTTCTTTCATCAAAAGTTGGCAATACTAGATGGGATATGTTTTTGCTTCTACTCTTCCGGCGTGTGGGGAGTGATTTCTGACGAGCCCGCTGAATTCTACGTTGCATGCCAGCCATGGGTGTGTCCATTTGTACATAAGTCCAGAGTTAGATCTCATGCATAGAACTCGAGTAGTGAGTGGTTCACTACCTAGAGCAATCTGAACAATCTGAACTCTGTACCGCGCCCAACCTGCAGGTGCAACGGCTAGAGGGAATAGCGGGAGGACGTTAGCCCGGATGAAGCCGTCTCACTAGCACCGGCGGCCTATCCAACCATCCCGAGAGCTGCGAAAAGGTCAGGCGCTTTTCGCGCTCGAGCAGTAGGACAGCACCGTGGTCCTGAATAGAATTCTTACTTGGCAACAGTGAAACCCGGGTAAGGTCCATGAGTTCCTGAACCACCCGACAATGACTATGCGAGCATAGCATCTTGGTGGGTTCGACTAGTTGGAGTTGATAGAGAGATAGACCAGCGGGTTGAAGTGGAAGAAGGCCCACCGGAGCCATTTAGTGTCGATCAACCCCGGCCTCTGTTTCGACCAAGGCTGCTCGGCGTGGCCACTAGGCCCCCGTTCTGGAGCCTCGTGGATCGGAGGGTGTCTGTCAGGCTACTATTCGGGTAGATCGCCCCTACACCGTATTGTGCTGGGACACATCAGTCCTTCTGATCGACTGGCCCTGATCGAATAGAAGAAGCATAGAATATCCTGGTTCTCACGAATTCCCAGGGTCCCCTTGCGCCTGCACCGCCGCGACGGTGTGTCGGTATTTTTACCGACTATTACCACCTCCCCAATAATTAGCTAATGACACCAGCCTATCAGCGTCGTCCTCTCACTGGCTGCGGGCCTTACCGCAATCACATGCAATACTTGTGATTGGACAAGCAGATACTCAGGCGGACAGCTGATACGGGCAAGTGACGCCAGACCCCCCAAATCAGTCGTTGGCTCATCTTTCTACTTACTACTAATTCATCCATTCCATGTTGCTCTGCTTCTGCATCGCACAGGCTGCTGGCTCGACCGCTTAAGCCTTCCTCGCTCCTTTATTTTTTCTGCTCTCTCGTGCCATGTCTTAGTCTCTCTCTCTCTTCCGGCCATGGTTCGCACGCCCCAGTCTCTCCTGCTTTGACGGCTCTCATTGTCCGGAACCGTACCGTTACTCCAACGGTGCTTATCAACTTCTCAGCTGTGTGTGTGTGTGTGGACGCTGTGGGTGTCACATTTCCTTTTCGTTGCTTTTTTTGTTTTTGCCCCGAAGCAGAGCTCTCCCTATGCCCGATCGAGCTGGATCTAAGCTAATATGTTTGATCACCGGCCTTTAGTCGAGTATCTATTCGTCCACGGTCCTAACGTGACTTGAACCTACTGACTTACCTTAAGCCGTGAAGCCCGGATCACATTTCAGCGCTGTCATCTGCCCGGGTCCCCTGGGTTTTACCGTAACAACTACTTCCTTTGAACCCTGTTCATTCCCGCTCGCTTTGTCCTACACTTTCTTCCTATGTACCGAAAATGCGACCCTTTATAGATGACGCAAAGCGGCGGGTGGACCGTAGGCTCAGCGCAAGCAGGCAGTCCATATCGAATAGCCGCATGTTCGCCAGTGTTCTGCCAGAACGACTAAGGAACGATAATGATGATGATGACGACTCGCAGGTGGATTTTAGTGCCCCCCCTGGCGGTATGGGGCCTCGCGAGGGTCATATGCAGTATATGCACCAGTCTATATTCGGCATGATTGCTGCGGTGGGTTCGAGATCTGGGTTTCATGCGCGGTACGACGAGTCGAGTGATAGTGATGGGGAGGATGAGAGCCGTGCCCGCAAAGACGCCGAGAACTTGTCTGCTACCGCTGGTGCACTGCCAAAGAGGAGCGGAAATGACTCGCCGCGATTATCCCCCAAGCCGCAGAGCCCGACCCCGGAGCGCGGGCGTCGCCACCGACGAACAATATCCGATCATAAGTTATTGCGCCCGTTCAAGATAAATTCGAAACAGAACAAAGGCCAGGAACCGGCTGTACAGTCTGAGCCTCAGACGGGTGATGAAATGTCTCGAGCTTCCACTCCTAAACGGCCTCGCAGTGTCACTCCTAGGGCAGCCCCTGTTCTTAGTCGCATGGTAGAAGCACGGGCTCTGTTGGATACAGAGGACTCGACTAAAGGCGCCCCGTCTACTACGGAAGAAAACCGTAACGAGGGCTCTACCCAGAAATCTGCATCAGCACTTTCGCTGCGGTTAAAGGAGATGTTCGGTTTTGAGGCACCGGAGAAGGTGCTCGTTGAGTACGCATGCTCTTTCTTGCAAAGCATGCTCCTGCAGGGATACATGTATGTCACAGAAGGGCACGTCTGCTTCTACGCCTACCTCCCTCGGAAGTCCACCGTGGCCATTAAGTCCGGATATGTCTATAAACGTGGCCGAAAGAACCCCAAATACAACCGGTATTGGTTCTCGCTGAAAGGGGACGTCCTCTCATACTATGCAGACCCATCGAAACTCTACTTTCCCAGCGGCCATGTTGATCTCCGCTACGGGATTTCGGCTTCTTTAGCGGAGCCAAAAGACAAAGGGCGAGAAGTCAAAGACTTCCAAGTCACCACCGACCAGCGAACATATTACTTCAGAGCCGATAGCTCCTCGAGCGCCAAAGAGTGGGTCAAAGCTCTGCAGAAGGTCATCTTTCGCACACACAACGACAAGGGCAGCGTCAAGATCTCCTTCCCCATTGAGAGCATCATCGACATCGAAGAGAGTCCCATGGTAGACTTTGCGGAAACATTCAAAATCCGCGTGGTGGAGAGTGAGGAAACCTACGCTATCGATGAGGTACGTGTCCGACTTTTGGCATCCAACGCTCACTGCTGACTGTACTGCAGTACTACTTCACCTTTTTCAATTACGGACAGGATGCATTCAACTTCCTAAAAGGTCTCGTTGCCGACACGCCTATGAAGCGGTCGCAACAGACCTTATCACCACAACCTGAACAGGCATCTCGTTCTCGCCGTACCCGTGGCTCTCAAAATAGGTGGTCGATCACCAGCACGACTAGCCAATCTCGGGGCATTGGAAAGTCTGGCAATCGAAGACGAAGCGCAAGCACGGGGCAGTTCAGTTTCGGGCATGATGCCTTGAGTATGTCTCCGCCTATCAGACAACAGGATTCGTCTTTGTCCTTCGGAAACTCCTTTGAGCAAGCAACTGAGGCATCTGGTATTCTGCAATCCATGACGGATACCACCGAGTCTGCCAGCCAGATATTGAACCGAAGCGATGTCTTTCAGTCGCCTACGATTCGTACAATGAGACGAGGCCCTTCGGGCGCAGAGAAGACTGTTCGTCGGCACTCGGACGAGACAGCGCGGTCGGTGCATACGACCAGGAACGGTCCTGAGATACAGTACGCCGTGAGCGAGTCTGACCGTGATACTCAGACTCCTTCTGGACTTCACCCTTCCACTCCAGCTTTGAATGAGCTTGTCCGGGCTGGGGTGTATCCCCTGCAGCGTGCCGCTGGATTCGCTGAGTACTTGAAGACACGATCAAAGCAGATGAGCAACTTGCTGGCGAGTGAATCTATGGGCTATTTAGAGAAGGTTTCTGGTATGTGGGCCGGTGGTGGCAAGCATTACGGAGAATCCGAGAACATACTCCCGGATGACCAGGCCGTTGATCCCGAAGACCTCGAGGCGGGTTGTAAAGACGGTGACCGATTCCGTGAACACTTTGCCCTTCCACCAAGTGAGAAGTTGCAGGCATCATACTTTGCGTGGCTGCATCGGATGATCCCACTGTACGGCAAGATCTATATTAGCCAGAAAAAGCTGTGCTTTCGCAGTCTTATGCCTGGGACTCGTACGAAGATGATCCTTCCGCTTAAGGATGTCGAAAATGTGGATAAGGAAAAAGGGTTCAATTTTGGCCGCCATGGGCTCGTTGTCGTTATTCGAGGTCACGAAGAGTTATTCTTCGAGTTTGGCACAGCTGACATCCGAGACGATTGCGCTGTTACGCTGCACAAAGGCCTTGAGTCTACGAAGTTTTTAATGGCGTCCGGACTACTTGCAGAGTGCGAAGAGAAGGATGAGTCTGAATCCGCCATAGCAGAGCACCGTTTGCTACAGGAGGCCAGGCTGGACATCACTGGTATGCACAGCTCCCGCTCGGCGATGACAGAATCCAACGAATTGCATCCCATCTTTGATGACCCTCGCGCCTCCATCATCAATTTCAAGCCCACCGAATCGTTGAGAATTACGTGTCTCACAATAGGCTCCCGTGGCGATGTGCAACCGTACATTGCATTGTGTAAAGGCCTTCTTGCAGAAGGGCATAGGCCCAAGATTGCAACTCACGCGGAGTTTGAGCCTTGGGTGAGAAAGCATGGCATTGACTTTGCGCTAGTCGATGGTGATCCGGCAGAACTTATGCGGATATGTGTAGAGAACGGAATGTTTACCTACTCGTTCTTCAAAGAGGCAACGGCAAAGTTTCGGGGATGGATTGACGACTTGCTGTCGTCTGCGTGGAAAGCTTGCCAGGACACAGATCTCCTCATCGAATCCCCAAGTGCGATGGCTGGGATACACATCGCCGAGGCACTCCGAATCCCATACTTCCGCGCCTTTACAATGCCTTGGTCAAGAACACGGGCATATCCCCATGCATTTGCGGTTCCTGAGCACAAGATGGGCGGTGCATACAACTACATCACCTACGTCATGTTTGATAACGTATTTTGGAAGTCAGTTGCAGGACAGGTGAACCGCTGGCGGAAGAAAGAACTGGGTTTGAAGGCAACCGGTCTGGACAAGATGCAGCCGAATAAGGTTCCATTCCTTTACAACTATTCCCCCACCGTGGTGCCCCCACCGCTAGACTATCCAGACTGGATTCGCATAACTGGGTACTGGTTTCTCAGTGAGGGTTCTGACTGGACCCCTCCAGCGGAACTGGTCGACTTTATCCAACGTGCTCGCAAGGATGAGAAGAAGGTCGTTTACATCGGGTTCGGGTCAATCGTTGTGTCCGATCCTTCCGCTCTCACGCGCACTGTCATCGAATCCGTTCAAAAGGCCGATGTCCGCTGCATCCTGTCCAAGGGCTGGTCTGATCGTCTAGGAGACCCGGCTAGTGCGAAATCAGAGGTTCCTCTCCCGCCGGAGATCTACCAGATTCAATCAGCACCTCACGACTGGCTCTTCTCGCATATCGATGCCGCCGCGCACCATGGTGGCGCTGGAACTACCGGAGCAAGTCTGCGCGCCGGTGTCCCTACCATTGTCAAGCCATTCTTTGGCGACCAGTTCTTTTTCGGAACGCGAGTTGAAGACTTGGGCGTGGGGATCTGTTTAAAGAAGCTGAACGTGACGATGTTCTCACGGGCTTTGTGGGAGGCAACTCATGACGAGCGCATGATTGTTAAAGCCCACAAGCTAGGGGCGCAAATCCGAAGTGTAAGTTGGTTACAACCTAGTGATGCTGACCTGCTAACGATCGAACAGGAGGACGGGGTGGATACGGCTATCCAAGCGATCTACCGTGACCTAGAGTACGCCAAAACCCTGGCTCAAGCGCGCTCCAATGTATCTTCGACGCCGTTCTCGCCCACGCCATCGGCGAAGACAGTGGCAGAGCAGGAAGCGGATGAGGACGTACCCGAGGAGGAGTGGACAATTGTCGAGGACGATACCGAGTTGGAGATGCGGCCGAGTATCGCCTGATGTGGATAATATGATTGCGTGTTGACGGACTCATGGCTCCGCGTGAACTGCTAACCGACGAGATGTTCCCGTCGTATGATTTACGAACTGTGGCATTTGCTCTATTCAGTGATATATGCCTTTAATATTGCTTTCGATTCGGCTTCTCCACTTTGGGATTGCAAAGGTCTGGTTTGAGAGACAGATGCTGCGATTGATGATTTACGAGATGCACAGCTGCTGGCATGACTTAATATATTTCTAATCGATGTTGAGCTAGTGTTTGGACGAGCGTGCGTGGTCTACATGTTTATTTTTCGGCGATCATAGATTATATAATGGCACTGGCGCAATGGACATCATTGTATGGTTTCATACTCTCAGTTTTCATGTAGACTTTTATATCCATGCCTGCTTTTGACACTAAATACATACAAAAGGGTAGTCGGAGACAGAACCAGAAACAACAAAAACAGTACATTAAAAGTATCATATCTCTCTAAAATGATATCAAGCGGCCTTCTCCCCTTCATCATCTCCTTTACCCTCCGCCTTTTCTTTCCGTCTCTGCACCACATCCCAATTATAAACCCGAGCCGTCGCAACCTCAAGCGTCTACAAATACCATTAGCCCCAGAAACCATAGAAAAAGAAACTCGAGAGAAGGACATACCGTAATTTGCTCCCTCAAAAATTCCAAATCCTCCTCACAGTTCCCGAGACTCTTCTCCGCAGCAGACAACTTGTCATCCAACATGCTCTCAGCCTCCTCAATCGGGTACGCAAGCATGACATTCGCGCCAAGCCAGAGATACACTTCCTCCGTGTCGGCGGGGGAGACCGTCGCCCTTGCGTACAACGTATCGTTCAGTTCGAAGTTCGTTTCGAGAGGCTTGTCCGAGGCGCTTTCTCTTCTGAGTTTCAGGAACCGCACCATCTCCAACGTCTTCTTGATGTCGGGGATCTTGTCGCGCAGGCCTTGGGCCCGCCGCTGCGTGTTGACTTCCATGAATTGGTACTTCGAGATCATCTCTTGGAAGGAGCGCAGTGTCGGCTCGACTTCACTGCGCGAGGAGACGTAGTCGGCGACATTGTCGACGAAGGGGGCGGCGGGGATGCCGCGCGGGTTGGTGGAGGGTGTTACTCTGGATTTCCCGGGGGGGGGGGGAAGAGTTAGTCGTGTTCTGGGTTGTGGTTGTTGAGGGGGGGGTGTGGGTGTTGTAGTTGGAGGGGGGTTGTGATTTGGGGATATTTGGGTTGAGAGGGGAGGGGTGGGCTACAGCGAAGGTGTACGGAGAAGTGAGTTTTTCGAGGGTACTGGATATGGAGTACTTACGAGGAAGTCTTCTTGTCTGCCATGGTGAATAGGTGGCAGACAGGCCGGAGTATATAATAGACAGAGGAGGGCGGAGGTAAAGAGATGTACTGCAAGCCGCGGAGGAGAGAGCGAGGAATAATGATAATGATGGAGTGGGGGAGTTGATTGCCTGTTTGGGAATGGTGTCATCTGCGGCGATCTTCATCATCAGCATAGTATCTACAACTATTCTTCCTTTTCTTTAACCAACTCCACCTCGCACAGCTGTACAAACAGAATGATATAGATACATAATACGCCATGGTTCTCCTAACAACAACACCTCCCATCCTCGCCGCCATCGAGGCCCTCCCTCCTACCTCGCGACATGACTTCTCCCTCCCCGATACCTTGAACCTGGAGGACCCAATCTCCCACGACCAATTGATCAGAGTAGCTCGATACTTCCGACAAACAGATACCTCCAATTCCACCTCTTCGATTGATGAAACCAAAACCCTGAACTCCCTCCTCCGCGGAACAAAAGTCTACATTCCTCCGCCGCCCAAGAAACCCGAGCCGGTAAACACCTATCTCCAACACCTCCCCAACACTATACCAATAAGCATACACAAAACTAACAAACGACAATAAATATAGAGCCCCGAATACCTCGCCCTCAAAGCGCGCCTTCTCGCCGCAGCCGAAACAGACGCCTACAACCGCATGACTTCATCCTCGACTTTCTCCTCATCCGCTTTCTTCCCTCCATCATCCAGAACCCCAGCACCAACCAAACCCTCAATCTTCTCCTCTTCAACTCCCACCCTCGAAGCCCTGCACAACAAATCTAGCAACAAAAATGAAGAAACAGACCCCCTCACACCCGGCCTCGTCCTAAACATCTTCCTCTCCGTCCTCATCACTGGGTTCAGCGTGTACTGGGCTCTGCGGAGTTTCCGGTCCCCCGAGATGCTAGTCTCCACTGTAGCAAGGATTTGGAGGGGAACGGGCACAGGGCAAGGGGTATCGGAGTCGGTGAAGGTTTTGGTGTCGCTGGGGGCGGCGGTGGTGGTGGGGGTGGCGGAGGTGATGATATATGCGATTTATTTGAGAAAGGTGGAGGTTGCAAAGGGGAGGGAGAGGAGGGTGAAGGAGAGGAAGGTGGTTGTGGAAAGTGAGAGGGTTGGGGGGAAGGTTAAGCAGGGTGATGATGATGGGGCGGAGAGGGTTGGGGGTAAAGAGGAGGAGGTTATCTGGGGAAGGGGTGTGAATGGGGGGTTGAGGAGGAGGGTGAGAGAGAAATGGGAGGAGAAGGAGAAGAATGTGGATATGCAGAGGGATGGGAGTAGCGAATAGCGTTTACTACTATTTGACGTGCTACACTCTACAGATATGTATAACTGTATAATGGACTAATGATGGACATAGTATGCACGTTGGCTGTCAAGATTTGTTCACAAAAGAAATCGGTGCTAAGTATACTGCGCAAGCAATATCAATCATCTTCTTCCTCAAGCTCGGCAACTCTCTCTATAGCATCACCCCCCATATGCCCCTCAAACTCCCTAAACATCAAATTAGCCTCGCAAAAATCCGGGTCCTCCAAAGTCTTATTGAGCCACTTCAGTATATCCTCCCACGCCTTGGGCATAATGCACTCAGAAATCAGCGCCTCGCCAGACGAATAGCAGTTGCACCCATGATGCTCAGGAGCAGGGACAGGCAGTCCGAGAGCCTGCTCAGACAGGACATATCCACGGCACCGTGAGGAAACAAAGCTCACAAACGATGAGGGATCCTTTGCTTCTTTACCGCCCTTGTCTCCGAAATCAACACCCATGCGATGAAATGGGCTGGTGAGACAAATTGCTGATATATATGGACGCCATGCTTCCCCTGTCATTTGTTAGCTAGATACCAGACAACCAGCTACTAATCAACCTTGAAACAAGAAGAAAAACCTACAATTACTCCCCAAATACCGGATAACACCCAGCCCCCCGTCATCCAACCCAACAACCCCAATCTTCGCATCAGCCCTAACAAGCCGACCCCGAGCAGCCAAGATCTCCTCGAACACATACTGAATATGTTCCTGCCAGTCCCCATTTCCAGGGATCTTGTTCCGACGAGTCATAACCAGAGGAGGATCTACAGCCGACTCTCGAGGAACGCAAGGCCAGGACGTCAGTGTCATCGCTTTACCAGATCCACAGTGCCAAACCAATTGCCCGGTATTTGCCAGGACAAGCGCCGTGTCTTCCTGGTTCAGAACAGCCCGCGCAAATGCAACCGCCGACCCAACTTCAATGCCATCGCTGCTGAGAGTCCGGTAAGCCCAGATGCCAAGGTCTTGTACGGGCTCCCCGAAGACAACGATGACGCGGGAAGCAGTAGACAGGTTCTTGGAGATGAGGATGGGAACATGCGCATCGGTAGGTCGAGCTGTCAGTGGAAGACGTAGAGAGATGAGACCGAGGTTGCGAAGACGGGAGAGGACAATGTTGCGAATGCATGCTATCAAATAGAGTGGTTAGTTATACACGAAGAGTGGCGTTCAGAAGGCGTACTGTTCATGGCCTCTCGCTGCATCTCGTTCCAGCGCTCGTTCCTGTTAATCTTGAATTGGAACTCCTCTTTTGGTGCGGAGATCTTTCTGATCTGGTCATCTTTGGTGATGAAGTACCTGACCTTAGTTAGTTGAGATGAATTGTGCAATGGGTCTCATCTCAGTCCCTCTTACCCCAATTTCTCCAGGTCCGCGGGGAAGACAGCTTCCGCAGGGAGGTCCTTTCGGCTGAAGACGAACATTCTGGCGATTTTAATTCGATGATGACGAGGAAACGAGTGCGTAAGTAATAGGGAGCGGATTCAGCAAGAGAGAGATGAGATATGGAGGCAGAGACAACAGATCTAGAGTAAAGCAAAGGAATGGCAGGAGCAAACAAAAGAACCAAACAGAAACTGCAACTTCCCAACCAATGCCAGTGAATGTCAAGTGAAGCCAAGTGCAGGCGTTTGTCAATGCATAGCTTAGTACTTCATGTAACATCCGCCTTCACTGCGCAGACCAATCGTTAAGATCCGACGGTGTCACATCTAGCCATGGATGATGCCGAACACAATCCTAGAAAATTGACCATACCATCATCGCAACCACCCATTGCGAATTGATCAAGAACCAGCTCAGCTGGACAGTACCCAAGACGATGAAAAGGGATGTAGTATTCCTCATCATCTAAAAAAACCTATTGTACAAGTCCTCTGACCAACAAGGAAACGGAGGAAAGAAACAAACGCCTTTCAGGAACCCGCCGAACCAAACGAAAGCTACCAAATATATTCTTTTCGCATGAATCCATAGCAATTTACCAACTGGCCTTCTTCACACCGGGGAGTTCACCGGCCAGCGCCTGCTGACGGAATTGGTACTGCACAAACCAACTATTAGTATTTATCCAACCAAATACCCCCTCCCTATGGATAAACTTACTCTACCAAGTCTAAACGCCCGGATAACACTGCGAGGAACACCACCCGCCACACAGCGGTTCTTGATCTGCGTCGAGCGAGTGTAGGCGTGCATGGAAGCGAGCTGGAGCTGGGCCTGGGCGCGCACACGCTGGGGGAGGGAAGTGTTGTGGATCACGTAGCGAAGAGCTTGGCTATATATCAGAATAAATCTATTAGTAGCTGTTCGGCTCGACCTTCAGCAGGTAGGTTGAAATTACCGTTCCGGCTCGAACTGCTCGAAAACCTTCCGCTTGGTGTGGTCGCGGACAACACGGGGGTTGATGAACCCGCCGAGGTCGAGGATCTTGGACCGGAATTGCGACATATTGGCTGGTGAGGGGGTTTCCTGGCGCTGTTCTGGCTTGAATGCGATTGGGGATGGATTTGATGGCGGAGGTTTTGGCCGGAGCGGCGAAGTCACGGGAGTCGGGATGCGGATTGCCTGTTTGGGTTAGGGGCATATATCTCTTTCTACCCGGATGGCAGGAGATTTTTAGGTTGTATATACGAGGCATTACGTATGGGATAGTTGAATATTATAGGCTATAATGTGTTATGTATGATGGGTTCCTTCATGGAGAATATGGTCATTTCTGGTGAGATGGTAAAGAATCATCTGTATCTTGTTACCTTGACCGTGCAACCTACGCGCACTATCAAAAATCTAGGCCTACTTCGAAGCTGTGTATGCATTACCATAGAGTCAGAATGAATGAGAATAGGTTTCTTCTTTTACATTGTAGCATTGAAGCCCGGCTTGTAACTGCACTCCATAAGCACGAGACTTCTTCATGACCAAGTGTATGTCCGTCGTCCTTAAAGCTAAGGTCCAGTATACATGCCCACTACTATAACTGCACATGTCGTACGAATTGAAGCGCGCCACACTACGCCTACGCAAACAATTACAAGCTCCCATCCATCACATATCCATCTGCGGCCTACGTATCAGTCCTCCGGCCATCCCATCAATCCCGCACACCCCCCAGCGATACACCACCACAAGCAAGAGAAAGGTAGGTATACAACATATCAATTCGGCAAATGTCGTATGACGGTATCTTCTATAAGCTTATACACAGTAAATGCCCGCAAACTCGAATGACCGGCGAACCCGCAGCAACAGGGGCTCTCAAACTACCCACAACAGCCACGCATTCATCCGCCATATCCGCGTGCTCGGAAATTCACCCAGAGCTAATTTAATGCTTCTGGTTCTTGAGGTTGGGGTTGCGGGGGTCGTTCTTGAACTCGGCGGCTAAATTGTAACAACCGAGGTTAGCGTGTGCAGTCGAATTGATGGAGCGAGTCTCGATGTTGGATTCAAGCGGATGCTTGGTAATGTGCTGATATTGAAAAATGTCGTGACAGGTTCACTTACTCGACATCATGACGTTGGCGAAAGAGTTGACGCCGTAGAGGATGACCAGACCTGTGATCGAAACACCGTTAGAAAGCCGCTTTACCCCTCTCTCAACATGCTTCAATGGAGCTATTCCGCCATATCCGCATAGCTATCCCGCTAGACAAAGCCACCCAACAAGGTAATAGGTC
Source organism: Aspergillus welwitschiae (assembly GCF_003344945.1). NCBI lineage: Eukaryota > Fungi > Ascomycota > Eurotiomycetes > Eurotiales > Aspergillaceae > Aspergillus > Aspergillus welwitschiae. The sequence goes on from NW_020798695.1 coordinate 954,530, forward strand.
TGCATGCATACCGGCAGCGAAGAAGGGGCCCAGAGGCTTGGCTAAATGAGCAAAGCAGGTCAGTTCATATTCTCATCTCTCGACCCAGCATGGGCGCGCCAGGACCACGGCAAACATACCAACGGGGGTGGGGAACTTCTTTCCGAGGAGAGACATGGTGGGCAGATCGTTTGATTGAAAGCGAAGTGCTGGGTATGGAGGAAAGACGGGAGTTGGAGCAGCTGGTGAAGGAGCGACGAGACGAGAGCGGGTACAACGAGGTTTGTCCGGGAGTCCGAAGCCCCGGCCGCTTTAACGCTTCGGGAAGGAATTGCCGCGCCGCTTTTACTGCTGCGTATCGCCGGTTGCCCCTCCGCAGTAAACAATCAACAATCACGATAACGATAAAATAAGGCACTACACTCTTTACTTGCAGCAGATACCCGATATTCCATCCGAACACAATCTCAATGGCGGATCACCTCCAAGCCTCCGTCTCATCCCTCGGATCCTCCCTCCAACTCCTCGATTCCTCTATCTCCACCCTCGACTCTGGCATTAGCGACTTTCCCCGACTATGCAAGGTCTTGCAAACAACCCGAGTACGTACCCCCTGCCTTCAATATCAAACACCAAATCTAACCCCAATAGCACTTTGAACTCCTCCCCGAACCCACTCTGCGTGAAGCCCAACAGTCCCTCCTAGATGAAATCACTCCCAGCATCGCACATCTGCTCTCACTAGCATCGAACCATGTGGAGAAGCTCTCGCGGCGAGAACAAGGCCTGAGAGCTAAATGCGAGCTGCAAGAGGGAAGAATGTATTCTAATGAGAGCCGTCAGCCTTCTCGGATGCGTAGCGCTTTTGGCGATCGACTGCAGAGCGCGGGCGCTTCAGGAAAGGCTGCGAAGGCGGCGGAGCTGAAGAGACTAATGCAGAAGAAGGAACGGTTGCAGTATGCAGTGGAGCGGTTGGAGCTGCAGAGTACGCAGAGGGAGAGGCAGTTGAGGAAGAGTATGGCGTTTCACTAGAGCGGGGGGATGGATGATGTGATGATGCTTGCTCAGTTTTGCGACAACTGGAATGATATGGGCAGCTCAGGCCGCTTGGGACGATTCTGCGAGTGCAGGACAGCAGAGGAATGAGAGCTATGTGGCGACGGTATTGGTTTCAAAGCCAGAAGAGGTTACACCACGTCAGAAAGTGTAGCTGGGGATGCGTGATGTGCGGCCAGATATCGATCAACGGCCGTACTCGAGCTATCACTATGATCTACATGTGACGCTGCATACTGAAACTGCAGCCGCAGTGAATGGAGGACCACCGGCGGAGCCATAGCCATTGTGCCCTTACCAGTATGAGCGGAAGATGCCAGACCTGGAGGACTGTGCTGGGAATATTGAGTGTTCAAGTGGAACGCTCGTTATAAAAGTCCCTGGGGCACTTGCAGACGGATCTATAGAGCTGCCCCGCCTGTTATGTGTAACGTCCATGCACAAGTGAATGAATAATGGAGAGTGTGCCATTGAGTGAAGAAGTCTTTTACAACCAACAGCTATGGTCTATACTACATGTCATATATCGTACAGGAATAAAATACAATGACCTTCCCCAACCCACAAACGATGCTCCTAGCCAGGAAGCAATCCAAACCCTCTATACGCCACTTTTGACTCCGATGTAGATACCCGAAAAAGAACAACCAAGCCCAGGCCTAGTAACCTTAGGCCGAAGGTCTCACCTGCTTCAAAGCCTGTCTGCGCTTCTTCTTAAGCTGCTGCTTCTCCCAACTGGGTATCTTCTGACCCTTCTTCTTAAGCGGAGTCTGAATGTCAGGCATACTGCTGGTAGGCTCCATTCTCTCCTCCAATGCATCCTCTTCCTCTTCCTCCATTTCCTGCTTCTCAGCAGCCCGCCGAGCAAGTCGTTCCTTCTTACCCTCACCATGCTTCTCACCGAGTCGCAAGGATCTTGCAACACGAGTCTTCGCACCAAGAGCCCACAGGTCTCCCCACTGGGACTTGCGCGCATCCTTGTACGCTTGCCGACTGAACGACCGGGGGACGGTCCAGCGCTCGATCTTGCCAGCCGGCGTGCAAAGGTCGAAGATGACGTGTCCGCGGCGCTTCATGGGTTGGTAGACGATACGGGGCAGGGAGAGGAAGTTGACTCCTCCTGTTTCCTGTTGTTCGGTAGGTGAAGGTTGAGTCTCTGATGCGACAGCTTCGTTGGCTGATGCTTCGGTTTCTTGCTTCGGCATCTCGACTGCGTCTTCATAGCCGTCAAAGGCTGCATCTGCGGCTTCGGTGCCCTGGATGATGCTGTCCTCGATACGCCGGTCGACGCCACGCTGGACGGCGATGTAACTGAATTTCAGGTCCTCATGGTTGCGATCCTTAGCGCCGATGATGCGCTGTAGGAAGGCTGGGCGGATGTAGCGTTGTTGGAAGTGACAGTAATCTCTACGGCCCTTGGTATGGCCGGGGATTTGATACATGGGGCACTTGTTGTGGTTGGTGCAGGGAGCGACGATCATGCCGGCTTCTTTCTCGATGAATGTATCTTCTTCGGGCGAATCTGTCAAATTCTCATATCTGGTAGATCCGGGGCTGGAGATGAATCGTTTCAGGAGCATGTCACGCGCTCCGGCAACGGCTTCGAAACCCTTTTGGTGTCCCTTCTCGAGGAGGATCAGGACGCCCCCGTTGGGGTTCAGGAGGTTCCACAGGTTCTGTACATGTTCCTTCCGGAGGAACTCTTCCTCGATTCCGAGCAACGAGTGTGGAGCAATGATAATGTCGTACTGTTTCCGCTTTGGCGGAGCCCGCTCGTCTTGCAAGGTTGGCTTTTCGCGGACGTGAACGTAGTCGGGCAGCCGCGGGAGGAAGCTGGTGTCTTCGAGCATCGCGCTGGCACGGAGACGAAGAGTGTCGGATCCAGTAACAACCGTCGACCGGCCCACGGGATAGGGGTCCTCCGGGCTCTGCTCTGGGGTCATGGCTTCCCACTCAGCACGAAGGATGTCTCTCCACGCCAAGACACCTGCACCGCCGGCGCTGACATCGAGGACATGGGGTCCGCCTTCTTGTGTCATCAGGTTCCGGATCCAGTCCGTACCCAAGCGTTTACGGACTTCCACCAGAACACTCAGCACAGACGCATACATGCCGGGGTAGAGAGCGGCAAGGAAGACATTGGCTTCCATCTCGCTCATGTACCGCTGGGACGCTTCTAGAGGAATCGGCTGTTGAGGAGCTTGCAAGCGCAAGGGTGGGGTTGTAGTAGAATAAGGAAGGTATTGGCCGCCAAGTGTGCGATGGGCGGTGTCCGCAATATGCTTGTTGGAGAAGTCCGACAGAATGACAGAGATTGGGCCCGTCACGCTATCCTTCGGTATGAATATAGTGCTGGGATCGGTGGAAAACTTTCCCATCGTTGTTAGAGGATGGAATTTGGGAGCCGAGTCTGATGCTGCCTCATCTTCGAACTGCTCGAGCATAATCTCTCCGCCTAGCTGCTCGGCGACTTCTCTCGTCCGTTGCATCGTGATCGTTTCCTCGATTGACGGCGGAGCTTCCATATCATAGACCAACGGAGGCTCATCGTGTGTCTCAGATCCATCCAGCTCGACTTCTTCCCAGCCGCCCTCGCCATCTTCACGGTACAGCCTATCCGGATCTATCTCTTCTCCTTCTTCCACCAGATCCAGCTCAGACTCCTGCGCAAGATAGACAGGCTCGCCGTACAACCGAGTGTACAGCTGAGTCTCTCTATCATTCAAGAGCCCCTCCGGAAGATATTCACCAAATTCCTGTCTTGCTTGCCGCACCCGCGCATCCAACGTTTCTTCGTCCCGGTGACCGATCGTCTGACTCAACGCATAATCGAAATCGAGACCTTCGAGGTTGAGCGCTTTCTCATGGTCGTCCAAAAGGTCTAGCTCGTACATAAGCTCAGCCATCTCCAGATCCGTTTGATTGATCTTGTCGACCAAGGCGTAGATGGTATCCTTCTTCGCATCGGGATCGGTCTCCGTCGGTGTCGTGGACGACGCATGCCGCAGGCCGTGCAGCCATGGCTGAGAGTGAACGTGGGGAGCTTCCTTGAGTAGAGATTCCAAGTGTAAGGTCGATGGGGACGCTTTGCGGGCGATTGAGGTTCTGGGGCGCCCAGCTCTGAAGCTCGCAGCTCCGCGGCGGAGTGGCTGCGAACCGGTCTGCGGCGACCTGAATACGACCGGACGTAAAAGGCCATGGGGATGGGACCGGGTCGCCCTGACTGCCGGAGATCGTGACAGCATCGTCAACCCTTCCACGGCTCGAGATGCAAGTATCAGGAGCTTGTACCTGGAAGAAATCGACTTGCCACTGGAGAGCTTTTGCCAGGAAAACTCGCGCCAAGCCGCATGTCCATCAGAAATTCCGCTGTTCCTATTGGCTGATTAAGTAACCTTTTATTACATAATCATCTAGACCCAGTTGCGGCCTTAGGAACCATCAGCAATGGACTTGCATCCATCCCAAATTAGAGGTGGAATGATGGGTGCATATTAATAGTCGCTATTTACAAACTATAGTAGAGCTGGGGATACTACTGGGACTCGCTGTCCGTATCTTCGTTACCCATGAGCACCTTCAGAGCTGATATCCACTTCATCACTTCGTGCTCAAGAGCGGTTAGTTTGGCCATCACGGCCATAAGGCTAGGGTCCTGGCTCTCTACGCGGATCTTCTCCCTCACTTTGACTTCATCTCCTTTCCAGGTGAAAACATCGCCTGCCTCATCGTGAGGACGATGGCGGCTTCCAAACAACCGATCCCGCAGGTTGAACCCGGTCAGAGATATATCAGTCGCGAATGCGGTTGGCGTGTGAACGGGGGTATTAGATTCTAGCGTCCTCAAATAAAGGACCAGAGCCGAATCCGCAATGGATAGATGGAACGATAAGTACGCCGGTAGCGGGGGATCAAACATCTACGACTACAGTTCAGCCCATGGCCTAGAATGATGGAAGCAAAAGTAGAGCCACTTACCTCCTCTTGCGCACTTGTCTCCCACCACTTGCCTCTGACTTTGTCATTTTCGCCCTTCAACATCTGCCGTGCTTCACTGATGGTCTCGCGGAGGAGGTGCAGTTGGCTGTAGATGAAGCCGGCGTTGAGCGGGTCACCAGTCCAAGTGCTTACATCGACAATATCCAGACTTTGGTTGACCAAGTTTTTGACCGATACTAGTTGACTTAAAATGAGCTCGGGTGTTGTAGGCGTATTCGCCAGACACAGGCGGGTGGTGGCCGAGCCCCGCGAGGCAAGGGAGCTAAGACGGAGTTGGATGTCCTATAGAAATAGACTCGATCAGCATCAACCTCGAAGCGCTACGTTGTGATAAGCAACGGCCAAAGCGCGCAAAGAATGCGGATCCATAACACTGGGCTGCATAGTAAGCAACAAACGTGGATAGTAACAACATACGCCTTTCACGATCTTTGTCCCAACCCGAGTCACAAAACCTTTTACATTTTCTGAGCGTAGAGATGAGAGGACGAGTGTTGATCCCGGCTCCTTGGGTGCCAATAGGGCTGCGCATTCATGGAGGCCCTCTCGTAACGAGGTAAGGGAGTCTTGCAGCGAACGTAATAGCCATTCTAGCTCCTTCGCCTATAGTAGTTGGTAGAAAAAGTTAGTATTGTCCTGGCCCTATCGATGATGCATGCGCGCCATCGGGCCGGCTCAAATTTGAGGTTCACCGGGACACGGGGAAATAAAACAGGGCATACCAACGCGGAGTCGACTTCCTGTTCTAGGCGCTCTGGGGGTACAGGCGGGTAAGCCCAAGTGGCCATTGTGAGTATTGACCCAGCGGGTTAGTTGCGACCCTCGGGAGATCGGACGATTGTACCTTTGGCCCGGCAAGTGGTCAATGGATCGGTAGGGAAGCGATGGGGGGTATTGGGGGGAGTGGGTGTGGACAGGACACGGTAGGCAGCAGGGTTTGTCTTCAGGGTCTGGTGACGAAGTCGACAGAAGAAAAAATCCGCATTGGCTTTCGTGTGATCCACGTCGATCCGAGAGGAGCAAAGGCGGGTACCCAACTCAATGGATGGATGATGGGTGGTGCAACGTCTGTTCAGAGGACGAAAGTTGCAGCGGAAGAGGGAGTTCGACAACGTCATGGATGAGAAACGATGGGCCTCAGCGCCCAGGCCTTCAGGCAGCCTTATCCTGAAAGGGAATAGCGTAAGGCTAAGGTTTAGACTAGCCGAGGACAGTTAGCGGGGCTTGCTGCAACCATGACGTCGACGCCGTCATGGCTGGCCAGTTTGTGCCTCGTCGATCCAAAGAAAACATTGATTCGCAGTTACGCTCATTGTTGAAAGGTCACCCTCATCATTATATCACTACTATGGCTCCCCTGGTACTTTATTTCCCCCCCTCCCTCTCACGTCCCTCCACCGGCTTCTCCGGATATCCACTCCCTCGCAGACCCTTTCGATCCCTCTTCGTCTGTTCTTGTTCTTCTTCCCCATCTATACGGCCTTGTATCTCTCCCCCGAATGATAGATAGATACCTGTCGCAACCAATAAACTAGCTTGTGCTGGGGACACTCTCGATTATCAGCCTACTCGCAGACTCAGAAATTACAATCAATTACCATCACAATGGCTCTCAGCAGTGAGTATATTCCCTGCAGGACGGGTTCCTGCTGCGTCGCACAACGACTAAACTGACATTATCTGTGTTCTAGGAGTTGCAATGGGCTTCCTAGGCCTGTTCTTCACGGCCGGTGCTCTTCTGTTGATGTTCCTGACTTTGTTGGGCGGAGCGAGAAACTCGCGGCCCTTGAACGAAATCTTCTTCCTGCAGGTCGACACCAGCAATATCCCAGGTGCCCCATCCCTATCTCGCTGGACGTTCTGGGAGATATGTGCAGTGACGGCGAATGGAAAGAATCTATGCGGATCGTCGTACCCAGACTTCCCGTTTGATCCTCCGAGCCACCGCAACTTTGACACCACTCAGAACATCCCCTCTGCTTTCATTGGGTAAGCAAGAACCCAATTGCCGGCTCACCTATACTATGATCGCGACCTAACCTGCCACAGCACGAACCACTACTTCCTGACATCTCGGTTCTCGTTCCCCTTCCTCATCATCGCGCTATTCTTTGGCGTGGTGTCGCTGTTCACTGGGTTCCTGGCCATGTGCACGCGCATTGGCAGCTATGTATCTTCGCTCATGGCTTGGATCGCCTTGGTTTTCCAGATCATCACGACTTGCCTCATCACGTAAGTTTTAACACAAGAATTAAACACAGAGCTTTACTGACAACCATCAGGGCTGTTTACGTCCAGGGCCGCAACAAGTTCAACGCCAATGGCCAGAGCGCCAGCGTGGGTGTTAAGGCTTTCGCTTTCATGTGGACTGCTGTGGCTTGCTTGATGCTTGCATGCATGTTCTATTGCATGGGTGGTGCTGTCGGACGCAAAGAAAGAGGATACAGTGGCCGTGAGCACCGCCGGCGCGGTTTCTTCTCGTCCGCACGCTCAAACAGCGTAAGAAGCAACAAGGAGACTGCGCCATAAATTCGACATGGTCTTGTTTCCTGGATGTTACCCAAGCGGAAATGAAAGAACTGGGCTATAGTATTTCGTCGATGCCTACTACAGTACAACGACTTCTGTCACAATTGTCTAGGTATCGGCTGCAAGCCTATTTCGTCCCCTCAACACAGGAGGGAACGTCTACCGGAGTATGGATCTGACTGTTTTGATGACTTTACGCTTTGCGGGCTGAGGAGCCACACGCCGTCCTGAGTGAACGAGTGGGCTCGTCCACGCATGCTTACATTAATGTCTCTTTGATGAATCTCTTGTCTGTTTACTCGGCCAATCTCATGTATTATACTGTCTTTGCTACTCTATATCTATCTGCCCCTAATTGTAATACAATTTATTTGAAAAGAATTGATCCGATGACTGAGAGCTTATGGATACAACATTATTCGTGATGTATATTGTATCAGTATCATAATACTTCCATGCTAGTCACTACTAATTTGAAGTCAGACAGCAACATATTCGCACTAAGTCCCAGTCAAGTGCCACCTCCTTTTAGATATGGATGGGGTACTTTACTAAACTGACCTACTACGACTCTTCAGCAGACACCGCATACTGCCACTCTCTTCCTCATTGCAACTTTCTCCTCGTTTTGAAATATAAGCGGCACATCACTTGCAGGTGTCAATTACTACCCATGGTCGATAAAAAAGCAGAAACTGGCAATTGGCTATACGCGTATAATGTATGAGAACAATTGAGAATACTAGTTACTTACGCCCATTGTCTGAGACGTTTGTCTTCTGTTGCTAATAATTATCTTTTCTTATTTCTATCTGCGAGTACTGGGCTTGTGTTACTCGGAGTGTCTGTACTTGTGCTATAATTGCTTAAGAATCATAAGGATATGATGAATAATGTCCTACAGATGCAAAGGGTGAAAGTCTACGGCACAACTACGGCACAGCTTTGGTTCCATACAATGCTACTTTCTAGTAACGTTAGGAAAGTGGTCTAGAAACCCATCGGCTTTCTATTGTGCTTCAAAACAGCTCTATATACTTTTAGAAGCCTTCATCGATACATCATCATCAATAAGTCATAGCAAGACAGAATGCAGAACAGATTCCCTGAGCCCTGCCCCATGCACACAATGAATGCAAGGCTAGTTGCAAAGCAGCCACAGCAGTCACAGATACCGTTCAACATTTCAGGTTATAAAATTCTAGATCGATTCATAGAAGGAAAAGCATCGTTATAGTCTTGAGATGTTCAAAGATATATGAGCAAGAAAATTATACGTTAATAGGAGATCTAGGCCTTGGGAGCCTCAACGGCACCGCGGACGGCGCTTTGGCCGCCAACCTCCTTGGCCGTGATCTGCAGGCCAAGGTCAGCGTTGACGTGAACCATCAGCTCGACCTTGCTGCCAGCCTTGACGCCCTTAACGGCCAGCTCGGCAATGGGCTTCTCGGTCTTCCAGATGATCTCACGGATCTCCTCCTCTTCCTCCTCATCGGAGTCAAAGTCAGAGTCATCCTCATCCTCTTCGGTCTTGGGCTTCTCCTCCTTGGGCTTGGGCTCGGGCTTGGTGACCTTGATCTCACGAACACCCTCGCAGACACGGACGAAAACATCACCGCCCTCCTTGGGGACAGAGAACTGCGCAATACGACGAGCGGGGAGAGCAGTCTCGGTGTTGAGGAGGGGCTTGAAGTCAACGGTCTCGCCGGAGGTGAACTCGACACCAATGGCATTCTGGAGGTGAGGGGTAGCGGTAACCATGGGGTGGATGGACTGCTCGATGTCCTCCTTGTCGAACTCCTGGATCAGGGAGGCCTGGATGGCGGCACCTCTGGGGGCCAGCTCGGAGGGGTTGATAGCACCAATGAAGGTGGAGGGGGCAAGGATGGTGGTCTTCTCGGGGAAGATGTTGCGGGCCAGCTGGGCAATCTTGGGGGTGTGGGAAGTACCACCAGCGAAGATAACCTGCAAGAGTTAATATGATGCTGCAAATAGAATGGATAAAATGGAACGAACCTCATCAATGTCCAGGACATCGAGACCAGCCTTCTTGACAACCTGGTCGATCAGGCCGGTGAACTGAGCGAACACCTTGCCGGAGAGCAGCTCGTAGCGAGTACGGTTGACGGTAGAGCCGTAGTCAATGCCGTCAGCGAGAGACTCGATGCTCAGAGTAGCGTTGGTACCGAGACTGAGAGCCTTTCTGGTGGCCTCACCCTCCAGCTTCAACTTGGCCAGACCACGGGCGTTCTCGCGGGGGTCGGTCTTGTGCTTCTTCATGAACTCCTTGGCGAAGTGGTCGATGATGATCTTGTCCAACTGAGCACCGCCCAGCTCGTAGTCGTGAGCAGTGGCAAGAATGGTGTACATGCCACCACGGCAAGCAACGACGGCGGCATCGGAGCGAGTGCCACCAAGGTCAGCCACAACGACCAACTTGTCGGTCACGACAGCCTCCGGACGAGCATCGTAGGCAAGAACAGCAGCAACGGGCTCGTGGATGAGCTGCAGGACCTCGAGACCAGCAGCGTTGGCAGCGGCAATCAAAGCCTCACGCTGAGCATCCTTGAAGTCGGTGGGGACAGTGATAACAGCGGCGTTGACCTCCTTTCCAAGGAAATCAGCGGCAGACTGCTTCAGACGGCGGAGATGGCGGGTTGTGATCTCGGAGACGGTGACAGTGTTGGGGGTCTCGCTGGTGGTATCGCAGATGGAGAAAGCAACGGTCGAGTCGCTCTGTTGAGGGTGGGCCGAGTTGTGGCAGGGAGTGGGGTCTATCGACTTGAAGCTGTGGAAGTCCGTCAGCATGTGCGCCTGGTTGTCATCAGAACATGTTGACATACTCCTTGCCAAGGAAATCTCTGAAGTAGGCAACGGTGTTCTTGGAGTTGCGGATAAGCTGGGCCTTAGCCTGAGTACCGTGGTATTCCTCGCCATCAATGTAGGAGAGGACGGTAGGGATTTGACGGTCTGGTGATGGGTAAGTCAAGCGTTCAAAGAAAGACTTTTTAGAGAGCGCATAATATATACTAACCTCCCTCCTCGTTGGCAATAACCTCAGCCTTGCCTTCCTGTAACCCAAGTCAAGTCAGCGATCTGTCGCAACTTTGCACAGCGGTGGTGTAAAAGTCCCAATGGGGCGGGCAACCGCATGGGAAGGGTACAAAATTCACATACGGCGTTGATACGGGCAATGGAGCTGGAGGAGTTGCCAAAGGAGATACCGATGGCGAATCTCTCAGCGGTGCCGTTAGTCTCGGAGCTCATCTTGACGGTAGGATGTGAAAAAAGATGAAGAGGATTGGGGGGAGGAGGGAAGAAGAAGAGGAGGGATCAAGTCAAAGTAAGTCGGGCTGCTGCTTCTCGAACCGCCGCGCTTCGTTTTGCCCCGAAGGAAAAAAATTTTGGCTGGTTTGCAATTGGCGGGCAGCTGTGGCTGATGGCTTATCGATAGGAACTGTGGCGGTGCAACGATACATTTCGGTAGTCATGCAGCAATACCGTCGAATATCTGATGGGGCCCAATTAATGCCCACATATATGACTTCATATGGAGAGTTGAGGAGATGATTGCTTAGGTATTACCATCTTACCGCAAGTATATCGCGCATCGTTTACTGTTAGAACAAGTATCACGTGGCGATAAGATCCATCCGATAAGCCTTTGGATTTGCGCTTCTTTTTGCCCGTCGCGGTCACCACTCCAGCATTCGTGAATCTCCACGCTTTTCTTCCCCCCCAAAACCACTGCAGGCCCCAGTGGTAAACACACATCCAACATGTCATCTCCTCTGGTTCTTCTCCCCGGGGACGAGATCCCCTCAGAATACCTCCCATCCACCAATTCCGCACCATTGAGACTTGGCCCCGGTCTCCGTCTACTTTCGCAACCGCCTTCTTCTTCCCCTCAAGCATCATCCTCCCCCAGCCATGTCCTCACAGCCACGCAAGCCGGCATTCTATCTACAGACACCAAGCGGAATGCTGTATCTATCCTCTCCACTCCGAATCGCCGCTACATCCCTACCGTTAATGACCTGGTCATCGCACAGGTCCACCACTCCAGTGTGGATTATTTTCACTGCATGATCACTCCGCAAGCGCCCCATGCAGTACTAGGACAGCTGTCTTTCGAAGGCGCGACGAAGAAGACCCGTCCTATGCTGAAACAAGGAGATTTGGTTTACGCGCGTGTGCTTTCGGTCGGCCTGGGTGCGGGCGCGGAGGTTGAGCTGGCCTGTGTGAACCCTGCGACGGGCAAGGCTGAACCTGGAGGACTCGGTCAATTGAACGGGGGAATGGTGTTTGATATCTCTACTGGAATGGCTGCGAGGTTGATGAGGGCAAGCTCATCTTCTTCTGAATCACAGGAGGGTGTGGCCGGGTTGGTGGTGTTGGACGAACTGGGCAAGAAGCTGGAGAAATCGGGCGGCTTCGAGATCGCCGTGGGAAGGAACGGTAAAGTCTGGGTCGACTGTTCTAGTGGAGGTGAAACTTCGGTCAAGGCGACGGTAGCTGTTGGACGGTGTCTGACTACGATTGATGAGCATGATTTGAACCCGGCGGATCAGAAGAAGTTGGTGTCGAGGATATTGCGCGAGATGAAAATTGAGGTATAGATGTGCTTTGTCTCTTAATGATTGATCGTGTGATAATACCATGCATTGTTTGATGATTCTTTGCGAGCGATGAGTGTAGCAGAAATGCAGGTACTTGATGTACATACATGGGTGTGTTATCCTGGGCCTAGAATTGAGTAGTAGAAAACTATGACCAGCAGAGCAAGCTCGTCGAATGAGATCTAATTCCTCAGGGGCAGAGTCTTTCCGACAATAAGTGTCTCTCAAAAGCATTAGATACGTCTGGCCCAGAAAGTGCTCGCAACATCAGTCCTACATCAAAGTATCCCTTTAGATATCGTAGGCTTATGATTGATGGCGCTTAATTCCATAGATGGTGCGAATGTCAATGTTATTTAAGGGAACCGAATCCAGTTGTTGAGCGCGTACAACACGTACCCAAGATGCATAAAAGGCTTGACTGCCATAGACAAAAGAACCCGAATTTGAGTTATTCAGTCAGTAACAGAATCCCATGCCACCTCCAGTCACAGTTGATAACTTTCGACGCTGCACAGGTTTTGTCGACCAACCACATAGTGCCAATTAACTCTCTTCGCGAGTACAATCTCATGTTTCCTGATTGGAACCATTGACCACCGGTAGTGACTGATACTCGTTTCGGGAGAGCATATCAGCACCAAAACGAATTTCCATGATCAACTGGTATGTCAATGCACCGAACTCTGGTCTCTACGCGAGCAATGAGGCAATTGTGCAGGACACTGTCAACGCATATGATCAATCTATTGCCTTTCCCATATTTCTTCCTTGAAAGAAGGAACTAGAAGTGATCGATACTCGATAATAGAGTTGACATCCTGATGAGGGAGCTACACATTCAGCTGTGATAACCGCCCTCACCAATATCTTATTTGCAGGCTATTCATAACACATGTAAGATCTCCCACGTAAGGTGCTGCAAGCCTTCGCTTGCTTCCCTACTAATCCTCAGAATCCGCCTACTTTGTTTCCCAAATATATAATACACTGAGAATTGTCGTATTAGTTGTTGTCGGGGTGTGTCTAGGTGCAGTTCTTGGTGCTTAAAAACCAGTTTTTTCTTTTGTTTTATACTAGGGTAGTATTGCACTTGGACAACCTTTCTCTGAATAAATACTACTAGTAGTACCTACATTAGTGTCATTATTAGTTCCATGCCATCAGACAGATGATGAACTTTTCTGCCATATCATATATTAGGAGGTTGAACCAACTAAATACTAGTTCTTGATGGGTCAATTGCTACATAGACAGGAACTGAAAGAAAATGGCATATTCCCCTTGAGCAAGTCCGGAATGATACGATCGACACTAAGATCCTGTCGGGCCCCACAAATGGGCTTCCCCCCACCGCGTCTGAAAGGCTGGTCCCCACCCCGAAGGTTCAAAGTAAATACTACGTAGCATGCATCCGTTACTGAGTTCGTAGAAAGAAACATAACCTTGACAGCAGGAGACCTTCAGAAAAAATTTGTCAATAAATAGTTTTTTTAGCGTCAATGGTCGTTTCCAACTTGACCATGGAAGACCTATCCATCTACAAGCAAAATAATCTCCTCTACTCACAGGAAAAACTATCGAAGTATCAACCAGGTGGATACCATCCAGTCTCCCTGGGAGACACCTTCAAGGATGGTCGTTATGAGATACATCATAAATTAGGCTGGGGAGGGTTTTCTACTGTGTGGCTTGCGAACGACAGAGAGTGAGCTGAGTCCTGCATTGGACTTTTTCTTTCCCTACTACTAACACACAACAGGAACAATCAATGGGTTTCTCTGAAGATTATGAGAGCAGATACTTCCCAAGGATCTCGAGAACTTTATCATCTAAATCTATTAGCAGATCGCTCCCAGGGAAAGCCGTCTGCAAAATACATTGTTTCGGTCCTCGACTCATTCACCCATGAGGGCCCTAATGGGACCCACTTATGTATTGTATTCGAGTTGCTCGGTCCTTCTGTCGATAAGGTCGTTGATGACTATTACTCCTTTGGAGATGACCTTGAGACGGACATTATCCTTCGGATGTCGGAACAGCTTCTAGAAGCCGTTAGCTTGATTCATGAAGCTGGCATGGGGCATGGGGGTAAGTAAACCTTATGCCTTGTAAAACTTCCTATATCTCTGCGAAGAGTCTATGTCTCCAACCATGGCACTTACCAAGGAACAGATATAAGCGGCGGAAATATCGCCTTCAGCTGTGATAATCTCTCGCACGCCACAAAAGACGAACTCTTTGCAGTTCTCGGATCTCCAGAAGTTGAGGAATTAGCTCGACTCGACGGCAAGCCACTAGACGACAGCTTACCGAAGCAACTAGTTAAACCAGCAGAGTGGGAAGCTTGGGTAGATGAAGATGAAGAAGATATTCGGATTCTCGACTTCGGGGAGGCATTCATTCAGGGAAATGAGCCTAAAGTACTTGCTCAGCCAGGGCAATTGCGGGTCCCTGAGCTAATTTTCACCAATTGCTTTGACTACCGTGTTGATTTGTGGCGTGCGGGATGTATGGTAAGTACGCTGCTCCTGTTCTTGCGCAGAAAATATAATTCTGACATCACAATGAGATCCATGCATTCATATTCGGGACATATCCGTTCCAATACCTAGGCGAAGATGAAGTCCTGATCTTACAGATGATCGGTTTTGTGGGGAAGTTGCCGGAGGACTGGCAGCCGATATGGGAGCGCATGAAATCGAGCTTTAAGCGTGACTTAGATTTATTAGAAGGTGAGTAGATAAGCCATTGTGCGTACATAATACAAGGCATGTTTGCTAATTAAACGGAAAGACGTTGAGGTGTCTGAACTAGACCGAAGGCTCAGTAGAAGGGAGCCGGACCCGGTACTTACTCTTCTTGCTTTGGTTATTCGAAAATTGATGAGATTTGTGCCGTCGAGTCGAATAGAGGCCTCAGAGGCACTTGATATGTTGAGGTCAAATAAAGATGCAGAATAGAATCATTGAGTAAACATAGTCATCCTACACCAAGCAAGTCTACACAAGGACATACTGGAAAGCGTTGCACCTTGTCGTTGCATCCCTGGTATGATAATGCTCAATTGTAGTGATGATCTGCAGTGAAGCAGGCGATCTACGACGGTAAGGATAAACATCAATGTTATTTATACTTCTGCTGATCAATTCCATAGACAATTCCTATATCTCGTAACTTTTTCTTTCGTATAGAGCATTCGCTTTCCTTTCCGATTGCAGGCCATGAAAAGAAATGTCATGTCTTCGAATTGAACTCCTTAAATTTGGCTAGGCCCTTCACTGGGGTTGCAGCCGGCGAAAGCGGCAGACTTGCCTTCCATGTTCTGACATTGTCAATCTTGATGGGAATAATCGCGGGTGACACTGAAGGCTCATATGCGTTGGCTGCTACAGCGTCTTGAGTTTCAGGCAACGCTAAGGCGTCAGGGTTCCCTACAGCGACGGCACTGTCTCCTGATGCAGCTTCTGCTGTAGCTGATGCTTGTGCAATAAGATGTATAGCCAGTTTTGCGCGGGTTGGAGAAGAGGGATGGATGTGCTGGTCAAAAAACTGCAGTATGTCTTCCTTTGTAAGTGGTTCAATGTGTTCGACGTCGTGATAAACTGGCAATTTGATCGTTCAAATCAGCCTTTGCACAGGGCATAGATCAGAACAATTTGGAAAGTAGCAAACGCACCTTGCTCAAAGTCAAGCGCCTCACTGGTAATATGAGTCCAAAATCGCGACGTCTCTTGGTTCAGATTCTTCAAGTTCTCCAAGCGTTTATTGATCAATCCGACCTTATGCTCCTCGAACGTCTCGTCGGTCATCGCGCGCAGATAATGCTCAAAGTTTACCAAAAATGCATCACAGCGCTCTTCAAGGTGCTTGCAGTCCCTCTCGCTTTGCACGAGGATACGCCATGTACCGGTCGTCACATAGACTCCTATAGCAGAGTTGACGATATATCCGAGCTGCTCTTTAGTGCGCAGCGTGCTAAAGCAAGGCACTTCGGCAATTTGGGAGAAAAGAAGCAGCTTGGCTCGTTGCGAGCGATCCGAGACAGAGCCGACCGAAATGATATACTCGAGACAATTATTGACGTTATCCGGATTTCTCAGTCCACGCTCATATAGGTAATTTGCTCCACTTGGTAACGCAATCGTGCGGCGTGACAACCACTGGCTCTCTGGTAATCGACGTGGGCGGAGTGTTGACTCCACTAAACCTATAAGGTTCAGCGCGTCTTCTTTATTTAGATTGCCATGAACGAGAATCTCAATATGCATCTGTCGCAACAGGTGAGGATAGTATGAATTTATGTCCTCGGCTGTCACTGCTGGAAGCTCCTCGACCAATAGAAAAGGAGTCCAGGATCTTTCGTTGATCAACATGCGTGAGAAGGCATTGATTTGCCGGTACGGCTCCATGTAGTCGAAATTCTTATATGCTTTCCACACCCTGTCCTTGGCCACATCGAATTGCTCTTGCTTGATTTTTAAGTCTCTTACTGCTAGTAATACTTTCTCCAGAAGCATTGACATTTTGTCGTTAAAGCCCTTTAGCTCTATATTGAGTCCCTGTGAACTTTCGGATATAGCGTAGCTCAAACCGGCCTTATCCGCGTTGTAAGCGTATTCAATGAGGCTGTCTTCGACCAGCTCAACGTATAATCGTGTCATGACAGCATACATCGGAGTGATTGAGACTATAGGGGACCGAAGAAGGATCTTTATATTGGCTTTGGGCACCCAGAACCGATCGTCCTGTTTGAACCACACACGGACATGGTCATCATGGCGGACTAGCGTAGGGTGTCGAGCTGGTTCTGTGACATCCTTCCGGTCAACATCTAACCGTCGAGGAATAAACTCGTTCACAGCCGGTAAGTGAAGTATAGAGGGACTCTCTGTTATCGGAGCCTGCGCGGCTTTCCAAAGCTCCTTCATGAACTCTTTGGGGATCTTTTCGAGCTTGTATTCGGTTCCGTACCATTTTTCTTTTGCGTCCCAGTTCCCCGGAAATTGCTGATCAACAAGAAAAAATCGAAAATTATCAGGGAGTAGATGAGACAGACCGGACTGGATGCTTTCCGGATCAAACTTGCGGATTAGGAAAGGGCTGAGTAAATGCTCGCGTGGTATACAAGCATTCTGCATGAGCTGAGCTAGATCGCTGACAGTTCGGGATGGAGGGCTTTTCTGCCTGAACTTGAAGTCCACCTCAGCCAAGCGGCTCATTTCATCCGAGATCCAGGCAGACGGTGGGTTCTCTCTTAGCATAGCGATATATTGGAAGACAACTCTCAAGACATCCCGGTATTGCCGAACGCCTTTTTCAGTAAGCATCACGTCAATACAGAAAAGAGCTGTGCCGGGACACAAAGCAGAAGCCCCAGCCGATAAAGAGTCTGCGAGACCCAGCTCCTTCAGATAAGCAAGAGCACTGCCAGGACCCCCATGGCCAATCAGATGCGCCAGATACTGACTGGGATGGGAGTCAACAAGCTCTTCTTCATCGGGATACGTGAAGTCAATGTTTAACTGTCTTTGCTCCGTCACTGGTTTGACAAATATTTGAGTCATGAGCTCGGACTCATTTAAAACTGGTATGTTGTCCCACCTCAGACGGTGCAGGTTTTTGTTCGGTACATCAGAAAAGAGCTCCTGAACCCAACTCTCTAATTCCTGCAGTGCCTCTCTACCCAGAACGACGAGCTTCATACGATTCGCCGAATAATGAGCTTCGTGAAACTCAATGAAGCGCTTCCGGATATCGATGCCTCGCGACACCGGTTCCTCATGTAAACATTGATAGTTGCCAGTAGCAAACTTGCGGATGGGATGCTTCTCACTCGAAGTGCTGCGGCCCAGTTGTTCCAGGCGCCATGTGTCGCTTTGAAGATTCTTTTTGTTCTCTGAATGCACAGCGCGGAGTTCGCGATCTAGGGTATCGGGGAGAAAGAGTGGCTGGATGAAGAATTGCGAAAAACGATCGAGAGCACCATAGAGGGGAACCTTATCTTTGGTGATGGTAACATTGGATTGCTCTACAGTTGCGACTGAACCCGGGCTATTGGACGTTGAACTCGCTGATAGTTCGAAAAAGTAATTGGTTGATGTTGAGGCCGTGTAGGCGTTGGAGTAGCCACCATGCTTGGCTAAATAAGTGCTATATTCAGACTCTGCCGGATACTAAGCAAAAACATGTCAGTGTTTGTTTCGTCGTCAATAAGCTATTGTGTTTCAAATAGGTCTGTAGATCGGTCCTCACCTTCTTCGTACCCATGAAACACAAATGTTCTACCGCGTGCGCGGTCCCCGGCAGGTCATCCGGATCGCTGAAGCTACCAACGTTGACATCCATAGCAGCGGCGGCTTTATCAGTGTCTGGATCATGGATCAAAAGGACTTCTAGTTGATTGGACAACTGAATCACTCGGTATGAGCGATTGTCCAACAGCGGCTTTTCCATTCTATCCGATATGAGCTTAATAGAGCCGAAAGGAAGAGCTTCCCCCATGGTCCCCCTTCTTTGGACCGTAGATCCTCCCGAATACCTCTCTTGTAATCAAATGCGATAGCAAGTCTGAGGCGTTGTGACTAGAAACTGAGGTTGCTGCAGTCTAAAATATGTCAACAAAGATGGAAATTCGATGACGACTTTGAGGGTCATTGAAATTCGTCAATTGAGCGGTTCCGTCAACGCTTGAATCGTAGTCCTATAGAGAGACGATAAATTAACAGAAGCGAGTAGAGAGATTCATTGAATGTTGCGAGTTGCGTGCAGGGGCGACAGGTTTGAAGAAAAGGAAGTATACAGATCAGCAGTCTCGCGCACAAGGCAAAGCCACTAATGCCACGCCATGCGATGAAACCCATGCAGACTTGACTTTACGCAACCTGGTATTTTACCCCGCTTGTCGACTTGCATAATATCTTCCAATTTAATTCGGCACAGCCCGACAATAGCTGAAGAATAGCGCGGATGGAACGGCACAGCAAGAATGCCGAACGGGATGACCTGGTGCAGAGATTCTAGCTTTAGGTGAGACTAGGGAGATCCAGACTGCGTCCTGTAAGTCCCTTGGTCATGTTGGACCAAGCCTTGGCTCCATATCGGATCGCCAAACATGCATTTGATTCGAATTTAATGATGGGGGCATAAGTACCGCGGCTGGGACGCTTCCAGTCGCGGTGGCTATTAAGCTGCCTGCCGAACAAATCCACTGCCGGGATTTCTCAAGTCAGCCTTCTCAAGACATGCTTGCCGTGGTCGTCGGCTTCACTTTTCTCGTATCATGGATCGTTGCTTCAATCCATCGTAACCGCAATTCCAGCTTGAAAGACATCCCCAATGCTCATTTCTCCGCTCCCTATTCACGCCTGTGGTTGCTGTCGCTCCGATGGCGGAATCTGGAGAATCGGACTCGAATTCAACTCCATCGTCGCCTTGGTCCAGTCATCCGGATTGGACCCCGTGACGTGAGTGTGAATTGCATCGATGACGGGGTTCGCACAATCTACAGCAGCAAGTTCGACAAAGATGAGTCCTTCTACCATGAATTGTTCGACCAGTAAGTTCCTGATGCACTCGCAATTTTTGGATCCAATGACACAAGTCGATGTCTAATTGAGTCCAGGGTTGGCTATATGGTCACCATGACAGGTAACGACGAGCACAGAGAGCGTAAACGTATGCTTTCCCGCCCTTATTCCAATTCGTATATTCTCAACTCCCAGACCCTCGGCAGTGTTCTCTCCCGCGTATCGAGGCACCTAAGGGAGAAAATGGAAGAGTGGGCAAGCACTGGTACCTCTGTGAATGTCTACCAGCAGGCAAAATGCTGCACCCTTGACGTTGCCTCGGGCTGGCTCTTTGGCAGCGAGAACGCGACTGATACTCTGCGAGACCCGGGCTTTGAGAACGACCTCACAACGTTGGCTGCCGCTGCATCGGAAATAGTCTCCGTGCGGACCACGCTCTACTGGCCGTTTACCTACTTTGCAAGCTTGGTTGGCAGCAGGCTGCCCAATCCCGACGCCACTGGTCGATGGCAAGCGTGGCTCACACGAGCGATCACAGATGCCTACAGGAGGCATCCCACCAAGCCGTCTTCCACCGCGAGCCTGTATGACAGTTTCTACGATGCTTTCAAAGCCGCTAATCCCAAGATGCCTCGTAATGAAATGGCTTCTTTCATTGCTGTTGAGTGCGATGACCATCTTTCGGCTAGCCACCTTGGCCTGGGAACTTTACTAGCATATACGATGTATGAGTTATCACGACATCCAGACTACCAGCGGGCGCTCCGGAAAGAGCTCCTCAGTCTGGCCGAACCTAGCGATCAGAGCTTGGCCCATCGCCTGGCAGCTTTACCAGTGCTTGATGCTGTCGTTACCGAGACCATGCGAACCAGGGCACCGTGTCCAGGCCCGTTTCCTCGTGTCGTGCCAGACTCTGGCTGCCGGCTCGCGGGCAAGTTTGACGTCCCCGGCGGCACCATCGTTAGCTCCTCCGCCTGGGCCCTCCACTTTAATCCGGTTCCCTTTCCGTCTCCAGAGGAATGGCGACCGGGGAGGTGGCTCGAAGCAGATAAGAACACGGTCGCAGAGATGCGGAAGTGGGTTTGGACATTTGGAAGCGGCGCGCGGGTGTGCATTGGCACTCACTTCTCCATGCGCGGTAGGTCCATCCCTTTACCGATCGAAGAACGTGCTGACCGTGTAATCACAACCAGTCATTGGGGAGCTGCTCGCAACAATCTATACGGATTACGAGACATACCTGGATGATGAATTTAGAGGAAATGTGGAACAGGTGGATGCCTTTTCTGCGGGTCCTATTGCAGGTTGTCTGAAGCTGAAATTTCGACGGTACACATAGCCGAGTAACTATATTGAAATATTTACAAACTAGCTACAAATCTCTAGATATTTAGTAGTTGCTTGTACAGATTAGCTGTTTGTTTAAGTGTAATTGGCGCCTGCGTGAGTCTTCTGACTTACGGATCGCAACGTTCGAAAGAAGTAGTTTGCGAACATGAATCATTCACAATGTAGTCCCTCAATCCTCCAGAAGTTTCCACCCAATATTTCCTTAGAAAATCGTCAAGCGCACCTCTTTTTGCTAATCAATGCAAGCCTGTTGTTAAACCAGCCATCTGAGCTGGCGTTCCGGTGAGGATGTACTATCACGTAGGATTCCATACATAGCTCCACGTCACAATATGAAGCTTCCTACCACGTTTCAAAGATAAGAAATCTAGAACATCGCACTCCTCAAGTCCGCGACAACAAACAACGAACATTACATCATGGCTTCGATAAGGGATCCGGGAGGGTTCAACTCCAGCAATGAACACACTGGCGTGCGCGTAAGAAACTCCTCCCTGCAGCGTCTTTCTTACCAAACCCAGGCGCTAAACCCAAAGAAGCCTATCATACATCGTATGCTGCAGGCTAAACGTAACATACCATGTAGTTACATCCTGTATTGAAGGGAAGGATACTATCAGGTTATGATCCTAGCTGAGAATCCTTCCGTCGGTGGGCCGTCGGGGTCCCAATCCCCCTTTCTCCGGACCTATCTATCCTTATCCGCCTTGCAAGAAGTGGAGATGTTGCAGTAGCGTGTAAGGAAAGTTCAATTGATCAACGAAGGTCAATCTCTCTTGGCATTACCGGAAGGATCTGACGAGAGGATGCGTCAGTCTCTTTCAGTCACGGAAAGATTGTAGTGGTTATTAATCTATTCTGAGACTAGAGCGGAGATAGCGGATGGGGTTTACCCTGTCTATTTTCACTATGTATATGCGCCTAGACTCATAGTCTATTCATCTTTGTGTGTCTAGCTGCATGTGTACAGTTTGTAATGATCAACGCTATATCGGAATTAAAGCCGCTGCGATATGTTGACGATTTGTAAGGGCGGGCGATGCTGTCGTCTGACTGTGGTGCCATTTGGAATTATTCTTGGTTATGGGAGGCGTGAATACTCTCTTCATAGCTACCTTATCTCTTGATGTGTGCTCATTGTGCTCATTGCACACTATGCTACCAAGTATAGAGCAAAGCACCTGGAGCTTTCAAGTAAATAATTCTTCGTGACTTCAAGAGCGGATGAGTTTACACCTACATAGGGAAGTCTGTTGAAACTACTCGCAGCAAACAAGCACAGAGCATTAAAGATAGCAGTAGCCATATTACAGCATATTTACGTCCAAACTTGTCGTTTTCAATAGCCACTTCCGAGAAAATAAGTGACATTTAAATCCCTTGTATCTATCTTTGAACCGGCTAATCACTACGAAGAAAAAGGTAATTCAATCTGTGCGCACAGATATTGTATTGTGCCCTCTCTACAAGGACAAGGAAGGCTAGCTAGTATTCGTATATAACAAAGGAATGACAAATGGGTCCGGCCAATCCCTTCCTTTCTAGCATCCTTCCTTCAACATTCCCAAATAAGACAACATAGCTTAGTGCTTCTCCTCGACATTGGCAATGTTGGATCTGGCGGAGTTGAACTGAGCCCGGAGCAAGTTGAGCTTCAAGGGCTCTTCTTCTTCGGCCTTGTCGGCGGTTTCAGCAGCGGCGGGCACTTCGGGCTTGAACAGGTTCTGGACTTCCTGCATCGCCTTCCAGGGCTGGGCTCTCTCCTGGGGCGCGGTAGAGGTGGACTGAGGCTGTAAACCGATTAGTTTTGGCAAGTCCTGTATGTTTGAAGATGTTCAGGAATATTCTTACCATCTTGAAGAGTGCTTGTATGAAAAGTGTGGTTTTCTGATAATATCTGAAGTTGTTCTTGTCTGAGACTGGAGATTGATGATATCCGTCTCTGATGGGCGATGGTCAAAGGGGTTTATATAGCACTCCAGACGGGTCTATCTCAACCATATGCGTGGATTACTCCGACATCCTCAGCCATACGTATTCGCTGCTTGTGCATGAAGCCTGTGAAAGCACGCGAGTATGCATGAATCCGGATCAAGGCACAGTGGTACATTGTACTCCGTAACTCATGCTGATAAGCCATACAGTAGCCGTTGAAGCTATCTACGGGGTTTGATCATCGAGGGATATCCCCCTCTTGCGTCTCAACCCCATCCGAGCGCCTGCTTGGAGCCGTGCCCCGAATCTCCATTCATCCAGCATGATTCGCTCTCTCGTCTATGCATGGTTCATCAAGCGTGTTTCATTTGCTCGTATCTCCAGCCGTATCTGGGGATCTCTTCGCTTTCTACACATGGTGATAGGCCTTGCGTAAATGCCTCACCTTATTGCGGACTCCATTGCTGAAGCCAGAAGGATCAAACTATCCAAATCCCTCGGAGCTGTGCAGTGCACTACTCTCCTTGATACCATGTGCATATGAGATGGCATCACGAGGTTGCGATTGAAATGAGGGAATTGTCGGATACCCATGCATATTCGTCCCAGGCAGGTTAGTGTTGTTTGTACACAGGAGTCCTCTTGAATCTCGGATAAATTAAATAGGTTGATGTTTGATAGATACCAACTACGGACAAGCACTTGGCATCCGCAAGACAAGCACCCTAAGACATATGCCAAGCATCCTCGGCTGGAACAAGCAACTCCGCACGCCAAGGTTGTGGCGCAACGGATCTGCATTGACCCTGACGACTTGTGTTACCTAGTAGGTAGATATGGAGGGTACAGAGATACTATTGTTGCACGTAGGTGAGAATTAATCGGCGTAAGCGAACACGTCTCGGTTGACAGTGCTTCCGAACAGAAGGGACCATCATCTGGTGTACAACTGCAGTCTGCCCCGAAGGGGACCGCGTCGCTAACCGATTTCAGATAGCAAGATAAGAGTATCGTCTATCTACAACGCAAATGACGCGCTGGCCATCACTACGCTGATTGAAGTCTAGTGCAGACTATGATAGCCGGAGGGTAAATGTCAACTACATGGAAATCGGAACAAAGTAGACCAAGCTGCATTGGCTATCAGTCTTGCGCAATGCAATTACCCCCCATCCATGCTGGTCAAACGTTTCGAAGGATGAAGGATGAGATCCCAGTCTTCACTTCTGGCACGGCGCACCCGCGCGGTACAGCGTGCATATTAGACAAGAATACTCAAGTATGCATTTACAACTGGCATTTACATCTCCGAGGAGCATCCACCAAGAAACAACTTGAAAGATACCGACTGAAACGCCCGAAATCTACGAAGCAGATGGATGAGATTCCAGTCAAGCGCAACACGTCTAGGTTACAGTGCATCAGCGCACAGGCGCAGAAAAGCCTCCTCCGGGGTCTCATGGAAGGAGTATCTCGATGCTCGTGAAGACCACCTGCGTGGGTCATACCGCCTAGATAGTGATAGATAGGCTTTCGGGCCGCTGCGGATTGAGGTGGGTCTCCTCATCTTGTAGAAAGTACGTATCCCCACTTTGGTCAGTTTCTTGGAAAGATAAGCGCCTGCTTAGCCAGTGACACGATAGCGTGAGACGTGGACTAAGGCTGTGGCTACTAGGAGATCCGTTTTATGCACGAGAGACGGTTCTATTCCCCTCACTTGATCGTCGTATTGCAGATGAGGGATTTGATTCCCTAGTCAAGGACATGGATGGTGTCCGGTTTGAAGTGTGTCTGAGTGGATCATGTCATTTTGGCCCCCGATTACCTATAGTAGATCCGGTGGGCCAGGCTCTTGATTCGCAAGAAACTGCGGGGTAGCAAATTGATTGTCTCGAGTTGAGTTCAGGATGTAATTCCTTCAGCTCGGCGTTGCCGTGTCTTGACTTTCAATACGGAACCGTAAGCCTGTGCCCCGAATTCGAGAGGGAAGTATGCAATCGGCTAATGCGGCAAACAAACTAACCAGGATATACTCTGTTCTCTATCGTGGACACTGGGCCTCATTCCCCAGAGAACATTCGAACCAAGAGCAGTGTCATCGACGAAAATGCCCATTCCAGGAGGAATCAATACATCCACAACGGCCACTGTTGCCTCCATTGACCCTCAAGGCGACACAGTCAAGGCAAAGATCCAGTATCTCGCCAAAGACGACCAGCACCAACATGTGAAACCATACTACTTGCACTTCCAGTACGATACCGACATTCCCCCAACAAACACCGCGGCAGATGACCGGATAGTTCCCATTCATAATGCTCGGAACTTAGACCTTCCGTCGAAGGAGATGTTATTGGAGTATGGATTTACTCAATTACATCTTGAGTGTCCTTTGGCCCCGGAGGAGTACTACTACGACAAGAAAGTGGAGGAAGTCCTATATCCTCAATACAAATCGCTTGCGCGATCTTTGTTCCCGGATGCCGCGCGGGTTGAAGTTCTAGAGCATGCTGTAAGTTAAAGCAATTCGAAGAGGCAAACAGGGCTAGGCTGATTTACTGGGAATCAGACTCGCAAACGGCACCCTCTATGGTTGACTGAGGGTGTAGAACGACATGAGCTTGATACAAACCAGCCGAGCGATTATGTGCATATTGGTATGTCCTATTCTATTTTCCATATAATATCAATCACTAATCGAATGATCGAATTTAGATATGACAGCCTCCTCAGCAGCAAAATGCAGCATCAAGCAGTTCAACATCCACCCAAAGACATATTCCAGATTCATCGTTGTAAAGTAATATCTATCCCAGACCTTCCCATCAAACTTGCATCCAAGAACAGAAACAAGCTTACAGATTTCATCCCACCAGCCTATGGAAACCAATCCGCGGCCCAGTATACGACTTCCCAATCACAGTTTGCGACCGCCGAACAGTAGACTACGCATCTCAGACCACAGCCATGGACATCGTTGCGCGTGACTACGTCAACGAGAATACTCGAATATACTATGACGAGAACCACAAATGGTACTACTGGCATGGGCTGCAAGCCGATGAGGTGATCGCTTTCGTGCAGGCGGATTCTCAAGCTGAGAACAGTGCAGGTATGGATTTCATTTACCCTTTCCAAATAGGATCTGTCGCTGTGAATGATATTGATACTGGAAGTCAGGAGTTCCACATACGGCGTTTCGGGATCCTCGGAACAGTGATACTACGCAGTTGCGGGAGAGTATTGAAGCGAGAATATTTGTTTATTTCGACTGAACTCTCAGATATTATACTTGGTGTAGAATGGAGTATATAACATTTACTAAGGACAAACAAACAACAATTCGACTCTATGTAGTATCTACCGTCCCTCCCTGCCGAATCGCTCCTTACTTCTAAACCAATCCCCGTATATCATCAGCGCTCCCAACGGCGGAATGAAAGCCGCCGCAATGAAAGCCAGCACCGTATTCCCCCATCCTTGCCCGATACTGTCATACAGAGCTGGACCGATCAAGGGCAGAAACGCCCCTGCAATAGCTCTGAAAATCACCCCAGCAGCGATAGCCGAAGCCCCATGAATCTCATATGTATCCACGACATAAGTCTCCGCCGGAATAGCAGAAAGCGTCATGCTGAAGCCAGCGAGACACGTTCCAACCAGCGGCACGATATACTGAACATGATAATCCAACGTCCATCCGTAGATGATAAATCCCGCAGGCAGGATCACAGCAGCGAGAATCAAATGCACTAGCCGCGACTCGGGCTTGAATGCGTCGCCTTTTGTTTCTTTCTGATGGATGACGTAGCGGTCGGAGGTGAAACTGTAGAAGATTAAAGAGACGGTGTTGCCGATGGCGAGACTGAGGAATGTAAGGCCGATGGAGCCGCTGGTGAAGGTGCCGGGGTAGGTCGATTCCATGGATTCTGTGAGGGTGGCCATGATCAATGACACCAGGGCGTAGGTCGTAGACATGTATGTCGTGGTCATTATGAGGATAGGAGATCGAAAGAGGATTTGCATTGGCTTGATAGCGCTCTCAAGCATAGTTGATGCATCGATCTGAGCCTGATGTTCGGACTGATACTTCAGGTGAATATTGTCGTCTGCGCCCGCGCGCTCCATCTGTAATCGCTCCGCCTTCCTCCTCAGCAGAACAACCGTGTACGTCTCCCTTAGCACCAGCAGTAAAAGCAAGCTAAAGAACCCCAGCACAATAGCCGCCAGCCAAATGGACCACCGCCAACCCAGGTCCTCAGCGATATACGCGCCCGCGATAGGGGAGATGAAATCCGCGATCATTTGCGTACCCATGACTATTGCCATGGAGCGGCCGGTCTGTTCCATTTTGAACAGGTCCCCGACAATGGCGGGGCCCAGGGTGAGAATGGATAGGAAACAACCCGTTAAGAAGCGAAAGGCTATCAGCATGGAGATGTTGACGCTCAGCGCGCTGGCGACTAAGCAGAGCAGCGCGAGGAAATTCCCGATATGGAAGACGGGAAGTCGACCGAATCTCTCGGACAGCGGCGCGATGAAAAATGGGCCGATTCCTTCGCCGAGTTCCCAGATCGTGACGAGGAGAGTCTGGTCAACTGAGCTGTGTGAATGGAATTCTTGGAGGATTTCGGGTGCCGTGGGTACGATTGTCATTGTTGAGAAGACACTAGATATTGAGGTTAATTCAACGAGCATGCGATAGATTATACAAAAATCGACGAGGAAAACAACCAAGGAAGTAATGATGCTCACCTGACAAACCCCATCCATGAAACAACAATCACAATCAGCCATTTGTGCACTGGCGACCAATTCAGCGGGTTTTCCGGGTCGTTCTCGTCAAAGTCCACGAGGACGACATCTGGATCGCTATCTTCGCTGGCATCGGCATTTTCCAATGGCTGTTCGTCGGCGATTTTTCCCTTCTCGTTGTCCACCGTAGTCAGGGATTGCTCGTTGTGTGATGCATTGTGCGGTTCAAATGAGGATAGGATGGGGACCGGGTGGTTGATGGTCTCATCGATGAAAGACATCACTGCCAAGCGGGTGGCATGCGCGAATAGGTTTCTAATCCACTACTGAAAAGGCAAGTGGTAGGAAAAGGCGCATAGCGACATTTTAGGGCCGACATAGTTCATCACGTGGAGAGCCTAACGCGCGATCCTGATCCGGAAACAAGACGTAGGGAGGCCTAGAATTGGCCTGGGAACTTTTTAATTAAGGCATGGGCAGACGTACTAAGTCTAGTCCCCTGAAAGTTTCCATTATCTTACATGTTATTCAAGGTACATGTCTTCGCCCAATAAGGAACCTGTCTTAGTTCTTATCAGCAAAACATGCAATTGGTCTCAATAACTCCACTATTCCCTCCACGCTTTATAAGGCTTAACGGCACGCTCCACTTCGAGAGGCCCACTTGGGAGATAGTATTGTCAAGGTGGTGGAGAACCTACCAACAGCAATTAAGGCACCTCACAGATGAGAGCTACTTGGTAGGTCTTCCATGAGTTCAGTTTTGTGTTTCTCGATTAAGAGAATGCTTGTGTTTCCCAATGTAGGTCTTGTAGGATTGAGAAGCCAAGGCATTGTGATCCTAGGTCAGTCAACTAAAAGAATATCATGCACGAAACGATGCCAAAGCTTGTAAAGCGAACAATCTATTTCCTATTGGAGACCAAACTGATCTATGTATACACGCTATAATTGAAACGAAACCCGCTAAAGCTCATCCTTATCCCAGCCAGAAGAAGTCTCACCCTCCTCACCCTCGTCAGGGTACGATTCACCGGCCCTTTCTTCCTCCGCCTGCTCCTGCTCCTGCTGCTTCTCAGCGGCAACTCTCTTCGACAAGGCCGCAATCTCATCATCATACTCCGTCCACTCAGGTACCTGCCTCCTGGCACGATCCAACTTCGGCTCCTTCGTCATCGGGTTATTGCACAGGTCGATCGTCCGAGCCTGTGACTGCGACTCATCCGAGCACCAAGTCTCACACCACAGCCACTCCTGCGGCAGACTCTTGATCGGGATATGATGCTGCATGTGGTTCGGCAGATCCTGGTCCAGGTTGCTCAAACTCTCGGGGTCAGCTGACAGCATCTGGTACTGTCCACGCAGGCGATCGCCGGCGGCGATGGCACGGAAGCGGTTCAGGTCGACAACGTAAAGCGCGGAGATATGGTAGGGTTGACCACGGAGGAAGTTCTTCCAGTACCCCTGCTTCCAGAAGCGGAAGCCTTCCATCTCGTGGCGGGAGTCGCACATGGGAGTAAAGCCGTACGGAGCGCCTTCGAGGTCAAGGCTGACGAGGTCGTACATATCTGTGCGGACTATCTGGTCGGCGTCGACAAAGATGACTTTGTCGAGGTCGAGAGGGAAGAGAACGTCCAGGAAGAGGATCTTGTAGCCCCAGATTTCACGTTGCTTTTCTTTCTGGGCCCGGAGCCAGTGTGGCCATTTGTAGGTGACCATTTCGTAAGAGAAGTTATACTCCTTCGCAAGGTGGGGCAGGAAGGACTTGAAGGACGGGGAGAGGAATTGTTCGATGAACCAGAATTTCACGCTGTGGTTGGTGTTGCGCATCACTGAGACCATCATAATGTTGAGCATGCGCTCGTAGAGGTGTCCACTGGCGACGGAGAAGATGTTAATGTCAGCTTGTTTGCCGCTAGTGCTGCCTTTGGCGCCGACTCCGACGCTGGAGAGGATGCCGGAGGCGAAGTTGAACCCCTTATTCATGTAGTCCATCGCAGAACCTGGTTTGGGGTTGGTCTCGAGGACGTCTTCGGTCTCGTAGCCCTTCTTACGGGAGACACGCGGGAAAAGGGTGCGGCCTTGGAAGGAGAGGAGGGCCACTTCGTTGTTTTCGTCGCCAGGTTGGGGGTTGTAGCCGAGGCTGCCTACGCTGTCGAGGGTGAAGATGCGTTCGCTACGGCCCGGTTTGAGGTTGATGTTCCACAGTCCAGGTTGGGCTTTGAATTGGAAGTATCCGAGATTGGCCATGATGATTGTATCCGAGAAGTGAGGGTTGTTCTCAGTTCCAAGGACAAGCTGAACTCCTCTAGGTGGGGACTTCGTGGTCATATCCCGGGAGTGGCCCTCGATCAAGATGTGTTCCAATGCGTAAATAGCATCGACATTCGAGCCGTCCTTGACGGAACTTAACTTGATATTGTCAAGATCGTGGATAGAGTCCTTGGGAGCCACAAGCCAAGAAGAGGGAACATCCATGCCCAGGGTGAGGAGTGCCTCGACGGGGACGCCCGAGAAGGAGGCTGTGGGCCGGGAAACCGACCCATCTTCGTTGAACGATGGCTCCGAATCGAGAACATAACGATAGAAGCGCTTGGTGGGCAGCTCTTTAATCTCCTCGCGCGGGTTCAGGACCAATCTCACTCTGACACTTGCCAGCTCCGACAGTACTTTTAGAATTGGTAGCCACTTCTGAGCAACTTCCGAAGTCGGATCGATAGATGCTACAATGGTAATCGCTGGATCATCGGAATTGGAGACAGTGATAGCTGATTGTGAGTCGTTCCATCTGTTGAACAAATTCAACCGAATGTCCGAAGTCGACTCATATATGCCCTCTGGCACATCCGAGATCGTAGAGAGCGTGGTGAGCGAGGTAAGCTTGGCAAAGTCTAGCGGATCAGAAAGCTTCTCATCGAATTCAAGGGCCTTGGCCGCCTTTGCTACCGGAGTAATCCGCTTTTGCTTCTCATATATCAGTAGTTGGTCCAGGTCCTCTGAGGCCAGGGCGGTGTCTTCTGCAATCGGTCCAACGACCCTTCCGTTGATGACAAGTGCCCTTTCGCCCGGAGCGAGTCCAAGCTCTTCTACTACAGCTCGCTGAGCCTCCCAGAAGAGTGCCGCATCCCCAGCTTCCTCATCTGCTGGCGAGGCGGAAGAGGCGATCGCCTCCAAAATCTGGCTGGCATCTACCTCTTTGCCACCATTCAACAATCGACGAACAGCGACAGACCTAGATGCGGGGGACGCCTCGAGCTTAGGATTGTGTAGGAAAAGCATCTCGACTTCACCATGTGTTTTTCGGCTCTCAAGGGCCGCGCTGAGTAGCTCGTAACCCGATTTCTCATCAAAGTTGCCAACAACGATGGCATGGGCACTCTCCAAGGCATTGCTTTCATCTAGCCCTAAACGTGGAATCTGACTGAAGAGCTTCTCTTGGGAGTCCGCAATCTGCACCAAGTCCACAGCCCGGATCTCTTTCGGGTCCTCTGGAACGATCGCCGGATTGCGCCTATCGAAAGCCTGCGAGAGAAACAATTCTGGCAACCATGTATCTTCATCGACCTCGGCATCAGCAATCTTCTGCTGAATTAGCTGAGTATCTTTGCTTATTTTTGTGCTCATTTCCTGCGCCCATTTGTCATTGCGGGTGACAGGAATGCCGTTAACAAAAGCATGTGATGGCTCGTGCTTCATCCCCAGACGGTTTAGGTACGCAGTTGTCTTTGATACCGTTGCGTCATATACAGCATTATTCAAGACTTCATCTAGAGATAGAGACACCTTCTCCAGACGAGGACTCCGGTCCTGAGTTGCAGCCTGGAAGCAGGCCTTATCCGGAGAAGCCAACTTATTTTTGGACGCCGACTGCTCCAATTAGTAACTGACAAACAATAGCGGAATTTGGGTACGGGAAAGTTAGTCCTTACCGCTTCAAGGTAATCCATAAAACTGGCCAGACCAAAAGTCTCTTGAAGGTAATGAGCGACCTTGAGCTGAGCAATTGCTCCGTCTGAGAATGTGACCGGAATCAAACCAAATCTGACGGGAATTTTGTTCTTCACAAAGACCTGGATTGTTTTGACAACAATATCAGCATCTTCAGTGCTCGTCAAGTCGACAGGAAAGACAATATTGTTGGAATCGCGGCGGACTGCCGGAAGCTGGCCTGGATATGTGCGTTGCATAAACTACCAGACATTAGCATCTCCGCAATAAAGAATCCCGGATGTACCTACTCCTGCGAGTTCGCTGGGCCACGATTCATAGCGCGCATCCTTTTCGAGATTGTTCAGCCACATGATGACACCACCTCCCTCAATGTCATCACGGTAGTTGTAACGCTGAGGGCCATCCCGTGCCAAGGCCTCTCCAAGCAGAGGGTGTGACAAAAGCTCTACAGCATCTGTAGCGGACAGGCCTAAGTTTCGGAACTTCTCGATCAATTTCCTTTCGCGACGCAAGTGATCCAGAAGAGTGAATGCGTCCACTTGTCGAGGTTCAATCTGAACACCGTTGATCCAGAGCACGTTGAGCCCCGGCGGAAGCATACGCAATCTGCTGGACCGAACATCTTGCAACAGCTCGGTGGAAACGTTGTGAGACGCAACGCGTGCGGAGTATTTGGGGAAATCCTGTGACAGCTTCACAAGTGTGTCAAACGGGTCATCGCTATCCAACACATACCCGACCGTGTTCAGCCCAAGCCGAGAAACTTCGGATGATGACAGGGGTCTCAGGTCATCCAAATCATCTCCTGTCTCATCAGACTTTCCGGACTCAATGCTGCCGGTCCCTCTTTCTTCCGCGTCTCTATCATCAATCACAATATAGTCCGTCCGCTTTAACGCCAGCTCGACACCGTATCCAGACACAAAAACAGGACGTGGAGACCAATGTTGAGGAGGTCTGTATCGCACGCGATACGAGACTTGTCCTTCTTTCGCCATCGTACTCAGTGACTGGTGAAATTCCTTGAACATCGGGGACGCTATATCCGCATACAAAATCGCTGGAGGCAGAGAGGGATCTCCGAAGACACGATCGAAAGGGAGTTCTCGTGGGTCACTACATTGTAGCGGTTAGTCACCAGCATGTAGACACAAATTTGAGATTACCACTCACTCAGAACCCGTAACATCCTGCTGGGCGCGTTCCATAGTAGACGAGCAGTATTGCTTTCCTTCGGAGTGCACCCAAACAGGACAGACCGCATCCTGCGCGGCCATTAACGAATATTGAACCGAAGCATTGTAGTACTGGTAGTGAGCCGTGATCCGCGGACTGGCGGATCTCATCGCCAGCGACAGCTTGAAAGATGAGAGACTTTCAGGGGTCCGTAAGTGTCCATCCTCACGCACAACCTCCAGGAAGCGATCATATAGGTCCTTATCCGTAACAGCGTCATCGAAAATACCATCGGCGATCCGATCGAGTAACGGGAAGTATGAGGTGGAGTTCTCCTCCGCAGCGGATTCGCTACATAGAGGTCAGCCCAGGAATCAAGAGCATCCAACTAGATCTGTCTGGATTTCACTTACAGTAGCTCTATCAGATAAGGTGGGGAATCAAACGAAGCTTGGAGAGCAACATTGACTGATGGACTAGCGCGTCCCTGGATAGCCAGCAGACCGGCAATCAATACAGATGCAAGTCGCCATGAGGCGAAATTTGCCAGTCCAGATACCATCGTCACAGCTCACCACGGGAAATGATACCTAGAGCTGATGGCAGCGGTGTTGACTAGCTAGCTGTTCCCGATAAGCTAGCTAGCAAGCACACATAACGGGCGGCGGATAAGCTCGAGGTGATCAATGGCAACAATGTAATTACCAATTCAGTATAATTGATGTATAGACCAATCAGGCATTAAAGATGCCCAGTCGAGCTTGCACAAGAAGTTTCTTTGGGTTGTTGAGCCAAGAGAGCAGCGCTTATAAGTCGGGGGGCATTTGGCCACATCGCGGGATGGGTGAGCTACTACGGTCGGCGCAGCGGCCAAAAACGCCGAACTTCCGCGCTTCAGCTGCGGCCCATTGGTTGGCGACTGCTGTCCACAGTATGAGGCTGGATTCTATAACGAGAATCACAAGGCATATAGCAATTTCCTAGGGTCGATAGAAGCTAGGTAGTGGTCTACGAGTCCGATTTCATAGTGTTCTTTCCTGTTCTGTTGCCCCGGGGCTGTTGCCGGATGGGTGAATGGCTCTAATGGAGACTATGCAGATTGGTGTAACTTTCATTGTTTTCTGGCTAGTGAACAGCAAGATTCGCTAATAGGAACAGGATCATGATCATTTATATCAGTCAGTAGTCGTATCAGAATGTGTCAGCACTTTTGTCTTTCCAGCTTTTGTGCTTTTTCTCGCCATCTGGCGTTCAATCGCTTCAAAATAACCACCCCATACGCCAGTCTTGTATGCAAACCCAACTACCATATGAAATCAAAACAGAAAATCAGCAAGACCTCGATGCACCTTAAATCCCGCATTCAAACTCCCAAATAAATCCAGTGTTGAAGCATCCAGGCTTATATTGATCCTTGTCTTTGTTTCTCCAAACCGCCAAGGAAAAACGAAAGACATTTGAAAAAGATTGAAGGAAAATTGTGAGTGAAAGAAAAGAAGAAGTGAAAGCTAGCACCAGGCTACAACACTCCGGTTCCAACTCATGCGGTGTCCTTGCTGAGTTGCTTCACGTGGGCCCTTTTGCGGTTGGAAGCCTCCCACAGCAGCCGCCTTCTTTTCTGTTCGTCCACCTCAAACAGTGAACTGTCTTCAGTTGAGCGGCCGCCAGTAGTGTCTGACCGGACACCCAGGGCGCTAGTTGATCTCATCTTCTTGAGATTCCTCGCCTTACCGGCATCACCCAACTTCCGGATCTCGCGGGCCAGCCGCTCAAGCGTCGACCCCGGCTTGTGGCTGGGCCCCTTAGGAGAGGGAGGCGGGGGGAGGGGCTTCTCTAGAAGGTCATCCATGCTCTTGCTGCACTCGACAGGCGAGGAAGGAAGCTTCTCCCCGGCATCAAAGCTGATGCCTGAATCGACCTTGCGGCCTTTGTGAGCCCGAGGCTGAGACTCGATACCCTCGTCCATGCCAGCCGGGCCATTCACCACGATGCATTCGTCAATGATCTCATTGGCTGCTCGGAGATACTTGTCTAGCGCCTCCCTGATCAGTGGCCAACCATTGTCCGATCCCTCTGGAGCACCCTGAGCGATCACTTTGGTGAGAACGTCTGGACCGTTGACCTCAACGGCTGCGATATACCGGAAAAACCCGTCCCGCTGAGACTTTAAAACCTGCAGGGTGAGGTGCGAAGTGGGAGGAACGGTTGCCTCTGTGACCGGGGGGAAAAGCGTGTTGAGCATAGCGATGCAATTGGCCTTGTTGAAGGGCTCCATCAGCATCTCGTTGATCAACGTCTAGTAAGTAAGTTAGCCAGGATAAGTTTTCACAGTAGCGGCAGGTATGCTTACCCAGCGACGCAGACCAACGTATATCTGAGTGTAAAGAGCTTCCACTCGGCGGCCCTGAGCACTGATAGATTCAAGCCAAGTCAAGACGCCAGGGTACTTTTTCGCCAGCTCGGTCTTCTCCTTCACATCATTGGGCTCCACTCCTAGCCTTTGCAGCGCGGCTGCAACCTCTTTCCGGCGACGGTTCTCAAAGTCCTTAAGATAGTCCAAAGCAGTCAATGCCTGGGGGAAATCGACCTCTTCCAACTCGGGGGTGAAGCAACGACGCAGGAATGAGGTGACAAATGTTGGAGGAAGCGAGCAAGGCTGCGTAGGCAACCGCGAGATCTGAT
Organism: Aspergillus welwitschiae; assembly: GCF_003344945.1. Lineage (NCBI taxonomy): Eukaryota > Fungi > Ascomycota > Eurotiomycetes > Eurotiales > Aspergillaceae > Aspergillus > Aspergillus welwitschiae. The sequence goes on from NW_020798695.1 coordinate 990,090, forward strand.
GAGTCAATTGAGCTCGGAAATCAGCAGCAGGGTCCAACGAGTCTTGGGAAGTCGAAGAGTTGGTTGGGCGATGAAAGGCCGTTTCGGGAGCACGAGTACCAGGCACCGGTTGTCTCGTGGGATTGCAGTTCAGCGCGTACATGGTGCGCAATGGGATCTCATAGGTACCAGGGTAGCGAAGGCAATGTTCAAAGATCCAGGTAAGACTAGAGCCATCAGGGGCATCCAGAGGTTCCTCAACACGCGTCATTTTGGACGACATTGATGGAGATGGTAATGAAAGTCAAGAGTGAAGAATGACAAGGTCAGCTGGTTACAAGGACCGATGGAAAGGCCGGGATATTAAAGCCACTCTGGAATAACAAGCCGGTTGGGTCCAGTCGGAGAAAAGGGAAGCCAAGGGAGTTGTGTGCGACGTGATAAGACGTGCAGGAGATCAAAGTGGGCAGGAGTTACTTGCAATGACGGCTGGCATCAGCTGCGTGTAACCTGTCCTCCCATAGCACGGATATGCGCCTTAAGAATCAAGCTGGGAAGCGACAAGAAATCCCCTTGGCTAGGGAGAGCAGGAGCGCTTATCCCTTTCCTTCTCGGTGTGAGGGGGCAAACGTTCCTGCGGAAGTGCCTCGGTTGGATCAGCCCGGCAGGGTGTCAGTTCGATCCGCCGGTGGGGTACGTAGTAGTGGTATCTTTTGAGTTTCTTTGTGATCGGCTTTGAGTGATTGGTTGTTTTCCAGGAATGGAAAACGAAACAGCCAAGGAGAAGCGAAGGATATGTGTGAAGGATGGAAAGGCCTCGAGGAAGCAGATACTAGATGTATGAACTCGAGTCTCACAGAGGCAATAGTACCCGGATAAGGTTGCTTTCAAAGCAAACAAAATGGGCGAATCACGATAATGGAAATGAAGGTTATAAAAAAACAGGTAGAATCCTTTAGATAGTTCTCCTTAATCGTGAGATCCTTTTTCTTTTCTATTTTCGATGTATCAGAGAGCAATAAAGAACCAAGCTGGCGGTTTGACGTTAGCCAGCAATAGTTTCCAATGAGGATCTGAGTGGAGAAACGATTGTGGAGAGAACGAGTGAGACACAACAAGGGCGACGAAGGAGGTGCCGACCGATGAAGATGTGGTGTTGGAAGTGGGAAGAAGGGGGAAAGGGAAAGTGAGATGTCTAGAACAAAGGATAACGAGCGGGGATAGCGAGAAATCAGATACTTTAAGAAAGGATCATGAACAGGAACAGGAACAGGGACCAGCAGTGTGTTTTGTGTGGAGGAAGAGGGGAAGGGGAGGTGGATAGCTGTTAGTCAGACGTGAATGGCGCGGACGGCCCAAGTGAAGTTAGCGACTCTGATTGTCTCGACCAGACGCCGTTCTGGACTTTTGGCCGCACCCACTTTCTCTTCCTTCTCTCTTCCGCCGGCCTCCATCCACCTCCCTCCTCGGCCACTCAAGTGCTGCCGTCCATTCCGGTTTAACTCCAGGATCGATCGGCTTCATCCCGGTTCCATGGATGTCACCCGTCCTGGTGAAGCTCCAGTCCGTCTTTCCAACCGTTTCGCTTGCCAATCATGGCCCGCTAGTCTAACGGTAGACGAGATTGTTTGTTTACTAACATCCACGCACCAGTCTGTTTAGAATGTCTATGTGGGATAGCAACTATAAACCCGCTGGCTTGTCTCTTAACAATGTACTTTCTGATGGCGGATAAGCAGCCAGATGCATCAGGGAAGAAAAAAAAAAAAGGCCCCTCTCAATTGCAAAACAAACCCACATTTTGTGCGCAGCTGATTTATTTTTACGCCTACTTACTCGCCACAGGCCGCATAAGGGGATATGCACGGAGAATGCATCGTTGACCAGCCAGACTTCCGCGTAAGAGCTTCGGGCTCCAGCAGGCAGGATTTAGTCCGCTCGGAGGACAAACTCCTTCGTGGTCGGCACGAACTAACCTCCCAAGAAGGCTTAGGGCGCCGATAAATGGGGCCAAATAGACGGCGGACTTTCGAAATTCAAAATTGAGCCCTGGCGTCCGTTCTGGTGGCTGTGGGGGGTTTTCTTCGCTCGGTCTCGATCTTTTGGCCGCACCAGGCAATGAAATTTTTGCAGGTCGTGCGCGCCTCCTTCGTAATTCGGGTCAGATGGTTGATTGATCGATTAATGAATTACTTGATCCATCATACCATGCCAGATTAGTACCATTGAACGTGCAACACTCGATGGAGACTAGACACAACGAATCCCACGGTCCAAAACCTCGGTTCTACCGGGCTGTCAATTGGGGGCGTGTCAGTCAAGGAGGGTCCGCCAGTGACTCTTGGAACCGTCCGTGTGGGTCTCGAGTCAGGACACGCAATCTATCTCAGGACGGCCACCCACGGAACCACCAGACAATGAACAGATTAGCGAAATGAGGCAACTATTGACACTCGGATCTCTCGCTGGGCAATAAATAGTATCGCCAGTGCGTCATACCTGAGGCTCGGGTTGACATTGCGTACTACGTACATGGTTCTCCGTACAGTCGTACACATCAGAAACTTAAAGAGAACGACGACGCCAGTGCGAGTGGGATGTGTTCACTCTTCTCTTTCTAAGACATTCAATATGGTTTTACCTGAAACAGACTAACACGGGTGGGACACATACGTCTGTCATAAGCAACGCCTTAACCTGAGCATACGAAGTGTAGTCCTGGGCCCTGTGCCAGCGTTGCGATGCGATTCTGGCTCTCAGTTGGCCAGTTACTAGTAATGATCGGAGAAAGTACCGTTCAGTCCAGTATACATATTTGCATGTGCACAACCGCCTATGTTAGCGTCAGCTCCTAATGAGACTGTGATCTGAGCCACAATAGAATGGATATACTCACTTTACTGGTAAATTTATGGATAAACATTGGTCCCGTTGCTTTTTCTTCCGTGAGCAGGGAAGGGCAAGATTGTCGCGAAAGAAAGAAAACCGCCCAAACGATTGGCCACTGCCAATTCGGCGATCAATTAAAGGCCCTGATCCTGCATGCAGGATTGTGGGATGTGATCTACCACCTCGCCCACGAGGGACATGATTCCATCCAGGATGTTGGGCGCAAAAGCACGAAACATTTACGGAGCAGTGTACCCAAGTACCCAAGGGGGAAATGGAAACGAGTAAGATCGCCAAAAGGTAACAGTCTGTAGCTGCCGGTGATCCAGACGCCTTGCCTATCCCTTTTTTGCCGGAGCGTCCGGGAACGACCGCAGAGCCGGAGATCGTCTATGCCTGTCCATCTGAGACAAGCAACTGATAAACCCGCCCCTTATTGCCGGGATACGACGATCAGTTAACCATGATTCCATTGCAGGAGCCTAATTGACACTAGCGATCAGCTTTTGTCACAAGGGGCAAATCTGTGCCTGTCCACCCACGGTGGACGGGATTACGGAGTACATAATCAGCCATGCTACGGTGAGCCTGTCGGCGCCTTTCGCGGACGAATTCTTCAGGTGCTGCTGCATTAGGTGTAGGCATCACGAACCATCCTGTCCGATGTGGGATTGCCTGCAGTAGCTTTCCGAGGATGAGTGTAAGGCGACGCAGCTAATTCTCGCGGACTTTCTATTGTCCAGCCATTGGACACTTGATGGACCAAGGATCGCTGCACTTTTACACCCACCGAGGAACACACAGTCGATAGACCTTTTTGGTAAGTTATTGCCTGTACACTGGACCTGGCTTCATCCTGTCCGGGGAGAAGCATTTGGAAACAATGCCAGGCGTTCGGTGACCCAACACTAATGGCGTTCAACCTTTCTCTGTGCAACATATACACCCCATAATGAATGGAGAGCTGAGCCTCTCCTGAACAGCAACCAGCGAATACCCTCGGAAGTGGTATTCGACGCAGTGCCATCTCCACAACACATACTCTTTGGCTCGCCTCTGCAAAGAGATTAGCACTAAGTGCCGCATCTGTAACCTTTGGAAAAGTTCAGTAAGAAGAAGCAGAGGATTAAGAACTTCCTGGTTGCTTCGATTAGATACCAACTAATCTGCAGCATCGTGAATGCGCAGGAAATTGTTACGCTGCTGATGACTTGCCACATAGTAGCCCATAAGGATCCCAGTACCTTGTCTCTCCCCATCTTTTCAGCTGCCCTCTCGATCACACAATACTATATCGCCCCCATTGCACGCGCCTCATAATCAGATGTAAATGAAGCAATATATTGTGTAAGATTTGGAAGAACATACGATTCCTATTCGGCGAACCGGAATTACTATCGGGTAACAGATCATCGTAGTGCAGGATCTCTGCATATGATGTGGCCACCCACATGTGTAGGACCTTGATTTCCCCTAAAAAAAGGACTGGCTAACCCTTAATTAGATATAAGAGAGAATGCATTGTTACGAAACCCATGTTGTCCGCAATCGGTGAGATAGACTCTTCAGTGCTGCCTATTAGCTCTGGAATATAGATGAAGCCGGACTATGGTCGCCATCGGAATTCTAGTTCTCAGTCCACTAGCTCTGTCTTGGTAATTATTTGGTTACATTTGATATTGATTTGCATTTTACTTTCTGTTTTCTTATTTTTATTTTATTTTACTTTTTCCCCCCGTGATATGATGTGTCCTTAATCGATTCCATATCCGGAGTGAGAGGTAACACAGGAAATAAGATTAGCTGAGATTGACGGACGCATGTGATACCCTCATGCTTACATGCAGGCTGAGTGTAATTTGTTTTCGTTGCAAGATCTTTGGTTTCTTTGCTCGGATTTTTGTAAATCGGCATCTCGCTATATGGATCCTCTTATTTAACTCTGTTTTTCACCTTTTCCAGCATCGATACCCTTCTAAAAAGATTCTCCAGATATATACTCTCTTTACTATCGTTGATGATACACTGGCAGAGTGTCCATCTTGCTGTCAGGTCTGCTACATCATAGCTGACGTGGGCCAATTCATTATATGACTGTAATTTGAATGGATGACACACAGAACACAGTTGTAAGAGTTGTGGGACTATCTCGTGTTGGTTGTTTTGTTTCAAATGTAGAAAGACTTTAAGACCATGCGTAATACAGACTTTCCCCTTGCTGCACCACTTAGCATATATTAGCCGGATAGGTGGGTGGCAGGTCTTGGGGGGTGTCGTTTTGTCCATGGTTACTATTTATTGTGCTTATCGGTGGAACTGTATACGACCTATTCGTGTATTTGTTAGTGGTGAGTGCTGAATGCCTGGTGGTTAATGTGGAGCGATTGATTTGCCTGTGGATACAGAGGAGATGATAGACGTCATTGTGGGGTGACTGCTGATAATATATACTAAGTACTGGCATTTGATAGATTTTGGATACAGGAATTGAAGCGGAAGATACATAGAATCTGGACTGCCATGTTATATATGCAAGTCAGTACTAGAAATGATGACACTGGTGAATATATATAGTTGTGTCCGCCAGGGGCGAACCGGCTCCGTTCAGCAGTTTAAGTTACATCCGGCATACTAATAGGCTATTTCCAATTCCATCCCATCATTGAACTAATATTTATTTTCTAGTCGTATGCATTGAACACTGATTTTTGCACGGATGAACAGACGATGAGGTACAATTTTGATCTTGCAATTGTGTGCTCATTGGTTGCCACATGCGCTATGATTATACTAGGACGTCCTGTTTTGCGTCTCCGGGGAGTCGTCTAACACTGATCAGTGGTAGATATGACGGGGATGGAGAAGCAAATGATAACGGACAATGCTAGCCTCCTACGTGGATAACGGAGCATTGAACGAATAGTCCCGAATGGACGGGATCTGGCCGGAAGCTTCATCCAATCCCCCTTCAATCAGTGCGGGGTGAGATGCAGCTCTTCATGGACACTTCATCGACTCGGCCCGCCATGAAACCCTCGCTCAAGCCCGCTCACCCATATCCGGGCTATTGACGAGTAGGATTGTATTAACGCCTAATCTCTCGATAAGAGCTTGTCGCTCGACGTGTTGACTCGGCCCAAAAGAAGTCTCTACATAAGGCAGACCACCAACCCTGGCCCAGAATACGCAGACAACCGACAGCGGCTGAATCCATTATCTCACCCTCCAATTCAAGTCTTGCATTACCGGTAGACGATGTCACTTCATCCACTTGACCCCGCTACTGCGGCCGAGATCGAAAAGGCTACCACCTTGGTCAAAGACGCTTATCCTGGGATTCCCCTGCATTTCAAGGCCGGTGGTCTACAGGAACCACCCAAGGAGGCTTTGCTCAATTTCCTCGACGCTGAACACAACAACAGACCCCTACCTTTTCTCCCAAGATGTATATTTCTCAATTGGTACATCAAAAGGACGCCTAGGTTCTTCGAAGCCGTGGTAAATGTATCCAACGGCACCTTTGTTCACCACGCTGAGCTTCCTCGAGACTTCCATGGCCCGGGCGACCGAGCGGAGATGAACGAAGTGGCCCAGGCTGTTATGGCTGATCCTGCAGTACAAGCAGAGATTAAGCGCCTACAGATTGATGACACGACAGTCGTTCTTGACCCGTGGGACTATGGTGTAGACGGCGAGGATACACAAACGAGGCACGCTCAGGTGTTCATGTACATGAGAAACCCTGCAAACAACGACCCAGACTCCAATCACTATAGCTTTCCGCTAGACTTTATGGTCACTGTTGACTTGTGCGCCATGAAGGTGAAAAAGATCATCCGGCTTCCTCTTGGGGTCGATGAGAGCGTGACGCACGGCTCTAATGTACTTCATCGTCGTACGGCTCCAGAGGAGCCTGAATATGACCATCGTCTGCAGAAGGTTCCTCCACGGATGACACTGAAACCGTACCAGGTGATTCAGCCCGAGGGTGCCTCCTTCACTGTCAAAGGTCACCTTGTCGAGTGGGAGAAATGGCGATTCCGAGTTGGGTTCAACTGGCGTGAAGGTCCTAGCTTACTGCCCCTTGACTAAAACCTTTTCTGACTCTGGACAGGATTAACACTGCATGACCTCTCTTTTGACGGTAAAAGCAACTTCTACCGTCTATCGCTCGCTGAGATGTTCGTTCCGTATGGTGATCCGCGCAATCCCATCTACCGTAAGGCTGCGTTTGATCTGGGAAATGTGGGAGCAGGTGTAACGGCCAACAACCTTGAGCGTAAGGACCTCACTCCTCCATTCGATGTATCCAAGCTTACTCTCATCAGTTGGCTGCGACTGCCTGGGAATGATCAAGTATATAGACGGTCACGTCGTTTCGGTAGACGGAAATGCATCTCCTCGACCCAATGCGATCTGTATCCACGAGATTGACAACGGGATCCAATGGAAGCACACCAATCACCGTACCGGTAGAGCGACGGTAGTTCGCAAGCGCCAATTGGTTCTCCAGACTATTATCACAGTTGCCAATTACGAGTACATCTTTATGTGGTACTTTGACCAATCTGGTGAGATCACCTTCGAGACCAGAGCGACTGGGATCCTCTCCACTCAACCTATTGGAAAAGACGTCGTGGTCCCGTGGGGAACCCGCGTGGCAGATGGTGTCATGGCCCCGTACCACCAGCACTTGTTTAGCCTTAGGATTGATCCTGCGATCGGCGGAGTGCGCAATAGTTTTGCTTCCACAGATTCTGTGGCCATGCCATGGGATGATCAACTCAATCCTCTTGGTACAGGCTACGTGACAGAGCAGAAGATCCTCGACCGAGCAGGTCATGTTGATGACGACGTCAGCAAAGGCCGGGTATTCAAAATACTAAATGAAAACATTGAGAACCCGGTCTCGGGAACCCCTTTGGGGTATAAACTCGTTCCTCATCGGTCCCAGGTAAGGTCCTCCCTACCCAGTGTCCCCGAAACCAGCAGGGGATTAAAAGAACCGGATAACAAGAACACAAAGAACAAGTGACTGAGCACAGCGCAAGGTAGCGATGCTAATTCCATTGACCGAATACAGATGCTCCTAGCCAAACCCGGCTCCTGGCATTGGCGGCGGTCTGAATTCGCCGAGCACTCGATCTGGGTCACCAGGTATCACGACGACCAGCTCTTCCCAGCCGGAAAATACACAAACCAGTCGTTGGGTGGCACAGGCATCAAGTCCTGGGTTGAGTCCCGGGAGAACGTCCGCAACCAGGATATTGTCATCTGGCACACTTACGGTCTTACGCATAACCCTCGTGTGGAGGACTTCCCAGTAATGCCGGCAGAGATTGTTCAGGTGCATTTGAAATTTTACAATTTCTGTTTGTTCAATCCGACGAATGACGTACCTCCATCTAACCAGCAGGCGAATCAGAGTGTTGAGTACAAGGCTCCAGAGCCGGTGGGGTCTGTGTGCTGCAAGAGTAACTTGTAGAAGCTTTTGATTCGCTTGATTCGTTGAAATGTGGGTGTTAGGTCACACAGATAATAATAGCGGTCCTATAATATCATGCGGCTGTTTTAAAGCTCATGTAGCTCAAGTCATTCCAGAGACACTGTTTGGGTTGGTCACCCTACAGCGGAGAGTATCACCGGCAAGGAGATTAAACCGGTGGATGTCGAATGACGCACATAGAACAACGAGCAGAATATTAGCAGGTTAGAGTGAATATCTTTGAAACGTTCTTGCTGATCATATCTCCTTGGTTTCTATCATCATACCTCATGGCCAACAAGGGAGTTAGCCTGTATCAGTCTCATCATCGAAGCTGTTCACAAGATCGGCATGCTGCCATTGAGCTTAAATCCTCTAACAATAGAAGTGTGGTGTCATTAGCAGCAGCGGGGTTCATTCACACCTTCCCTTTTGATTATGAGCCGACAACAACCGACAGACGTTGGGAATGTAATGAGGGCGAGACTCCAGAGAAGTGGCGACGTCAACAACAGCAACAGTCTACAACGAGCCAATAGGCGAAGAAGCCGGAGACAAACAAGGTTATAACTCTGGATTTGCTTGTGACCAAACCTTGGGTGACTACAGTGATGATACAACGTTGGGATGCATTACTCCCCGAAGGCCTCGAAGCACGTGGCCGGAGGGGGTTTCTGCGACGCAGTCTCCTACCTGTCTCGCCCCTGCAGTTTCAACTGGGCACTGATCACTGTGGGCTGTGACGCCATGTTCCCCCACTCATGGCGGGGCAGTCAGTCTCTGTCGATAAGCTATCCTTCATTGTAGCTACGTTAGTGAAGCTGACCTGGTTAGCGCACACCTGAATCTACGAGAGAAGTTCAAAGCCAAAGCAACAGGCCACGAGAGCAAGAGACACACTTACGTGGCGTATCATACACAATCAGGATATCCATATTGAAACGAATCAGTGGCAAAGGGATGGAATTATCCCTCATCATGAGCTCCTTCAGTCATGATGCTATTTATTTCACAATCAATGACGGTATCTTCATGAATTATGGTGGAGATTACTAGTGTTTCAACGCACAACGCTTCATCACTCATTACCTAAGATTCCAACGGAACGATATGAGAGGCGGAATGTGCTGCCGCTGTAACCTTGAACATGGGGGTGGGATGCTTTTGGGGACCTAGACGTGACCGGGGAACAAACCAGGGCAGAGGAACTTATCTGACTCGAGAAAAGGTAGTTTCTTCTGTGACGGCGACTCAACACGCAAGTGAAATGTCTGGGCAGGGGGATGACGGGCTTGATCTCACCAAGGGAATGGTGATGTCGATCCATGAACTCGAGAATTCCAGAGTGACTAAGTGGCCACCCTGGCTGAGCAGCCACCCCGAGCAAGACCGTTCTCAGCAAGGAGAAAAGAGAGGTAGCGAAGCCGCGTGGCATTCCAGGCCCTACCAAAATTGCAAGGTTTAGGTTATGACTGACGTTGTGACTTGAAGTCCAGCGATAGACAGGCCAGGTTTACGTGTTTCATCCATGGTTGAGCTTCGTCTCTCCCCACGGGTTGACGAATCTTAATTCCGACATACGATGGCAATGTCCTACTCCTTCCTATTTGGGTATTTTGCTGTGGCCTTTTTTGTTGCAGCCAATGCAGGGAATTCAGTATATAATGCACTGTGTCGCCCTCACTACAGTCCAAAACACCAGTCAAATGCCTTCATCTGATCCAATACTTTGCAAACCAAAGACCCTCCGTCTCCACAGCCCCTCAACATCATGTCTGCAGTGGCAGAATTCCTCCATCTGCCCACGACGGTAGTACGTCGGGCACCCCGCCTCAGTGCGGGCATCTCTCAACTCACAAATCGACCCGCCATGCCAGGAAAGCTGGCAGCCATTTCCCATGGCAAGCTACAACGCGAAGCTGCATCTCAAACCCCCGACCTTCGCCGCTGCCTAGGCCACCACAACATTCTCATCCGTTGCGTGAAAGCAGCCCAAGAAGACAATGCCCGAGTCATGAAAGAAACCTATGAAGATGATCCAGATCTGGCGCCCACGAGCGGAGAGTCAGAATTTCCGCCCATCCGGACGCAGATCACCAACGCTGTCAAGACTATGGTGCGAAACCGGCGCACTACCACGGCAGACAAACCCTCAGATAACGGACTGGTTCGTGTGGATGCAAATGGCCCAGAGACAACTATACGACCGAAACGACGCGGAGTTCTTGCAACGATGTTAGGGCTGAAAGGCAAAGGAATATTCCGGAATTCGCAAACGAAGGATAATTTGCGCATGCATTCTGCTTTTTGATGATATGTCGGTGCATGGTGTACTTGGGGGGTATATTTTCTTGGATGGAGTTCTGACTTGATTTGAGAGCGTCTTACGAGATATAATGATGTGACGACTGTTATGACTTGCTATGATGAATATGTTGCTTATGAGGTCATTAAGAAATTAGCATATACAATCCATTTCACACACAGAGATTGAGTTCTTAGAAATGTAGACCTTTGTCTTTAATTCCTTAGTATCAAAGCTACACCATTTTGCTACGATGGCACTTGCCTGATGAAGCACATCCACTGAGAGTTGGAGAGATGATCCGGATCTACACATTCCAACTCTAATCCTTCTCGCCGAACTGATATCGACATATGCACACCATTTTTCTTCATGTGCAGAACAATGGTGCTGATCAGAATTTAGACTTGGCCATGATCTAGCTAAGTGGTGAAACAATTGATATATCTGCGAGACAGAGACTACGAACTTAGTAGTATGACTCACAAATGCTGACTACAGTCTCTCTTCATCAAAGGCAATTATTTTCAGTTCTCTGAGAGCTGCTCCGTTGTCAGTATATTAAATCAGTATACCTATAAGGATCAGTACTATGTACTTGAAAGATTGGTTAATAGGTAATTCTATCGTCCGGAGAGTTAGTAGTGTGCAGATTCCCCACCACTTCAACTCCTCCAAACCCAAACCAAGAGAATCAAATCCCACAACAACAAAAGGCATGGGTGACATTTAGTGGAGATTTTCTCTATTCCACGCCCCACTAACTAAATCAATTCTCCGTTGACCATCATGACGTGCCTACTATCCAGACCACTAGACTCCCTTCAGTAACCAAGTGGGGTGACAAGTTCATACCCGGTGCCTTTAGCATCACTCACGCCCAAATCTGCCCAATAACAACCCACCCTCAACAACCGCCAACACATCAAGCTTATAACGGATCTCCACCCAAACCACCAGATGAAACATGGCACCTGGAATGGACTGCATTGGGTTTTAAGCACCTCGAGCTTGATGTGTTGCCGTGTGATTGGCCCAGTGGAAATCATCATGGGGTGGACAGCTCATAGGGTATGAATTGATGTCTTACTCACTGAGTGAATAATGCATACTGGAGGTAAGAAGGGGAGAGGTAGGTATATCCTGCGTGTTCCCCCCAGTTGCGTCTCCAGGAAGTGCAGTGAATTCTCCGTTACTTTGGTCCGGTCGTGTTAGCAACTATTGTGCTGCTGCTTGACCCCCACCCCCTCTTGTTCGACATTCTGGAGGTCATCTTTGACTACTATTGCTCGGCTGAAGAAGAAGATTTGAGTGTTAGTGTTAGTATTAGTTGGGATAAGTCTACAACTACAAGTACGACTTCATCTACAGCTACAGACATGGTCGCCGGCGGCAACACCAGCAACATGTCGGCTAGATATACTCCCAATGTGAAGCCCGAGTTTGACGACGATCTCGAGGAGTATGAGCAGCCAGAGCTATCGTGAGTATCTTCCCTTCCTTTTCACCACCTCTTAGAACCACTTACTAACCATGTATCCTTGGCATGAAACAGCCCCTACGAAACCCGCCTCGTAATCGTCCTCCTCGGCCCCAGCGAGCGCAAATTCTCCATTCCAGAATACTACCTCAAGCAGTCGCCCGTCTTCGCCGACATCCTAAGCACCTACCCCAACTTCATCACCCGGACGACCCCCTGCATCGCTCTCCCAGACATTGACGACGACATCACCCACACGATCGTCCACTACCTGCACACCGGCACGTACCAGACCCTCCGGCATGGCGGCGACTGGACAAAGACCGAGTACCGACGCAGCGTGCTCGCCTACGCTGCCGCATCCAAGTACGAGCTCAGCGGGCTACTGACCCTCTCCAAGAAATACATGCAGAAGCTAGACAAAGACCTATCCATCTTCGACGTCCTCAGCGTGGCCAGAAAAGCCATCACCAAAATCCCGGACTGGGATCAGTGGTTTTTCAGCGTATATGTACGGAGCCGTCTCGCTGCGGCGTTCGATGAAGATGAGGATTTGTTCGAGAGTCCGCGCTTCCAGTACCTTCTTGGAGCGGAGCCGGGGTTCGTGACGTGCTTGGTCCAGGCCATGGTAGCTATCTACGAGGCGAAGCTGTCTGAGCTGAAGCAGTATCCTAAGATAAACGGATACCACCATCATGACAGAGACGAAGACAACAGGGAAGAGCAAGAACATGATAATGCTAATGGTGGTGGATACATGGAGCCTATACCCACCAGCCCCGGACGAAACTACAACAAAGCGGTAATCTTCATCGAGGAGACCATGTCGGACAGACAACCCTCCGAGGGGGCGCCCTCGGAGGCAGGATATCCGGACTCAATCCAAGAAGAGAACCTCACCACCACAAGAGAACACATGGAAGCGTTCCCCGAACTAACAGATGACGTGTACGTCCCTGAAGCGCAGCAACAGGAGGAGCGATACGCCCCGACCGAAGAGACGATCGTTGAGGAGCCAGGACCGGAGACCGAGACGAAGACACACGGACTAGAGAAAGACATAGTGACTGAGCGGTGGGGTGCATGGCGCAACTGGGCAACCAAAGACAGGGACTGGTACAGGAACGACATGCATGATGGAGCGACGACGGTGGTGCCTGAGAAGCCTGCTGTTCCTGAGCCGCCGCCGCCCGAAGACCCCGTTCCGGAGTACCCTGAGATGCAGCGCTCCGTGACGGAGGAGACTGCAACTGAGAGTGTTCCGGCGGAGAATGTCAACGTTAATGGGAAGAAGCTGGGGAAGAAGAGCCGTAAGAAGAAGATGCGGGCGCTGTTTTCCTCTGCGGAGGAGCCGAAAGCTGAGCTACAGGCTGCGTATTGATTGGTCGTGGGGGTTGGCGGATGAGATTATGGTAAGACTGTACAAAAGCTATGGCGTTTGGGATTTGGTTTAGTAGAAAGTCAACATTGACGATACTCTCTTAATGTGAATACGAGAAATAAATGAATGATTGGAATACAACGAGAATTGCTTTTAAGGAATGTCGCGATAAGCCCGATAAGAATCCCGAACAACTTGACGCTAACCACATTCGGCATGGCACCTTCAATTTCCCAATTCCATCACTTTACTTTATCGCTGCTTCGCTCCTCTTCACACCCTCATCTCGATATACAACAACTCACCTGCGGCTTCTTACCAGCAACCTCAAATATACCCTCTACCACCGCCCAAGATGACACCTGCTCCATTAACCAAAACACTCGAATTCGAGAAAAAGAACCAGAACATGCCAAAACTCCCCAAACGTAAGCTTTCCTTCCTCCGCCTCTCTTCAAGCGACAGCCCCCACTAACCCTGCTACGCAATGTAGATGTGAAAGTCCAAAAGCGCCCGATTCCACATCCATCCACTCCCTCGCCATACTCCGGCTCCTCGTCACCCAAAACCATCTACGTTTCATCCAGCTCCCCCACAATGGGCGTTGTCAAGCGCGTCCAGAAGTACCTTCGGGCGGCGGAGAACCGCGCCACGGCAAAACTGCTCAGCGGAAATAACAAAGGAAAGAAGGGCGACCGAAGGAATCAGTTCGCGCAGTTGGCGCAAAGTAACGAGGCGTTGAAGAAGGAGGAGGTGTTTGTGAAGGCCACGGGGCGGGCGATGGAGAGGGCATTGAAGGTGGGAAAGTGGTTTGAGGCGAGGGGAGAGGAGTATACTGTGAGCGTGAAGACGGGGAGTGTCCTTGTGGTTGACGATGTGGTGGAGGATGAAGAAGAGAGGGAGAAGGCGGTAGAGGAGAGCGAGAGGCTGAAAAAGGAGGTGGAGGAAGCAAAGCTGAAGGGTGAGAATGCGGAGTTATCCAAGTCGGCGATGCGGAAGAGAAAGAGGGCTGTTGCGCGGTTGGAGGGCGAACAGGAGCTACCGGAGACGAGGACGAGGTGGGTGAATATGGTGGAGGTGGCAGTTTCATTGAAGTGAGGCATTCCATGGAATGGTATTACATTGCAATGAGAAAAGGAGGACGATGGAGCCAACCGGCACGCTACTGAGACCAGCCAGGCAGGTAAGGCCCTTCATTTGCGGGCGCCATGGCCAAGCATTTCTGCAGATGCAGACGCAACTCAGCAAGCAGGCCCAATCTGACTTTAACCGCTTTTTGGCCCCTCGAAGTACAGAAATGGATCCAGACTTCGTGTCGATTGTGCCCTTGCCCGGTGTCTTGACGGCGGCATCAAAAGCCGCCTTGGAAGATTCTTCCGGCTATGCAGCGTCTACCCAGCGTCCATGTGCAGCGGACGCCCAGCAGCAACGTACAAGCGTTGGCGGGCGATCTATCTCACAGAATTTCAGGTATTATTTTTCTGGACAAGGGCACGGCAAACCCTCTAGGGAACTAGTGTTACAGAAAATCAAACTGTGCTGTTTACATCAGAAGCAACTTCTAGTTGTTGTGTTCAAATCCTTCCCGCGCCCTTTTAATAGCACTACTAGCAAGGCGACCTAATTCTATCACAAAGTCTTCGAAGAGCTTAATGTGATAAGCCGTCAATCTCGGGATTTCCGGTGGTACACGTGTTCTGATATGCGTTGGCACTGACATGAACAATTCCAAGTCGTCATCGATGCCCTCGTGGGTTGGGTTGAAGAGTATGTTGGAAAAAAGGTGGCAGATGGCTGTCAGGAAATAGGGAAGACAGAACCTACGAGACATGTTAATGATAAACAAAATGAACTTGCCTACAACCAACGCGTACCTCAGGTTATTCTTGTTGAATTCGAGGCGGTCATCTAGGAATTTCTGCAGCATCGATCGACTCGCTTCAACGCTGATAGCGAGGCTTGAGCCCGCTTCAGATGTGTCTTGATTTTGGACCCAGGAAGAGCATCGTCCACTTGCTTGGTGGATCATACCCATGCAATACAGGTAGTGTAATTGAAAGATCGTATTTGGCGTGTCCATGGCGTTTGTTTCCCGATCAATGAGGCGTGGCCGAAAGTTGGTGGGGATAGACATTCTCCAAATTTCCAAGGCGCTGTCAAGATCGCGAATAGCGCCCAATAATTGGGCATCCGTCTGGCGCAAAGCTTTCAAGGAGTATAGTCGATGGTATACCTCAGACTGAAGCATGGCAAGACGTATGCCTGCGAGGAATTCTGTCGCAGTGCGGTGGATATCAGGGAGAGTGAGGTCGCACTGATTCTCATCCAGGCACGGAGAATGACCCGCGCGTAGACTAAACTCCCTATCCATGATGTAACATATCCAAAATAATTCTCGGACATGCAGGCTCCTCCTGAACTGATCGTCATCGATGTAGACTGGAGCAAGGTGACCATTTAGATGAAAGACGAAGCGTATCGCGGATGCTAATAACATCTCGAGTATCAGGATATTCCCTGTGATTACCAGGGAGCAAAGACTCTAAACATGCATGATATCTTAGCACCCGCCCGCCTTGCCCACTTCTCACACTAGAATCTCTTTTCATCTTCCATAAATCAGTGCAAGGTCGTCAAACTTACAAGCATCAGAATGGCCTGCAGACCATCTATAGTAACAGACTCGTGCATCATCCGGGGGATCAAGTCGTGGGCAGTCTGAAGATGGTCCACTGTATGTATTACTCTATGCCCATGTTGTTTGTCTGCGGCATGTAGGCAAGTTGTTGTAAACGCATGAATGCAGGCCCTAGCGCTCTCAGCACCAGGAGATGAGATACTTGTTTCATTATGGTAGGCGGCAGCGACAGTTGATTCGAGGAGCACTCGGTCTACAAACGGAAACAATCTAGCAAGGTCTGAATTTTGCCAGCCGTCGAGTAGTTGATACAAGAACTCCTTGTCCGGAAGCGGTACTGCATGCGCGGCGCCATTCGACGTTGATGGATCGAGTGTAGATGGCCTTGGTGACGTATATTCGAGATTCACGTCTTCGCCGGTGCGTTCCTTGATCCACTGGCGGCCAGTAGCGGAGAAGAACGGCAGGCCATTGAAGGTGCATAAATTCCCGAGAGTATGTCCTCCGACATGGAGATTGCTCTGGGGCCCAACAGTGAAGGTTAAGTCCGAACCACTTTGTCTTGTTGGCGCGGCTAATTGGCCGGTCACGTCTACATTTTACCCACAACAGGGTCAGTGTCTTTCTCAGTATAGATACAAGTTCTCAGATCATTGAATGGATGCTGGAAAGGGCAGTATATGTTTACCTTGAGAAGCAATAGGTATTGCTGTGGAATCAAGCCGTTGAGTGCTTTGGACAAATTTTAGTGAACAACCATGACTGCATTGAGAAAATCATACCCTGAAGAGTCATGGGATTCAGAGCGTTCCTGAATACGCTCCTGGTTGCGCTTGAAAGTACAAGGAATATCATGGTGATGGCACCAATTGCAACGGGGCGTTGCTGCATCACACTGGATCTAGATTGGGGTTTAAGATCGGATCGGACATGTAAGGAGTCGAAAATAGCAATCTGTACCTTTCTTTTGTAGCAGGCATCACAAGCGCGACAAATTCGCCGTCGGCGTTTGGGACGAGGTTTTGCTATAGATGGTCCTGACTGCATGCTTGGAATGGGAACTACATCATCCTTGACTTAGTTGTAGCAACTAGAACCCCGGTCGGAAGGCTGCGGCGATCGACGTCTCAGGTGCATCACGTGAGGCTGCCATCGCGAATATACTACTACCGATTCAAAAGCGCCAACTATGGAAATATAGATAGAATATACGCAATTGATGAATTCGGCCTGGATATAGGTCGTCAAGCAAAACAAGAAAAGCATGAAATGGTCATTCATCGCTCGGCTGAAAAAAAGGAGTATGCTATGATAGACTAATACACACAAAGGCGGGTGAGCCTTTTACACGACCTGCTTCTGCCCGTGAGAAAGAGACATTGACATAGAAAGAAATCCCACTGCTGCCAGGAATTCGTTACTGGTACAGCAGGGCGCCCACGAGGAGTGATATCTAGGAACAAACAAGAAAAGTGAGAGAGGGTCATGCAAGTTATGCAAAAAGGATAACTGCACATAAGAGGAGGTCAAGAAGAGGGAATAAACGGAAATAACGGGGAACGAAGAAGAATCAACCCATAGACCCAGCGCACAATCCCTGCTGAGCGTCGGAGCAGAATACAAGATGGGACGAACTAGAAAACAGAACCAGTGGAGAATCAGAAAGAAAAGGTATAAAAGGATCGGAGGTTGGTAACTTGAAGAACAAGATAAGCTTTTCAAGGTGCTATCGAATGCACAATTTGTGACATGCGCCAGCAGAAGGCAGGATGTGCTTGCCAAAATGATCATTTATCCATCTTCTGCCAGCCATTCAGGTAAGCCATCAACCCAACGCCTAGAAGCACCACTCCAAGCATAGACGCAAATGGACTGGATTGCTCCAAGACGTCATGGCGGTGTGATTGTGTCGCAAACGTCGTATCTGCGTTGTCCACCGCTTTTGTACCTGACGGCGTCGCAGTGGTGGGCTGTGATTGCTCGGCGCACACGCTGCCTGTCTCTTCGGCAGACTCTCGCGGCTCAGATGAAGAACCAGCAGAAGCAGGAGCATCTGTCTGCGCACCGGACACTGCGTTGCCCTGAGCACGCTCTGCGCGCTCTTGCCGCAAAGTTTCAATCATCTCCGCCAGCGACTTCCGCGCCTCGACAGCCTCATTCTCCGCGACATCTGCCCGGTCTTTGAACATCGTGACTTGCTTCTTCATCTCCTCCATCTCCAGTATCATTGACTCGAGACGACGTTGTAAAACATCTGTTTGGCTTTCTGCCAAAGACTGCTTTTCAGAAGTGGGTGCATCGGAATCGGTTGAAATGTCGGCATCCGGCGGCATAGTCTTTGGCTCTTCCACTTCAGTTGGTTTCTTAGTGCTATCGTCTTCAGGTTCGGAATCTGCGGTTGGGCCTGGAGCAAATTGAGTGGATTTCATTTCCAGGCTCCGGGCCTTCTCCTCGGCAGATTCGCGAGCATTTCTTTCCTGAATAAGTAACGCTTCAAGCTCCTTGACACGAGCGCCCTGGCTATCGAGCTCCCTTTTGGCGGAGGACAGAGCCTCAATGAGGGACAAGATCTGGCTATTCTCACGTGTAACAGGCGAGTTGGGGCCAAGCTTAGACTTTTCTGTCTCGGATCGCTTCAACGGCGATAGGGCGTCTGTGCCATTCCGCGGCAAAGCATCGGGCTTTTCGGGCAATGGTTGTTGCGGTGGAGGAGCTGGAGGGTCGGAAAAGCGAGAGAAAGAATCTACGCGAGGCATCTTTGGCCGCCCGTTTACTGGACGGGGAGCATTGTTATCCACTGGTGGAGGCTTCGCTTTCTCCTTCTCCACATATCCGGGTTTCATTATGGCAGTCAAGAACTCGTCGGTTTGCCGGAGCTCTTGAGATTGCTGTTTAGCCTGTTTCATTTCACTCTGAAAACTCGTTAGAGCAAGCTTGCTGCGAATGTGATCCGAATGACATACCGTAAGTCGCTTGACAACTTGTTCAATAGATATAGGTGAATTCCAGTAGTTCATCTGACGTTGTTGTTGAATTGCGTTGAATTGGCTGCTAGCTGCACTCTGGGCACTGCGGTTGCTCATGTTGCTTCCCGATCGCCCCCTGAGATGCGACATCGGTTGACTAAGGGGAGACGGGAGCAGTCCATTTCCAGAAGCAGGATCCAAGTCGCCTAGGGTGAGATCCAGAATATTCGGAATGCTGCTGTATACGCCGGCATGCTCAACCTTGGCGGAAACCTTATGATGGACAACCGTTTTCTGGTCCTCGCTGACGATATCAATTCCCAGCTCTAAAGTATCGTTCTCGCGAAGCTCATGGGGTTCTGATTCGCGGTTCTCTGGAGACAGCCGCTGCCCATTGACGAATGTACCGTTTGAGGACTTAACATCCCTGATCCAGATCTTTCCGCTTTTGTCTGCCCAGATTTCGGCGTGCTGCCGAGACAGCACCTTGGAATCGAAGTAGCCGTTCACCGGTGTTGGCACGGTCTTGGCATTTGTCTGGCGACCTATGCGTAGTAGATCCGGATAAAACGGTACGTTGATCTGCTTCTTGTCGAAGGTCCCGTTGATGGGTAGGAGTGTAAGGATGGCGGGGGGGTCGCCTGCTGGTGCGCTTGCGGCGCGTACGCCATTTTGCTGTGATGCTTGAAGCATGTGTTGAGATGGAACAATGGAAGACGGCTGGTGGATCGCGGTCATAGTAGAAGAGGCTCCTGGGCCCGAAGAAAAGGCCGGCATGGCCTGGGAGCGGGCGTTGCTCAGCCCAGCCACCGGCTCTGACTTAGAATTTGTCCAATTATTTCTTGAGGGTTTCTTCTTTGCTGACCATGTAGCGTGTTCAACGTTGTTCACGTGTCCCGCATTAGGGGGTTGCGGCGTAACTATAGCGGTCGAGGTTGATGAAGTAGATGCTAGGGAAGAGGAGGAATTCGATCTCTGAACAGTCCTTCGCGGCAAAAATGTGCGTGAAACTTCTTCCGCGTCCATTGAAGACAGAGCACCTTGTCCCCCGTTACCAGAGTCGAACCATCCCAAGTGAGGGCCCGATTGCACACTAGGTGGTGATGCCACAGCAGTCATGGAGAAGGATACCGTATGGTGAGTGTGATGGAAAGGAGCTCTATCTCATAGGCGCTCGTCCGCTCAACGGCAAAAGAGGATCGTCAAAGTATGCAAGGAGAAGCGTTCGGACGCTAGCCGCCCGTGAGTGCCCGTCGCGACGGACCTCGAAGGCAAAAATGTTTGTAGCGACGGTAGGCGCGCGGAAATATCGTGAATACAGTCCGTTCGGCTGGTAAGAGGTCACGTTAGCAATTGTCCGGACGACCCTCATATAAACATCGACTCCGGTTCCGCATCGACGCAACAGCGCCTGCCATCGTCGAGGGCCACACGAGACCCAACAGCTAGCAAGTCAAACTTACCACGGCAGGATGAGTATGAACAGTTGAGTCTAAAAAGGGATCTGATGGGGAGGCAAGAAGGCGCTTCAGTCCTGACCAAGGAGGCGTGGAGGTCTTGGCCCGAACCGAGGAGTGAACGGACCAAGCGACCGGGCAGCGAAGAAGACGGAGGCACGAGACGGAACTACCGCCTTGCACAGGCTCCTAAGCCGCCGAAATGGTAAGTCGAGGCACTAGATCAGACGATTCAGGAGCAGACTTCATGGGGAGAGCCACCAACTTGCGGCGGGAGAGAAGAGCCGATCAGCTCACGGCTTCCTTCGTCTCCCTACGCCTGAGGCCGAAATCACGTGTTAACACACGTGTGCTTAAGTAACACCGCACAGACCTTTCGTTCTTAATACGGCAGGCGGTGTCACGTGCTTCTGGGCCTCGGGTTTCGATGCGCCCACCGTTGGAGCTTTGCTGCCGACTCTAGAAGACTGAAGCCGGAGGAAACGACCGTCTGAGGGAAACTGGTCTTGTGCTGTCAAATTTCTTGCGCTCGCTGTATATTTATTAACTATCATTCAACATGCCCGTCGTTGCTGGTCCCCCCCAAGGGCATGGTCCCTCTACCTTTGAGAAGAGTTAGTTAAACGGGTCCCATGCCATTCACCAGCTGGATGAGTTTCGCCCTCAGTCTGCCGTACGGATCAACTAACATGCTTTACAGTGAAGATGGGTGCCATGATGGGATCCAGTAGGTCAAGAAAGTCTGCAAGCTGATAAATACGGTACTAATCATTCCCAACAGCTGTTGGAGGTATCATGGGCTTCATCATCGGTTCGTCTATGCAAACGTAGCCCCTCCTCCGAACCCGACTAATATGGAGCAGGAACTGTCACCATCTTCCAGTACGGAGCTGGACCTAACGGTGTTATGCGTACCCTGGGTAAATATATGCTTGGTTCCGGTGCTACTTTTGGGTACGTTCTGCGCAATTCCTTGCGATTCTATGTCTATTTATCGGTTCTGTATGTTCGACTGGTTAATACTAATCATACTCTTTTGATAGTCTCTTCATGTCCATCGGCAGCGTTATTCGTACCGAAGGCCCTCACAACGATGCCTGGCTCCGCGCTCGCGGACCCCCGATGATGCTCCCCCGTCAGAGCCCTCTGCGCCCTATGCGCGACTAAATATTTGATGAGATGATGGAATTATACCAATTGAGGGATGTGAGCTTTGCGAGGTGGAGGAAGACTGTACGATAGCGTATCCTGAAACATGGAGCAAGGAATGACAAGTTAATCGCCGAGACGTCAAGACAGAGCAGAGCAGCAGTGACAGTATCATGTACATATCGAAGGGCAACTCAACCCTGTCCGCTAGTCACCCATGCGTTGCAATGTATTGAACGTCCTGGCATGATTGGGTTAATCATAATGGAAGTCATGAATGATGCATGCTATAGCAAGTGCTGGTATATTCATCAGTATAGTGGTCATCTACATCGCAGCTTCACATTAGTGAAGTATCATACTACTGACCATTCACACCCATGATACTCTGCAAACAAGCACTGAAAAGAGAAAAAAAAGAAAAGAAATCTATACCCTTGATTTTTCCAACCTCAAGTCTATCCATCATCCATCTATACATAAACGCCCTCCAAACAAGATACTATACAATCCTACACCCATCTACACACACCACAAACTCACCACCATTCCACCCTCCCCAAACCCCCCTCCAACAACTTACTTCAACATAGTCAGACCCTCTACCCCCTAACAGGCATCCAAAACAACCACCCCAACCCAATCGCGAACTTAATCCCCGCCGCCAACCAAAAAGTCGACGCCATACCCCCAGCACTCCTATTCAACCACCCACCCACAATAGCCCCAATCAACAGTGCCACCACCCCAGCAACCCTCCTATTCCTTTTAACATTCTGCACAGCAAGGATGTTCTTATCGGAAGCAATATCAAAATACACGCTTGTGATAACAACACTCGGAATCTCATTGAACCCCAACGAGCGCGTACTATTGATAGACCCGGAGGACTGGAAGGCCAGCAAGCCAATAGGAATCAGCTCTAGGAGCTTGCCGCCATGGTGACCGGAGGTGACGACATCTTCGGATTCCGCGATAAGTCCGGACTGAATCAGGGAGACAGCGATCACGATGAGAATCACCTGCACCATGAATGAGGCGAAAAGTGTGCCGCGACGAGCGGGACCGAGGTGTCGTCCGACGAAGCTGAATGTGAATGAACCCGTGACGAAGCTGGCGATCGAGACGAGGGATTTTAGCCAGCTGTCGCTGTCATCTCTGGGGAGGGAGGCGGCGCCGAGGCCGAGGACGACGGTGTTTCCTGTTTGATTCAAGGATATTATTAGTATGTGAGTAATAGGAGGGAGGTGGTGTAGTAGGATAAGGGGGATAAGATAGACGTACCGGTTTGCATAGCTAAGAAGCATGACCACGCATTGAAGGCAGAGCTGTCGCAAAGCCCCGTGACGAAGCAGAGAATGATACAGATGATGTCGGCATAGTTGCTATCGACGGTTTCTCTTAACCGGCGCGCTTTCGTCTCTTGAGAGTGAGGGGATTTGGTGTTGGTGGAGGATTCCACGACCGGGAGGGCCGGTGATTTCGCGGCATGAAAGGGCTCTGACATTCCTGAGTAGTATACCGAATAGTAGGTGATGAGATATGTACAGGGATAAGGTTAAGATAAAGTATGCATGCGGCAAGCGATGATAAGACCACCGACTATATCGGGCTAAAAGAAAAGAATAGGTTAAAAGGCAAAGTTACAAAGTCCTATCACGGATGGCAAGAAGAGACAGCGTCTAGCCACACCCTCTTCAACACCCTAAACCCTAAGAGGGGAGAATATCTCCATAGGTAGATACGTAACCTTACTATGAAAGAAGGGCGCCAATTACCCCTTACTACGAAATTCTCCGTGCAAAAATTAAAAAAAGAAACTGGAACATCTGGCTGGTTATCCAGAGCAATGCAGCTTTTTTCCTTCTCCTTCCACGCGCCATTTTCTGCTGGGAGCACGCAAGCACGCTATCAGCCTTACTGCGGCAGCCCTAAGGGAGAACGGACAAATGGCAATAGCGCATTGGGGTGGGTTGGCTGGTAGCCCGGGCTATCGGCATCGTAAGGAGTGGGTAGCGTTGAGGTAGAATTGGAGGTTGGGCCCACAAGGCTGAGGGAGGTGGTTGTTATTGGGTGTTTGGGGGTTGCTGGGTGGATGATAACATTGTCAATCGGATGCTGAATCATAGGGAGAAAAGGAAAAGACGACAACGTTTATTTAGCTAAGAATAATAATAACCATATGGTAGTGGGCTTAAAAAGATGGCTCGGACCATGCAGCCAAGGATGCAAAAAGGTCGTGCCCGGGATCGAACCGGGATTGCTGGAATCAGAATCCAGAGTGATAACCATTACACTACACAACCTTGTTGTTGGAAGATTGTGATAGGCTGGACTTATAAAGCGCGCAAACAAGTAAGCTTACACAAGGCTTACCCTTCAACTCTCGAGGCATCCGAGATGATCGATGGACAAACCTACAGCGGTGTGACCAGCTTGACGACAGTGGAATAAGAATTTTATCGGTGGCCCCTCCTTCTACTTCGTCTCGTCCCGTCTGTCTAACAACAAGAAAAATGGAAACAGAATCATGGTAATAATCGAAGTCTTGCACATCAGTGAACGAGGTACTAGTAGCTCATGACATAGGCAACATAAATATCCAAGGAAAGCTCTAGCATTGCCAGGACCAGGGGATTGTCGATCACCAGAACCTCGTTGTTGGCACCAACGCGGTACGACATCTCAGAGTTTCGCCACATTGAAGGTCTGGGACGATGTCCATGTTTCTTTGATGAGGTCCGCACATTTCTCGCCAATCCCATAAGCTGGCATCTGAGTATGTCCCCCGTTCAGGGTTGGCATGACACTACAATCTGCCACACGGAGTCCGGTCACGCCACGAACACGCAACTTGTTATCGAGAACGGCTTGGGTATCGCCATCTGGGCCCATTGCGCAGGTACCTCCAGCGTGGTAGCCTGTATAAGTCAATCAGTATGAGTGGTTCCAACAGACAGAAGGAAGGGGCGTACAAGTTGTCGCATGTTCTTTCACATAAGGGATCCACTCCTCTCTCTTCGTGTAAGTGTGGTGTGTCAGATGAGGGGGCCAAGAGCCTTTCACGATGTCCTTCGTCCTAGCACCTTTGGTGATGATCTCATTTGCGAATCGACACGCCTCGGTTAAGACAAGCAGATCTAGTGGGTCTGCGAGGTAGTTGCAGTCCACTACAGGTTTCTCCAAGGGATCCTTAGATTTCAGTGTCACACTACCGCGAGACCTGGGCGAGAACAATTCGGCGATAATTGAGAATGCGTACTTGTGATCAATGGGAAATTGATCGTACTGCTTAGGACCACCGTAACATTCCGTAGTGAAGAGCTCAACATTAGGCTGATTTGGTGTCAAACCCATGGGATCACGGCCTGGCTGTCGTGGCGCATTCTTCCACAGTGGCTCATTCTTAAGACGTTCATCAAGACGCGCGAAGGCAAAGGCGCCAAAAGGAAATGTTGACAGAAACCCTTCTTTCTTCTCTTTCCAAAGCTCAGAGGTTGTGTTGAAATTCTCGCCATGGTAGACGTGGTGGTCGGTCGTCAGACCGGGCTTTTCTGTCTCGTAGAACATAAAAACGATCTGGACGAGTCTGGTTAAATGCAAATCATATACATAGATGAAGCTGCTATACAGCACCTACCAAATGATCCATGAGATTTTGCCCGACGCCCGGGAGGTTGACCAAACACTCGATACTGTTTTTCTGCAACTCTTCCTTCGGACCAAGCCCAGACCTCATTAGGATTGTAGGGCTACAATAAGATCCACTGCTAATAATTATCTCCCTCTTGGCATACAGTGTCCGTCGCCCATTTGCTGTTACCACTGAGACACCGTCCGCTTTGAGCCCACTCGGGGTCTTCTTGAAGAGTACCCTGTCCACAGTGGTGTCTGTCATTATTGTAACATTGTTGCGATGATACCCGTTCGTGACAAAGTCTCCGCTAGTAGTGCGGATGCCATTGTACACTGATCGTGGTACGTGGCCACAACCATGGGGTGTTTCACCAGTTGTGAACATGTCATGATCCAATGGAAGGCCCTGCGAAACGAAAGAGTCCATTACAAGTTCGGAAATGGGCGCGAGGTCATGTGGTTCGATGTGAAGAGGACCTGAGTTTCCATGATGCCGATCGGACGCCTTAAACCAGGGCTTAGTGTGAAAGGTTTCGGTCTAAATAGAGGGTATTAGCTTTGTTGTCTCGATCTCACGTCCTGGAGGATATGACAGCCGAGACCTTTTGCATGTACTTGAAAAATTCCTTGCCACTCCAGCCATCCAGACCCCAGTCATCGTAATCCTGCGGACTGCCGCGTACGCAAACTGTGCCGTTACAGCCACTGCAGCCACCCAGAAATTTGCCTCTGCTGAGCTTTACTTGGCGATTATTGACATTAGGCATGGGCGGAGTGACAATGTTCCAGTCGGTTGTAGTGTCGAGCAGGTTACCCCAGCTATTTAAGTCAGAAAGTTGGACCGATATCTAGGAGTGTAATGCGCGTACGAACCCGCCGACCATGTGGACATTTTCGAGGTCCTTATTATGCTGTCCAGCTTCAATAAGAAGAATCCTTATGTGTGGATTTTCAGCCAGGCGCCCGGCCACCACGCATCCTGAGGTGCCACCCCTGAGAGTAGAAGGAAACAACAGTTAGCCATGATGAAGGCAAGGATCAGACAAAGAGCACACTCTATACTAAGTGAAAACTAACCCGCAGATAATATAATCGTAAGAATCCTCCATGTTGCGTAGGGCAGTCAATTAGCCAAAAGGTGGCTCAAGTAATGATAGCCAAACTGTGAGAAAACCCCTCAGCACGGGAAAAACCATGCGGACACGTTCGGGTTTATAGCATGCGAGGATACACTGGTGTGACCGGTGCATGGAGTCCATTCCGCCGCTATACTTCGCAAAAACCTGACAGTACAGCTGCAAGGGCAAGCGCCCAAGTGGAATAGTATTCCGCTCAGACAGCCACCCGCCATTTGGCTTGAGCTTCCTCTGCCAATTGAGATAAGAAGCCAGCCAATCTTTGGCAGTATCTCAAAGCTTACCCCGCTTGAAGTTAATTGTGGTGGAGCTTGTTGATTAACCTGATCCACTAGTAGAAGGAGCTTTGCCGTGTCAGCAAGGAGAATTAGGAGAATTACGTGCAACTTGGCCTGCGGGGTAAGTCGATAGCCCCAATCTTAGTTTCAAGAAGAACGGAAATATGCGGCCTTCTGACTGCCAACGGATATAACATTAGTCGTTCCCAACGTTCCAAACCCATTTTGAAGTAGATACAGAGATGCGGGCGAATTCCGCTCATCCTCCGAGTCTAATCAGCATTTCTTTGGTCATGCGGGGTTGTGCCACTCCGATCCCCCGTATACAGCTCATTCGTCTCTTCCAGCCCCTTACCGGCAGTTTCGGGCAGGAAACACCATGTGAATAGGAGACCCAGCAAGGACATCCCAGTGAAAAACCAGAAAGTACCCTTGGGTGTTAGAGAGTCGTGATCGAGCAGCATCAATGTGGTTGCCTAAGAGGGAATTCTAGTCAATATCATCCGGCAGTCAATCTGCGCCAAGGATACACAGGGAACCAACTTTGGAAATGCCGATCCGGTTGGCGTAGTGCCACAGTGTAACGAGAGTGACCCCTGCTATCCGAACCCCGAGGGGGAAGGATTCAGCGGTGATCAAATACTGGATTGAATTCCAGCCCAAGGCCCATCCAATGCCGATGAAGTAAATCATCACAATCGCGCCGATTGCCGCATGCCTTACTGCTGGGTCATCTTGCGACTGGCCAGATAGAGAGCTAAATATTGTGAGGAAGATCGAATCATAGGTCAGGGCGATAACTTGGAGCACGAGACCGATATATAATGTCTTTCTCCTGCCCAAATAATCTATAAAGAAGACTGCCGAAATCAGCGCAAATACAAACTTGACAGCACCAAAAACCGCCGTTGTGAAAAGCTTTTGCGACTGTCCTTGGATACCGAAGAGTCCGAATAACTCGGGGGCATATGCTAGTGTACGACAGATTAGCCCGAGGGTGCATACTGTTGATTCCGAGGCTGAGACTTACTAGTCACTGAGTTTGGACCGGACCACTCGCCCAAACACTGCAGGACAAACACGAAAGCGATCCGTTTCAAGTGGGACTTTGTTCCAAACAGCTCTTTCAGCACCCCAATAAGGCCTGATCGTGATGCTACCTCGCGCTCAAGTTTGAGCTGAATTTTGACATTCGAGACCTCCACATGAATCCCCGGATCCAGTGGGGACACATTCCATAGTCGTGCAAGAGACTGGAGTGCTGCCTGAGGACGGTCCTTTCGACATAGAAAGCGAGGACTCTCCTCACAAAACATGGAAGCGATCAGCAGCAGGCCTGCCCACATAATCTGAACGCTTTGTGGGATGACCCACTGTTTGGCACTCGAGTTGGGGATGTGAATGGACGCTCCCCATATTGAGAAGTACTGCATAAGATCAGCAAGCTGAGCCACGTAGTTCTTTTACGGCTTTTAAATTATGCTCACCCCGATCATAATTCCTAGATATTCTGACATGCCGTATAAACCCACAAGCATCCCGCGAATTTCCCTGGGTGCCACCTCCCCGAGGTAGATCGGGGCCATCACACCAAACTGTCCAATACCAAGACCCATTATAAAGCGACCGGCATATACCTGCCCAAGGTCACGGGATGTGATAAACACCACAGAACCAATGATCCACATCAAGCAACATTGACGGAAGGTCCAAAGGATTCCGATGCGCTCGCTGCACAAGAATGCGACTATAGCCCCTGGTAGACTGCCTATGTGGACCATAGAGGTGATATTCGACAAGCGATTGGCTTTCTGGGACGCACTGAGATAATTGGCCTCTAGATGAAATTGGTCAACGAACGACTGTTCCGCAACAGTGCTGGCGATAAGCCCAGAATCAAGACCTATAAAGAGTCAGTTCGCCAGGACGCAGGGAAAGGGAGGGGGACAACGGACCCCGGGCAGCGCCCGATAAGCCAAAGCAGATTGCAGCACATAGGAGCTTTATTGTGAGCTTCCTAAATAGAGTAAGATGCTGCTTTAGGCCTTGCATCCTGGCAGAAGAAAGCAGAGACTGGGACTTAGCGTAGAGATGGACATTGGGATGATATGGAGGGATGCTTGAGTACGAAGAGAGGGATCATTTTTCTTATCTAGGCGACAGAAAATCTTCTCATCTCCCCTCCAAGCGTGACTAAAGAGCCACCATTTCTCCTACAAACCAGCACAGAGAATGAGGGCCCTAGGGGGTGAATAGCGCGTGCAGTGGATCCGGTACCGCAAAGCGAGTGGGATGTGCTTCAGCCTTACCCGCTCTCTAACAGCCAGCCATCCCCACTCTCTCCCACTGTTCCTCATGCTGACCTGGCTTTCCTGGTGCATTTCACCCCCTCCAATGCAACCGGATGGTGTGCCGGGGTCTGCGCAAGCTTTTCAAGCACCCTGCAGCCTGCCTTCTCCGCCAATCGCCGAGGATGTATTGCCCATTTAGTGAACTGGCCGGGTCGGAGCCAGACGAGTCCCCGGATGTGCCTCCCGTGAACCGTTACTAAGTAACCTTTCAGGGGCCGCGCTTCGGAATTTGACGGACACACACACACAGAAATAATCTTGAGCAAAATCTTGCAATGACTCCAGCGTATCATGCTCATAATTATGGCATTGCTGACATTGTGAAGCTGATTATAGCTAGCGCCGCAATACCTCCTAGAACAGTTCGGCCACAATGTTCACCTGCATCGCTCCCTCACCAAGTTACCAGAAGCCTTCAACCACTCTGCTGGTCATTCGGTTGGAGCGTATTTACCCCATGATAACCATGGTACTCACAAGGATCTTAAACAGGCAACAACAACAACAACACGCCCCACGTGTCCAAGATGGCCTCTTTCCTGCAGCACCTTGACTTACTTCCGGAGACGAGTCAGAAGGCGACTGCGAAGTATGACGACTCGACTAGACGTGAGTGATCTATCTGCTTCTACACTACTCTGGAAACCTCTACAGGTCGCATCACACCATTCTCCTTCCTCTCGGCCTCGTCAAGACATATTTTCGGGTATGAGATATGGGAATAATGCTAACACACCTTTGCCGAAGAGGGGCCAGAATAGACACCACCGACTTGCCAAGATAGCCGACCGACCTCATAAACTTTCGCGATCGGAATCCTAGTTGAATGGGGGATAACCGTGGATTTTCCGAGGCGCGAGGCTCTGGCTTACTACAACAAGCGTTCTTTACCCCGCGCGGCAAACATGAGGGTCGCAAATTTTCATAACTCGAATTCATGCCATTGTGTGTGGTCTGAGCACTGTCCGGAAGCACATGTGCTGATTACGACTTCGATCTACATATGGCAGCTCGGGTTACACAAAAGTAGACCGCCAGAGGGAAAATTGGTAGATGAGAATAAGCACTAACAGCATGTATTTCACTGCATTGATATCGGTTGCTTACGTTCTCTATCAACTCTTGAGATACTAACACCATGCAAGCAGTGAAACCAGGCATATGTCGGAGCAGGAGATACACGGAGTACTATAGGGCTATGCTTCTACCTGCCGTCGCCCTTCAGCCTAGATTTTGTGCGACTTAACCCGATATCAACAGCAACATTCCGCACACCTGAAGCCACAGATAACAGGGAAATGGTTGGTATGCTATCTACATCTTGCATGGAAGCCCGAAGTCCTTCTCACTTTACAACACACTTTGTGGAGACGTACACATAACCGGGTCATCTTGCTAAGGAAACGAATCTTATCTCAAGCGCCAAGCAGCAGGGGCCAAACTTCATATCCAAGTGTCAATCGACTCGTGTCGAGTCTGAAATGTGCCAAGCTTGCAGCTTGATCCACGTTAACACTCACTTCGAGTTGCACACGCCAAGAAGTAACAATCATGCATATTGTTTGTTAGCTTTGCTTCAAGTTGGATAGGTCAGATTCATTATGTCGCGCCAATAGCGCCCCAATCAGCACGATTCTTCCATTCTGATAATCCATCATATCATCTATTCAAGATTTGCACTTGTCAGGTTAATTTACGGGACTATCAACTTCTCATGGAACAGATATGGTATGTACAAACGTGTCCCGGCAGACGTATTTAGTACCCACCAACTGGGACACCCCGCATAATGGCCAGAGCTACTGGGAAGCGGCCCGGAACTGCTCCGGGGTATCACCCTGGTTTTTCTCATCTCCGGCCTTGAAAGCCTCTAACTCTTTTAGTGACTGATAGACTCTCAAGAGTTTGGGCACAAATTCAAGATCCATTTTGTACATCAGTGCCTGATCGACCGCGGGAACCAACACAACATCGGCCAATGTCACCTGCTCGCCGAAAGAATACTTGCTTGTTGCGGAGATCAGGGCTTCATACGCCTGGAAGCCATCTGTGAAAGCCTGCCTAACGAAGTCGACCTGATCCTCCACGTTATCTCGCACGGACCTGACGCGCTTGGCAATCCGGGAGTTGGTGGGCGCTTGGACATCGATCGCGATGATGTTGACTAGGTCGCGTACCTTGATGCGATCCTGCCAAGCAGAAACAGGTGGCAACAGAGGACTCTGATCCGGGAATCTTTCTTCAAAGTACTCTAGGATTGTCATGGATTGTCGGATGACGGTCTTGTTGCCGTCGGGGTGATGCACAACCAGGGTCGGCACACTAGCGCTTGGGTTCAGTTCATCTTTGTATTTTGCGTCATGGTGCCCTCTTGTGCTCAAGTCGACGTAATTGAATTTGAGCGGGATGCCTTTGAGATGAGCAGAAATTATGATCCGCTGACAGCATGAAGAACACCAGAACGAGTACAACTCGAAAGTATCTTGGTTCTCCATCTTCTTAGCTGGACGACTTTAAACTTGTGTGACTGTTCAGGTATGGTACAGGTCAATGAGGTGCAGGAGTGGTGGTTGAACCGGAATGATTTTCGACGAGGCTGTCGTCGCATTCTTGTACGGAGTTGCTGCTGAAGTTGACAGATGTCCCCAGCAGAGTAATTGGCTCCTATCAAAAATGTCTAACCCAAATCGCTATTAACCAGGGAGAGCGTGCGTAAGCCCTAGGCTGGCTAGGTCTACGATAGTCCGACGGCTGAGTGGTCGGGACTAGCGTCTTGCTTATCGCGTATCTAACACGGATTATCTAGATGCTGCCTACGCTATATTAGCCTGATAAGAGCTACCTAGATGATCTAAAGTGCTCTATGCGGTCTTGTATGCATCGAAGTTCGTTAGTTCTACATAAGGCGTATTATTAATACGACAAGATACGTACGCCGAAGACGGCCAGGCCAACTCCTACAAGCGCCTCAAAGCCCCTTTAAGTAACTTTCAATTTGACACGCGGGAGGCATCTTCTGGCTAGCATGTGGCGTAATATTCAGGCCATACCTATATCACTTGCCATAGGTATTCCGAATCGACCAGTATGGCATGAAATGTACTACTTCCCACATTAGTCACATTACTATCCAAAGCCATTAACGCCATTTTCCCCACTAATAGGGTGTCTATAAGTTACTGTGAGAGGTAGGATAAAATCCCACCTTTACTCATACTAGCTGTTAGCTTTATATGTTAATATGTAATATTGGATGAGTTTCTAATGCTCAAAATTGGTCAAAAATGTATCTATGAATTCAAATGATGACTGATCGGGCTCCGTTGAGTCCGCCGGCACTCCAAAGGACAATTCAGCGTTCAGCGCCAAAGTGATCAACAAAGGTGGCTTGGTAGATCTCCTTATTCAAGCGCCTTTGTTCCTCCCCTTCCCTTCTCCAAAGATCAGAAACCTATAAGATTTTGCGCATCTCTTTCTATCACTGCCTCCATAAATTCGCGCCTAGAAAAAGATTGGGCGTGCTGGAGGGAAAACAAACAGAATTGCAGCGCCAGATAGAGGCTTTCTCTGTTCTATCTTGTCAAATATGTCAGCAACTTCAACTGCTGGCATCGTAGCCGAGAGATGCATGGACTATGACGACGTCGCATGGGCCCGATGTGATGAAATATTCGAACCTTGGAGAGATAAAATATTCGAAACGGACGTTCTTCGTGAGATAGGACGATTCATCGACAAGCATAGAGGAGGGGTCCCCGAGGAGCTTTTTGCACCCCAACGAGGATCATTCAATGCTTGGCTACGGATGTTGTTCAAAGATGGAGGCTCTGCCATCATTCGATTTCCATGTCCGGGTGCTACTATGTTCCCAGAAGAGAAAGTCCAGCGCGAAGTGGCAGTGATGCAGTTTCTGGAGTATTTTACAAATCTACGCATACCTCACATCCTTCACCATGGAATAACAGAGGAGAGTCCAAAAGAACTTGGACCCTTCATCATCATGAAGCACATAAGCAACGAAGGCGACTTCATCGATGCCCTCAATATACCGGGCCGGTCACGCGACGACAGACCGATCTTAGACCCAAACGTCTCACAAGAGCGACTTGAATGGATCTATGGTCAGATGGCAGATATCGTGCTCCAGGTATCGAGGCATTCGTTTGCGGAGATTGGCTGCATCGGAAAAGCCAAAGAAAATGACGAATTCGATGATACGTGGATTGTTAAGCATCGTCCCCTCACTTTCAACATGAATGAGCTCGTCCAACTAGGCGGGGTTTCGCCTGACCTTCTTCCTCAGGGCACGTTCAAAACAGCGTCATCTTATTACCGAGCACTGGCTGAGATGCACATGATCCATCTGTCTTCCCAACGAAACGATGCTATCGACTCTGCGGAAGACTGCCGAAACAAGTACATCGCAAGATGTCTATTCCGCAAGATCACTCGCGAACATCAGCTTTTCCAGGACGACTCTGGCCCGTTCAGATTGTTCTGTGATGACCTTAGACCCGGCAACGTCCTTGCGAACGACCATCACCAGATGACTGGCGTGGTGGACTGGGAATTTACCTACGCGGCGCCTACTGGATTCGCCCACAGTCCACCCTTTTGGTTGCTACTCGAGCGTCCAGAACTCTGGAAACCGGGTTTGGATGATTGGACGGCAAGATATGAGAAGGTGTTGCCGATGTTCCTGAAAGTGCTTAAGAATAAGGAGCAAGCAGCCATTGACCGAGGGACTCTAGAAGAGGCCGATCGGCTTTCGGAGCACATGTGGAGACGCTGGCAAAGTGGCGATTTCTGGCTCAACTATGCCGCGAGAAAGAGCTGGGCATTCGGCATGATATACTGGGCTAAGATTGATCGGAGGTTCTTTGGTGGTGGTGATCTGAACGATCGGATCAAGCTTCTGACACCTGAAGAAAGAGAAGAGATGGATAAGTTCGTTCAGATAAAATTGAAGGCTAAGGAGGAAGGCGGGCTGTCTAATTAGGAAGTTCTTTTCTTGTTCATTTTTGCACCTAAGCCAGCACCGTTATATACCAATAAGTACCACGAAGTTGTTGATCTCTTTGGGCGATGAGACCCGGCTTAGCTCCGATACCAGGGATATGTTCATGCACAAGCCGTACTCGGAGCAACATCAATACTATTACTCTAAAGGTAAACATCACCTTATGGGTAGGTAGTAGTAAAAGTACTTCTTTCTCTGTTTCAGCAGTCCATACGTAGTCAGTCTGCACGAGGGCCTCCATTACCGAGTTAGTCTGTAGAGCTATAAGTAAATAGTCACATTTTTGGTCTTGAAAAATCTGTCAGAAGAAGAGAATCAATTGTCCCTACAAATAACGGTTATTTTGTACATCATATATGTGGATACGATACTAAGGACCCCGATCTTACTCTCCCTCTTCCCCCTGTTTTTCTTTGTCAGGAGGGCTCAACGAGTCGCTCTCATTATTCATGTTAAACGATGCGTATTATGATCACAAAAGCCATCCCATAAATTGTCAGAATGTCCAAGAAACTACTATCTGTTACACTAAATCGAACACCGCTACTAAAGTGCGAAGATTACGTCTCACATCCTTGGCCCTTTCCTCCAGCCACAGGACATATGGATACACAACACAACGCCGATAGCGGCGCTGACGACAGATTTATATCGAGATCGGAGATCCCCTGAGGAGCAAATCCTTTGGCAATAGCCCCCTAGACCGTTTGAAGAGACACTAGTCTCGTTATTCATGGCCAGTAACATTGCTTCAGCCGGGTCTGCGGGGGTCCATAACAGGTTTGGTGTTGGGACGGCTTGTTCAGGTACCATTTCTTATAGCGCGGTTGGCGCTTGCGAAGTGTAGTGAGGCTGACTACATTATGAACGGCTGGAAGCTATCCGTCTCTAGAGATAACCATTGGCTGCGTGAAGACTACGGTATGATTTTGGCCACCGCGGAGCTGAATGGCTTGAATGTAGAAAACTGTTTGCTGCCCTGACGCGGCAATAGAGAGCGAACGCGTTTGGTCAAGATTATTGACGCCTCTACCTGTGGAAGTCAGAGTAGGTATCATTTATTCAGACAGGGTTCAGAAACGAAGAGCCATGGTAAAGCCGGTGTAGCTCCACTGTACCACGAGAGGGCTACACACGAGGTTCAATTGGACGGACGTCGCCGGCCCAACGATGCAGTCCTGCTCATATTGGTGTACAATACAAGCATGCTTGCTACATGAATCTAGAATAATTTTGTTAGTTGTACTTCTATAACTTTTCTTTCCGCAGAAGCTGCCCTCCAATTTACTGCTACTGCTTGTCCGATATCTGGAAGCGCAGAATCTATTTCACTATCCATGACTCAAGTTCATTACGTAGCATCCCAGCTCGTATATGTCTAGACATAAAGATCTTTTGCTGAACTATTGGTTGAAGCGTCTACCTCTACGTATGTCTTCCACAGAATCCCATTCCACCAGTTGATGCCCAGTATCAGCTAACGGCGGAAAAGCTCTTCCAACCCGCCAAGGACATGCCAAGAGCGCACTCCTACGCACAACATGATCCACACCTCGCTTACTTCTTGGCTGTAGGTCACGAGTGAGTCATGCGTTATCAATCTCTGGAAGAGAGAGGTAAGTATGAAAATTTCCAAGGTGGGGATAACCCAGGGCAGAGATTTAGGCAGCCATTTAAATAAACCGCGGGGAGACGATACTATCTGGAGCAGTGGTAATTAGTAGTACCCTAGGCCTATTCAGAGTCCAAATAAGGCATGGCCCGAAGGAACCTTTGGGTGGGTGTAATGTTGGGGATTTCATGCAGTGGGTTTCACGATGTGTGTTTTGATCTGGTATTGTGCGATACAAAATCAGATAAGATACGGCCAATAAGGTTTAGTGGCACCCGCCAAGTATATTTCGGGCTTGACTAGGCTTGTTTTGGAACCTTTTCCCTTACCAGGGCCCCTCGTTAAAACAGGCTGGAAGGGTTTGTTTTTGGTGCGGCTGGTGCGGTCTTTGTCTTGCGGGAAAATGGCCGGGTTTTTCCCGATGGAGGGGGAAGGGCAGGAGCTGGCCCATATTCACCCCTAGCATTATGTGGTGATGATGATCATGTCCTCTCGTGGAATTTTTGCAGTCTTCTTGCACGGATGACATGCATTAACGAAATTGGAGGCCTACTTATCTTCCTTGGTCTTTTTTTTTTCTGCCCTCAAATCCAGCTTGAACTCTTATCCATCTTATCTTCCATCATCAGTGCCATGTCCGTGGGTCTCGATGTTATCACGGCCCGCTTGTCACCGTCACTAGGAACCATAACAAGATCTTTGCGTTGAAATCGGGTCCTTTCGGGCCCCCCGGGAAAATAGCAGACCACCAGCACTCACGGAACAGTGGGGGCTACAAGTTGTCATGGTGCAATGAGGAGCCAGGAAACAAATTAGGGGAGGAGTCTCTAAGTGGAGCAGGGACACCAGACCCTTGCACCAGCATTAGGAGACTACTACAACATACTACATGAAATCATGGTGAGCTCGATGCAATGTTCTAGATGTATGTAAATGTGGCAAAATCAACCGTTTTTGCAGGAAAACTTTTGGGGAAGGTTCTCCTGATGGAACCACACTGAGACAAGCTGCGAGAATTATCTGATCCGAAGTGGAACGGGGTGTCGCCAGCTTGCCAAGAGGACAAGACTGCCTAGAGTTCCACTACCACTGTAAGCCTGAACCAGCACCCACAGCCAGCGCAAATTCCTTCTCGCGTTGGCCGCTCAGGAAATTGGGACTTGGAAAGCTTTGGGATGGTGTGGGACGTGCGTGGGAGGCGAAGAAATCATCGTCCCATGTCAAGCCTTTATAACATGGCGCATATCCTTCCTCGATGCCGATCAGTTCTTGAAACTTTCTCTTACCACTGATGATATAGCACTTCGGGCATAATTGCTGTGCTTCTCCCCTCAAAAATGGCCACTGACAAGCCTCCCACCACTACCGGGGTCAGTGAGGATCCGATCTCTTTGGATCCCGATACTCCTCAACAGCCTGTCGAGGATGAACAGGATAAGCAGGATGGTGTTCGTGTCGCCGAAGCAGTTACTGCTTCTTGGTCGAAGAAATCTCTGATTATCACTTATGCTTCGTGAGTGGCTTGATTTCTGTTCCTCTGGAGCGACTGCTGAACGGTGTATAGCATGTGGCTCTTGTATTTCGTCAATGGATTGAACAGCAGCTTGACCGCGAACCTTTCCGCGTATATCACCAGTGATTTCTCTGAGCACTCGTTGCTCACTGTGATTACTGTCGTTACTAGTGTCATGGGTGCTGCTTGTGTCATGCCTATTGCTAAGGTACTGAACCTGTGGGATCGTACATTGGGTGTCTGCATCATGGTGTTGATTGCTATCATGGGCCTGATTATGATGGCTGGCTGCAACAACATTGCCACGTACTGTGCTGCTCAGGTGAGTTTTTACCCTCTGTGTATACGAGATCGATCATTCTTATCGTCTCATCTGCTATGCTTCAAGAATGCCCAAGCGTACTAAATCCGCGACACTAATAGGCATTCTACACCGTCGGATTCACCGGTGTCATCTTCTGTGTCGACGTGATGACCTCCGATACATCCTCGCTCCGCAATCGAGGTATCGCCTACGCCTTCACCTCCTCTCCCTACATTATCACTGCCTTTGCCGGCTCTCCCCTCTCCAACCAGTTCCACGAGACCAACTGGCGCTGGGCCTACGGAACCATCTGCATTATCCTTCCCATCGTCGCAATGCCTCTGGTCATAACCTGGGAACTGGCGAAGCGCAAGGCAGACAAGGAGGGTCGCCTGCAATACAAGCCGCGAAGCACCCGTACCTGGTGGCAGAGCACCTGGTTCTACATCATCGAGTTTGACAGTGAGTCTTCTTCCCAATAACCCTCTACTACCCCAACGCCCCCGACTAACACGCTCTTCCTCAACCAGTCATCGGCATCCTCTTCATGATCGGCGGACTCATCCTCTTCCTGACCTCGTTCAACATCGCCGGAAACACCGAAGGCGAATGGAAATCCGCCAAGATCATCGCAATGATGATCGTCGGTTTCTTCGTCCTCGTCGGCTTCGTCGCCTACGAGCGCTGGGGAGCCCCCAAGCCCTTCATTCCCTACCACCTCCTCGCCAACCGCACCGTCATCGGCGCCTGCCTCCTGGACATAACCTACCAAGTCTCCTACTACTGCTGGGCCAGCTACTTCACCTCCTTCCTGCAAGTGGTCTACAACACCAGTCTCACCCAAGCCGGATACATCAGCGCCATCTTCGACCTCATGGACCCTATCTGGCTGATCGGCTGCGGGTACCTGATCCGCGTCACCGGCCGCTTCAAGTGGCTACTTATGTGGGCTGTCCCGCTCTACCTCCTGGCCAGCGGCTTGATGATCTACTTCCGCCAGCCCGGCTTCAGCATTGGATACATGTGCATGTGCCAGATCTTCTTGGCTGTTGGTGGCGGTACCTTGATTCTTATTGAGCAGGTTGCTGTCCTGGCGGCATCTAGACATGAGGACTACGCTGCTATGTTGGCATTGCTGAGCACGTTTGGTAATCTGGGTGGTGCTGTCGGTAGTAGTGTCTCTGGTGCTATTTGGACTAACACTCTTCCTCAAAAGCTGAGGGAGCTGTTGCCGGCGGAGACGAAGGATCAGTGGGCGGAGATCTATGAGTCGTTGGATGTGCAATTGAGTTATCCGGTTGGGTCCGAGACTCGTATTGCGATTCAGAATGCTTATGCTTGGAGTCAGCGCAATATGATGATTGCGGGTACTGCTGTCATGGGGTTGTCGATTGCTTGGGTTTTGATGATGAGGAATATTAAGATTAAGGATAATAAGGATGTGAGGCAGGTCCTGTTCTAGATGGGTTGGTAACGGGTTTTGTATATATTTGTGCTTAAAGTCAAGGGTTAACTCTTGGCCTGCGATGTTAATTTCGAAGTTGTTCTTGCTATATTAAGGCTAGTTAGTACCTATTAATACACGGGCGTGACTGGGGCTGATAGAAGTCGTTACTATCGAGTCTAATGTAGTCAACTCTACTCAATAGATATCCTTCCATTCAACATACATCACGCATTCCGAACCGCACTCATTATCGTCCACCCATCCGGCGCCGACTTTCGTATACTTGTTGCATTCTTCAGGAAACATCGATGGGTATGGTTCGATCTAGCCGGAGCATTCGCATCCCAACTAACACCCTGACACTCAGACCCTGTTATTATATCATTATACGACTCGCATTGCTGAATGCATTTGACCAGCGATTCTGTTGTAAAATCCTTCAATGTGTCATCCGATATGGTCATCTCGGTGCAGCCATTAGCCGAAGAGCATAGATCTATGCCACACAACCGCGTATACACTATGCCTTGGACAGTGATCGTTGTTCCGTTCGATGCAGGACATTCTTCGTTGGTACTTGTAGATGTAGAAGTTGAGGTGGTGGTAGTAGTGGGTGTTGCCGATGTGTTCGTAGTGGAGGAGCTGGTGAATAAGGTGTTATAATCATCAATTCCTCATATAATTGATATTACGATCTGGAGAGAAAGCGCTTACTTACCTGGAATCCTTACGTGAAGCCAAAGAGCCCCCTACACCTCCTCCTACAGCAGCAGCAATGACAATCAGAGAGACGATAATCCCAAGAAAGAAATACCGCCGACGAAGACCACATAGTGTCCTTCTCTCCGATCTGCTCCCTTCCCCCACATTTGTCTCTTGCTTTGTATCGAGCCCCGCCCCCGGCTCTGCAAGTACTGGTATTGGTGCATCGGATCCATCCCCTGCGTAATATAGTCCTTGTTGTTGTATCTGGCGGTGGTCCACAATGAGACCATCAGCAACTGAGACTTCGAGCCCCGGTTGGTCCAAAGTCGGGTTGGGTGCGGTTTTTGACATTGTAGGGGGAGGATGTCTGGAATATGCGAATATCCATGTTAAGATGGCTCCATGTTCCTGGATACGAGCTGAATTAGCGGGGTGTGAAGAATGATGCGTCGCTTGTAGGCGGAGTCACATGAGTGCTTTTTGGGCAAGGCTGCGCCTTGACCAAAGGATTGACGGATGATGTTGGTAAGCACTAAGGGTGCGAAATACTGTGGTCAGTGGATGTTGCAGCAGGTCTATAGTCGGGATGGATGGATCTCAGTAATCGCGATGGAAATTGCGCGATTAAATATCTCGTTCCGGTACATGATGACACGGTTGTTGGAGGCGATGATGTAGAAAAGGAAAGCATTTTGATAGAAGTTATAGAGAGGCATGATCTAAATCCAGTTGCTAACATTGTTGATGGAATCAAACTCATTCTGTACGTAACGCTGTCCAGAGGAGGATCAATACCATGAGAATACGTGACTTGCTCTCTGGCGTTGGAAACACCGTTCAATAGAAACTTCCACTGTTTCGCATCATTGGTTTCGAGTCTCGGGTTCCTTAATGGGAATCTAATGCTGCTCGGAAGATCAATTGGGCCTTCACCTTGGCACCGAACATTAGAGCCTGTCCACAGGCCTACTAAAGTCTCATCTCATTGACTCGTGTCAACCGAGGTGCACCCTTTCCTTATGTCTCCTACTGCTTGGACCATATATTTGCTGGAAATGGAGGCATTAAATCAAGAACAGCATCCCTCAAACTCCCGGATTCATTATCACTATTCCTTACCCATCTAAATGACAGGACTACTAGTAATAGGACACGAGCACAGTTCTTGAGCCACG
Organism: Aspergillus welwitschiae; assembly: GCF_003344945.1. Lineage (NCBI taxonomy): Eukaryota > Fungi > Ascomycota > Eurotiomycetes > Eurotiales > Aspergillaceae > Aspergillus > Aspergillus welwitschiae. Next base: position 1,030,996 of record NW_020798695.1, read on the forward strand.
TGGTTCAACATGTGCAGTGATGTGATTCGACCCGCCTTCAATGAAGATCTTCTGAATATATATGACGAGCTGGACGCTAAATAGCCCATTTCCATCAAATATTTCGAGACTATGGCTGTAGGCGTTTGTGAGAATTAAGATGCAGGTTTCCCACCCCACACAGTTAAAATATACAGGTAATTTGACCCAAGAACATGGCTTGAAGAGAACCCGGGTCAATGACCGCTCCATGGCGCATCTTCCCACCCACCTTTACGACACTTATATTCAAATGAGCCTGGAATTAGTTGCTGCTGCGCTGACAGTCGCAAGCGTACTAGTGGCCATCTATACGGCGTCATTTACTTGTACAGTGCATGCATTCACGGCCAACACTTGCATCTATGGTTACTACTATATATACAACAGCTATGAAGACGGGTGCTGTGTCAATGATCTCAAGAGCGGCCTATATACCAGCGAGACAACTTAGCCGTCTGTATGAGCATCGGGACTGCTTGTAAGCCCCTGACATTAACCGATAGCTCTTCAGCAGAAAAGCCGAAAGCAGCAGACAGGGCCACACTCAGGGTCCAGCAGCTGGCGCTCAGCAAGGCGGAAAGCAGATCAGCACAGTATTCGCCCTCAATAAGCACATAAAATGGGGCTAGATCGAAACGCTCAGCCTTACGATCAGCCGGGCTTTTCCTTGCAGATGAGCCTGGGAATTGAATCCGGATGCCACCCCAAGATTCTAGCAACCCTGAAGTTGGTAGTGAGCCTATTGCCCAAAACATCTTTACAAGCCAGGGTCATCGTTTCCCAGATAGCTCTATCACTGCAGGGGATATCACTAAAGGCCTTTGATATAGTGTTACTGTTTGGCCCCCACATTGGCATCAGCAGCCACCAAGGATAGCCGACCGGGCAAAGGCCCTTGTTGGCAACTCTGATCCCTTTTACGAGCAGTGATCTCCACAGGAAGCACTTCTGCTAGAGGGCCCCAGACTTCTCATAAGCAGTCTCTTGCGCGACAAAGTTGGCGGTGTTAGTATTGTTCACCGGTGCAGCATCAGGGGCTGTCCGAAATGGTGCCTGGACTGTGAGTTGTTTTGGTGATACTATCATGCAAGTACTCCAATAATGTATTCAGTAAACTTTTATTTTTCATTAATGCTGTTCATAATAACAGTTGAAGGGGTGACGCGGCACCCCCCTATATGGCATATGCACCTCACAAAAACAGACATGCTAGTATTAGCTCACACACCGATTTCTCTAGAACTCATCGGAAAGACGGACATTTAGACGAAGCAAGCAATCGAAGCCGGGGCCAGAGTGTTCATATACGTATGGCGCGAAGTCGCAGCTCAAAAATGCGCACGATTGAGTTTAATTGCGGCTGCAAGGGCACAATGGTCCCTTGGTTCCTGCACCGGACTAGAGAGGACTAGCGGGATAGGCCGGAGTTTGGCGAAGCGGTTGAGGAGGAAATGCGAGAGTCATTGGGGCCACCAAGTGGATGGTGAGTGGATGCAGCGTTCGCTAGTCAGGAACGAACCAGTGGAGTTGTCTCTCTTTCTGCCGGCTCTCCTTTCCGAATCCGCTGCCATCCCTCCCATCAGGGGTCTTCTCTGTGAGAATCAATCAGCACTGGCTGCGAGTTCCCAACTCGGACTATCGACGGCTAAATCCCGAATCATTCGAGTTTCAGATGGACTCAAAACTAGTATCCCAGGCCAGGGGGCAGCGAGGAGTACCGGAAGCGTGGTGCGTGTGAAACGAAGAGAGACAAAGGCATGGCATCTCGTGGTGACAACCACGGCTCCCAAGAGCCACAGCCGAACGGTTGTGGAGGAGAAATCAAAAATCTTCAGGCGACTCCAGCTGACCAACCACTAGAACTCAGGAACCGAAGCCAATCCAGTGTCCTGCTCCTCACGCCGCTGCGGTTAGTGAGTTCACTAGAGCAGGGCGTATTCTCGGCCAAGCAACGCACACTGGCGATCGTCGCTCGAAAAGGAGTCAGGCACACACCGACCGGGCCTCAGCCAGGCGCCGCCAGCGCAACAATGGATGCGCTGGCGAGTAACGTGGCCGGGTGATTTGTTTACCGACTGACGGCGTGTCGACGTGAACAATGGCCGGTCACATTCTCAATGTGCCCCAGGCCAATAGGCAGGCGAGACGTGCCCCTTGCGACTCGTCAAGCAATTTTTCCGGGGCAGCGCTCGTGAGGGTTCGAGTTTGACTGGTTGGGTCCAAACGGGACCCTCTGGCACTCTGGGGCTCATATTTAGTCGACCCCCCCTCGTCCTCCTTTTTCCCCCTTCGGCGCGTCTTCAGACATCGCATCGTTTCACAATCCTTTGACTCGAGCAGCGCTCCCCACGTTCTTTACCCTCGCTACCTTTGCTCTTCTCGACGCTCACTCTTTTGCGTCTTCTTCGTCACTCGTTTGATCTACTCGCGCAGTCTCTGCCAGAGCCTATTTGCGACAAACATACATATCCACAGCCCGAAAATCTTTCAATTGAACAAATCGGAATTACCAGCAACTCATCGCAATGAAGTTCAGCACTCTCGCCTCCTCTGTCCTCTGCCTCATGGCCTCCCAGCTTGTCGCTGCGGAGACCGACACCACCAGTACCTCGACGGTGACCAACTATCTCACCGCGACACTGGTCCACGTCGACACGGTGACTGCTCCTAGCAGCGTGGCGCCTTCGACCTCCTCGGTATTCGTCACTCCGAGCAGCCGCGCGGTCTCGAGCAGCCCGGTCGCCAGCAGCTCTGTCGCCGTCAGCTCCTCTGCGCCTGCCTCCTCGTCCTTTGCTTCGGTCACCGTGACCTCGAGCACCCCCGCCGGCACCTCAGTTGCTGCTGCTACTTCCCCTGCCGTGGGTACTTCTGGAGCCGACGGCATGGTTGCCAAGATGCCCGCTGTACTGGTTGCAGGATCTATGGCGCTGATCCTGGGTGCGCTCTAAGTCAATTCAGCGCTGCCAGCTTTGTCGCATACTCTTCACGCGCTGGAACCTTGCGAGGAATGGTTTCGACCGTTACTCAATTATCACACATCTTTATTCTCTGCTTCGACCGCCTATATTGATTCTCCACGGGACATTGTCATCGACTGTGCTCGCGACAATGGGCCTATCTACTACGGATACTTTCTTGATTATACCCCTTATGATGTTTCGGATTTGACGAGTTGATGGCTTGACTGCTGGTGAATAACCACAGTTGGGATGGACTTTATTTCTACCTTTTTACTTTTTGACTTCGCTTCGGGGTTCGGCCGTGATGAAAGCTGTGCATAGTGTTTGTATAGGGTCGACCCAATCAATTGCGTGAACCGATGTGCCTTATGCTGGTAGTATATGTAGATAATCAATAATATTTTTCACCTGATGAGTTGCCTGCTAGCTGCAGGCTTCAGACGTGTTTCTCTAAAGATATGCCTATTTTCTCAGCTGTCAAGAGCGGTACTTTTGGTGCGATTGCCATGGAAGATGTGTGCCGCAGTCGACGAGTTCAAAAGATAGTAAATTCGATTTAGGTTCTAGACATACAAGAGATGGATCTACATACGACGATTGAAAGAGATTGTATGAAAAGCAGAGCAATGAACCGAGCAGATCCGAGTCCTTCGGGTAGCTATCAATCAATCAATCAATCAGTTCACCGTCAAGTTATCAAGCGGATCACCGCCCCGCTCCACCGCGACGCGTCTCGTAAACAACTTAGTCTAGCACCAACACCAATTCCCTCCCTTCCAGCCCATCAGAATTCAGCATTCCCTCTGGACCTCGAGTTCTCCCGTCATTCCGGAACTCTTCCATCCATCCCATCCGACGGATCGATCGACATTCCACCGGACGTCATGATCCGAGTGAGGTGATCCATCCCAAAGCCACTGAGCGCATCAATACTATTCTCTCCTTACTTCCTTTGCATCCCTTCGCATCGCATCGCGTCACACAGCATCTCCCAATCAAGAATACCCCTACGCACATATTTTGCACGGAAGTGCAAAATAACAACTATGGACCACGAAATCCCACTCCCCCCACCACCGCGCATCCGCCATCGCGACCCCTCCAACAACAATAACAATCGTCACGCGACTCGCCCTGCTCACCACCACCGTCTCCCCTCGCGCTTCATTGACGACCGCTCCAGTCAACCTTCCAGTGATCCAGCGCTTTTCTCCAGTGACGATATCCCCGCCTCAGGACTAGAGAACTACAATAATGCGCCTGTTAGTCGGAAGCGCCGGTACCGCGGCACGTGGTGGGGAGAGATGGTGAAGGACAAGGACGCGAAGCGCAAACGGGCGGATTTTAAGGAGAAGCGCTTGGTGGATAGCGGTGTGTGGATGGGAAGTGATGATTATGACTCTGGTCCGGGGTCGGGGTTCTTGCCTTCTGATGCGGATTTGGGAGAGGATTGGCTGAACTCTCATGCGAATGGAGGTTCAAAGACGGTGACACCGCAGACTCAAAGTCAACAACAAGGATTCAGGAAAGTTGAGGAAGAACCGCGCGAGCATCAAGTCGCACGGGGGATCGTGAATGATTGTCTTGAGAGGGGAGAGGATAGTGTTGATTTGAGGTATATTCCAATCCCCTACATCTCTCCCTCTATCATCCAGAAACAGCATCTAATCTATATCCATGTATAGTGGCCTCACCCTCCGCCTCATCCCCCCGAACCTCCTCCTCCCCCTCCAACACCTCACCAAACTCCCAACCATCAGAGAGCCCCCCATCAGCGAAGACGTCTACACCTCCCTCCAACCCTTCCTCCGCCTCTTCCTCGCCGGCAACGCCCTAACCCAAGTCCCCGGCGAAATCTTCGACCTCGATTCCCTCCGCGTCCTCAGTCTCCGCTACAACAAACTCTCCTCCATCCCCCCAGCAATCCGTTCCCTCACCCTCCTCCAGGAACTAAACATCTCCGTGAACCGCCTCCCCACCCTCCCCTGGGAACTCCTCTTCCTCATCCGCAAAGGCGACCTCAAACACCTCACCGTCCGCCCGAACCCCCTCCTCCAAATCGAAGACCAGCCCATCGCCCAATGGCACGTTCCAACCGACCAAGAGACCCAAGAACCACAACTGAAATCAGTAACATATGACGGCCCACCTCCGGAGGAAGCATGGGCACCTGTACACGTCGCTACCGGCCCAGTTACATACTACAACGCCGAAGGCGTACCAGTCTCCTCCCAAATCCCTACTGAACAAACCAACCACCAAACAATAAACACCAGCAGCACCAGCAGCATCTCCCGCGTCCCCTCCCTCCGCGAAATCTCCCTCCTAGCATTCACCCGCTCGACATACCCGGACCTAATCACAGACGAAGAAATGGAAGATTTCCCGGCCCTGATGACCCGCCTACTCCGGCAAGCGAAAGAAATTCGTAGCGCGGGGGGCAGGAACTGCTCGTCATGTCACCGGGGCTTTGTGCTCGCGCGGACAGAGTGGATCGAGTGGTGGGATGTCAGTACGTATGAGAATGGCTTGAAGGGACCTAGGGCATCTGGGGAAGTGTTGAGGCCGTTGCCGTTTAGGAGAGTTGGGTGTAGTTGGGGATGTGTGCCTGAGGTTGTTTGATTTTGATGTCATGACGGGAATGTATGTATAGTAAGTTTGGTTGTGGGTATGTATGTAAATGGATGGATGGATGGATGTAAATGATTATATTCTCATTAGGGGTGTAAGTTCTAGAGTAGTGAGTGTCTGTTTGTAATGTATCCCGGGGGGGAGAGGGGGGGGGGGCGGTGTATGACTTGATGTATATGTCTAAGGAGTTTAGCGATTTGCATGGCTTGATTGTTCCGTCGGACTTGAGTTATTGGCCGAGTTGATGGCCAGCCGATGTAGATATGCTGGCATGTGCCCACATTCAAAGTTGTTTAAGGGTCTGATCTGCTACTTACTACTTACGAGGTGTGTCAAGATGGTTCGGAACGATGCCAGTTACTTGGACAGCGAAAGTGATATTGAAACACCCCGCGGTATCAGACTAACGCAGTCGTAGACTATCACCTGTTGAACGTGCCAACTTTGTCTCGGGATTTGCTCAATATTCATGTCCAAGGCAAATGAATACGTCCTAAGCACCGGTGGGAAAAGTGATTCCCGGAGGCTTATGGTCTGGTAATATTACAAGTGAGTGCAGAACTGAAACTAAACTGTTCCTGCCAATGTCGCTACGGCTTCCATAAAATCCATCAAACGCCAACCAAGCAAGGACGGTGTCAAAACATCGCTAATGCTGCTCACAAAAGGAAACGCTGCAAAGACAGAATACCCCCACCTCCACGATCACATACATCTAAAGGAACCAGGGGCGGTTAATAATATAAAGCAAGACAACGCAGTTCACCGGCTGCCGTCCGTCTGAGCCTGATGCCAGATCGTATCACCACTAAGAGCAGAATAGCTCAGTGCTGCAAAGTTCCTCCAACTCGGTGGTGCAGAGGATGCCTGTCCCTCGAGAAGACCTGTTTCCGAGCCAGCATGCCGCTCAAGGTCCGAGGTCTCGTCTTCGCTCACTCCGCTGATCGGCACCGGCGCTGAGGATGAACTATGCTGAGAATCTGCGTCAGGGTGGTGCTCTTCCTCGTTCATCGGCTCTGCCGACTCGTAAGCCTCCGCCGCTTTGTTCTGCGACATTGACCGAACCACGTCGCCTTTGCAGATAGGACAAGTTCGCCGGCGGGTCGTCAGCCAAGGCGTGCTGCGAGTATCGTTAGTATGGACATGCTTGACAACAGACTCCAGCATTGTGACTTACATGCACTCCGCGTGGAACTCGTGGCCGCAGGGCAAACTCATCACCCTGCTCTGCCCATCCACATATTCCTCCAGGCACACAACACATTCCACTTGCCGACCAGTGTACTTCCGTCGCCACAAAGTGGACCCCGACTTGCCCTTCCTCGATGATGATATCCTGGACGCACTCGCATTCGAGACATGTGACTCTTGCTGGGATCGAGCAGGCAACTGGGCTCCTGAGCGGCTTTTCGCACCCAACAATGGCGAGGTTGGCGACACTGGACCAGGGCTAACGGATCGTGGCGAGCTCGTTTCCGAGGAAGAGGTCGATCTCGCAATGGTATGATAAGTTCGCACAGGGAGGCGATCAACGAGGGACTTCGGAGCGCGCCACCGTCTACGCCGGATACGAGACCGCAGCAACAGCAGGACGTAAACAACGGTCAGCGTGAGTAATGGGCTGACGACCAAGACGAGGAGGGTATCAAAGAAAGGGCTGGTTGACATGCTCGTGGGCGTGAGTGTGACCCACAAGCCGTCGTGTTCGGCGGCATTCACGCCCTGGCCGTTCTGAGCTGTCGCATCATGCAGCTTCTGGTCTACGGAAGTAATCTGCCCATGGGCGCTGGAGCTTGGGCTCGGACCTGGCTTGTCCGTTGCCCAGAAGAAATGCCTGGCAAACCAACCATTGCGCTGGGAAGAGGATCCTGGTTTCACATCATACACAGACTTGTGACTTGAGTCCTCCACCTTCGACTCTTTTTCAACGCTGGACTTCTCGACGGTGCGATACTCGCCACTTCCTGGAGTGATGCTGCCACCCTTTAAAGTCGCAGGCGTAGGGTGCGAGCCCTTGACACCAGTATGCACCCTGTTCCCGGCGGCGTCGGTGGTGCTGGTAGGTGACGGAAGGGCGCTGCCCTTCGGAACTACTAGGTCTGGATCTCTCCAGTCCTGTACTCCAATGACGAACCCATCACCGTCAGTACTGCTCGACGAGGTGCCTGATTTCTTGAGGTCTTCGGAAACGCCATCGGTTTTCGTTCGGGAGGTCTTTCGCTCGGTATCATCCTGTGATGGTTCCTGTTCGTCCCAGCGATCTAGTAGAATCCAATTAATGTTCCCGCTGCTTGGCGGGCGACGACTGTCCTCTGGTGGGTACCAGACGGGTCCACCATGGTTGCTGAGACCGAACAATGACAGAAGAGCGTGGAAGAGCCCAGGCTTCTGCTTCGGAGGCATCGCACTATCGTGAACTACTGCTTTGTGACTTGAAGTTGGCGACGCAGTGGCAGAGGTAGTAGCCGTGGCGTCCATGCGTTGTTTCCCGGCACTGCCGTGAGTGGATATTTTAGTGTGTGTTCCTGATCCATCGTCTGCGCCCGAGTCCTCCCCTTGCGGAGGGACTAAGGATGACAGCAGGTGTGCCGTAGTGTGAGAGGTGAAGAGGGCGGGGATCGTCACGTTGGATGTATCACCCCGTGCATACATCGTGACGAGGCTTCCTCCTCGGGTGTCATCCCCCACAATCAAAGCAATCCCTCCACGCCGCTGGACCCACTTGACCTTCTCCAAGAAGCCACAGCCGCCCCTACTCAGTAGGACGACCTTGCCGTTGATCTCAGCACTTTCTTGCAATGACTGGATATCAGCATGGGCCGCTTGTCGGTTCGAATAGAACTCCCCGTGCTTTTCCATGGCCCCTGAGTCCGGTACTTGTGACTCGGGCAGCGGGTGGTGGAGATGGTCATCGGTGCCGTCATTTGTCAACGGGGATGGCGCTCTGGTACCAGAGTCATGCTGCAGGTCGATATCCGGCTGGGGAATCGCTTGACGATGGCTCTGTGGCACGGTCGGCTCGTTTCCAGGAGTAGACCCCGACTTCCCAGTTGTACTATCGGCACCTCCGCCCGACTTCGGACCATCTCCCTCTCCCCAACCCGGGATATCGGAGCATCCTAGCTCCCCTTCCGCTCCGGCGGTTGTTCGTTCCCCAAAGCCACTGCCAATCCAGAGTTGGCCGCTGAGTCCCTTGTCCGGAAGCAGAGGGCCAAACGCAGCAGGTCGGGCCAGGAAAAAGGTAGAGTTGTCATCGGTAAGGCTGATGATGGCGGACGGCGGGAACAGGGATGAGGGGATGTTGAAGGAGAAGAGAGCGTGTAGTCCCGTCGCTCGACCAGCGAGTGAATCGGGGGTGGACACCCTAGGCGAGGAGGTTAAAGCAGAAAAGAACGTGAGGATGATGGGGAGGAAGATGAGGCAGAAGACGACAAGAATCAAACGTGGTGGTCGCATAGTTGAGAGGATGTGCTGGAAATGCAATAGAACAGATATTGCTTGGCTGGGGGGGCGGGAAGGAAAGAAGCCCAGGGAGATCAACGCTCAGGACCAGCGGGTTTCTTGCAGCAGGGCGATGTTCTTAGGACCAATCAGACGGTCGATGAAGCGCAACACAACGGACACTCATCGAGAGAGCACGGGAGAAAGGAAAGGAGGGTAGGCGCGAAGGAACAAGATGGAAAGGAGAGCGAGTAAGTAGTACTGTAGTTTAGTGGTCAAGCAATGACGGGCTGGTACTTAGAAGCCAACCGGACAAGGATGACGGGGAGCGAAGAGGAGCAGGGACATGGACGGTAGAGGAAGTAGGGAGAAGGGGATGAAGATGGGGATGGGGATGGGATGATGGGATGATGTGGAGGAGGAAAGAAAGGCAAAAAAGAATGATCAACTTGTGAGCGAGTCGCCGGACACGCAAGCACAGCCTCTTTTCCTGACCCTCCGTGTCTCTCAGGACTGTTAACTAGTGAGTTTAGTAGTGTTTCTCTGTCAGACAGTCTGGCTTGGGGGGGCACTCAGTCACGGGATTCCCTGCCTGAGGAGGGGAGATTCCTTACTAGTGGCTTCCTCAGGTTTGTCAGGCAACCGCCATACCTTTTCACCCCTACTACGTCACAGACCCTGCGCCCGTGCATTCTGGGCTGGCCTGCCCAATTCCATCAGCACTTCATCGATTTAAAATTTGACTTAAGAATTAGGTAGTCAATGACTAGTGACTCTTTGCCATTCACGAGACCCTTTTCTTCCTACATGGTGTGGCGCATGGCAACATCTCATTCCCTAATTAATGACTGTGTCACACCCACCCCCCAATAATCTTACCATACAATACAACTTTCCCTCTTATCATTTCCTCAATTTAATCCGTGTAATCCACTGCTTCTCTGCGTCCCCCGCAGATCAATAAGAACTGGCTTCCCGTCATTCCCCACACCTGCTCAATATTCACTGTCGACTTCGACTTTAGTGCTTTTTCTCATGGGTACACAGTGAAGCGATCGACAATGCAGGGGGTTCGTTTCATGTGCCCAGGAATGTGTGTTTGTTGTTCGAGTCAAGGGAAAACCCCACCTAACCACTCCGTAGAAACAGTGCTAGCACTGTCTATCTGTCTATCAAGTAGCTTTCACCAATGCCATTCCTGTCGCTTACATGATCAGAGTCTACTAACGTTATATCGCTAACAAGAAGTCACGTGCTTTATAGAGCAGTGTCTTCATCACTTCTCTGTGGAATCTAGAACATCACCAGTTCTTGGTCCTGTGGGTACTGCAAGGAAACAAGCGGGGTTAATTTGTGGCGTGCCATCCCAGGGTTCCGTGGCTTGTGCGCGGAGCTTCACCGGCCAAATCCATGGGCTGGATGGAGCTGTCTCAATGGCATGACGTGGATGACATCCCGATCCTCGCTTTCCATTTCCTCCATCATCCCACACCATCAGCTCAGATGCTGGTACAAACGTCATCCTCCGCGGTAGTTCGTTCCATTGTCCTGCCCTTTGTGGTGACAAGCATGGGTGGCTTCCATCCCCGCCAGACGTTCACAATGGACTGGGACCTTATTTGAACGTGTGCTAACCTCGCACAACATGCCGGGTCGGAGCATTGATCACATAACAAAGTAGCTTTAGCGATTATCGCCTTTCTACCTAAGACTTATCAAGATGTCGAATCTCATGCACAAGGTCAAAGATGCCTTGACTGGCCATCACGGCAATTCCAATTCCCGTATGAATATCTTCTATATTACCTAGGATTTACATCTAGCCTTCTTCTAACTTATTCCCGATTTAGGCAAAGGTCAGGGTAACAAGCCCAGTACCGACAACTATAATTCGGGCGGCGCGGAGCGATATGGGCCTGGCGATGGTTCCTATAGCTCTCAGCCCAGCTCTGATAACTACAGTGCTGGCGACTATGAGCGCAGGACGGACACATATGGTTCGGGCACTGGTGGTGAATATGGCGGCAGCTACGGATCTCAGACCAGTAGCTACGATTATGGTAATACGGGTGGCTATGGATCTGGCTCTGCGGATTATAGACATGAAACGGAGAGATACGGTGGCTCAGGGACTGGATATGAATCGCGGGCTATGGACAGTGGAGCGATGCAGGACTTCGGCGGTGGTGCAGGAGACAGCAGCTACAACACCTACGGCCAGGACACTGGATCTAATGAGTACAGTCCTACCAACAGGTTGGACTCTGGCAAGATGGGTTACCATTCGATGGGCCCGGACAACGTGCGCTCTGGTGGTCCGCAGCGGAACCAATGGTAGAGGCACTTGCAAGTATCATCAGTCTCATGCAAAGGTTGATTATTTAATACACATGTATGATGGACATGCGGTAATTTATATGCGGAATAGTAATCGAATCTCCTCGAAGATACTGCGTAGTTTGAGAATTTGTTCGCGCACATGTCTACTTGAACTCGGGCTTCGATGCTGGTCGATATGATGGTTGGGCAGTCATGGAGATCAGCTACATTACAGTCCTTGCGGGGCCTTCAGCATGAAATGTGTTGCTGTCCTGACAGAAACAGTGGTGTATTGGCAGAGACACAGGCAGCGGCGTAACACAGCAAACCCAGCAAACTCGACAGTTCAAACGAGTGAACGATAGCACTTCCCGAAGTGGGCAGGTACGCTTCGCAACTTACAATGTGCAAGTGCGTCACTCCGTCTGCATCTCCATGGCATGACCCCGACATCTCATTGTTTTAATCACTAGCTTCCTCATTTCTTCCGATCTCTCACCCTATTCAGCTGTCTGTCACAGTCGTTCACCAGCGAAACTTCACCATGGCGTCTCGTCGCCTACTCTTCACCAGAACGTCCACCGCGTACCGAGACGAAGATCACGAACTGGACAACTACCAGGACCTGGCATCCTCTCAGCCAATACCTTTGTTCCAGCTTTGCACCAAGACAGGCTCTAAAAGAGGCGCCAGAACCCGAAAGCATCTGTCAGATCTGTCGTCAAGCAGCGACCCGAAAGAACCACAACCCATGAGCCAGCAAAAGGCCTTATCTCATCTCTCAGCCATGCACCGTACAAACCAAGCAGACCATCATTTGAGCATACCTGCGGAATCCTTCACACCTTCTCGTCTTGAATCGCACGGATGGGAGAGCAGCGACGATGGTCACTTTCAACGAAATCCTTTGAGTTATACCAGATCCTATGAGTCCTCCTATTCGTTGGGCACCCCTTTCCATGAATCGGTCTCCGAGCATACCTCCTTGGACCTCTACGGAGCCAACTTTGATCGAACCTATAGCCAGACCCCATACGAGTCCTTGCGAGTCCATACCCGTCTCAAGCGTCCTGAAACCCGGATTACATCCGGTCTGGAGATCTCGGGTCCTGGGGCCCAGTACCCGACCTATTTGGAGCGCTCGCGTACTCTGGATCTGGAACGGGAGGAGAAACAACGCAGGTTCAAGGAAGAGGTCACCGCACTGCTCAAGAACGTTTCACAGAAGCCTGAAAGCCCCAAGTTGGACAAGGAACAGGCGCCGCTCCGGGAATATGCTGTGGAGACCGAACCTGTTAAGACTCATACGCCACAGGACAGTCAGGCATCCGAGACCAAGTCTACCAGTACAGCCAATGTGTCTAGCATCGACAATGACTCCGCAGCTCAGGACAGCATGTTGAGAACTCCTCCTGGACTCACCAGACCCGTCAAAGAAGCAGAAGTGTGGTTCCACAAGGATGGAAGAGGCCATAACAAACTCCGTCAGCAAGTCAAGGGAATTGCAGAGAACTGCGCTAGTGAAAAGGAGAAGCAGACGACATTGCTACTGGGTGATGTGATAATCAACCTCTATTCCTACGTCTCCAAGAATCGCAAAAAGCAAGCAGCAAACTTTGCCGACTTCGGGGGCATAGATCCTTATTATTGCTCGCCCAGCCAGGATGGTAAACATAGCTACTTTGACTGAGCCTGTTTCTGTTACGGTGGCTTGTTTCATGTACCATCAGTGGGAGCATGTCCTATCTTATGAGATAAAGACCCCTACAGTATGTATTTTAGAGTGGTTGAGCGAGGACTAGCTCTAATTAGCTGAAAATATCATAGATATGTTTACAATATAGTAAAAATGCGGGTCAAGAAATTTCCTAGTCTGGCAATCCCCACTTGATGGGTACAGTAGATAGCTAGCTCCCGACGACGTCACCGCCATCCAAAAGTATCCCTCCGCAACACCTTCCCTCATGAACACCTTTATAATTGCCAACCACAAAAGACCCTCACAACAACCATGAACAAAATAACTGGAGCTCTCATTGACGAAGCAACCCACATCCGGGCCATTGCCAAAGATGTCGTCCTCTCAGGGACATATTTCTACCCAATTAAGGTGCACTTCCACCACCTGAACCAACCACATCCCCCCATCCCCCATACAGACATCCATAGCTACTATACCTATACCGAATAAACCACCCCCAACCAAATACTAAATATCAATATAGGGAATAATCTACACCCTCAACCGCCCCACCCTCCGCCAACCCCTCCTCTCCCGCTCCTCCAAAACCCTCACCCTCGGCGTGGGCGTCACCACAGCCATGTTCTTCTTCACTTACGTGCCCCAAGCAGCCATCATGTCCATTACCAGTGGACCCCTTTTGGCTCCTTTCTCCGCCGCATTACTCGTCCTCAGCGAGTCTTCCACCATCACGACCTTCCTCGCGAGGTCGTTTCTCCTCGCGGATGCGATCACTGCTACGTTTGATGCGACGCTCGTAGAGATGGGTCAGGAGAAACTGCTTGAACAGTCTGGGAAGAGTAGTGGTGATGAAGCTATCTCCCGCCTCGGGAGCAAGGAAGAAGTCGAGGAGAGACAAACGAACATGTGGAATATGTTGGTAAGGAGTGTGGTACTGCTGCCATTGAACTTCGTTCCTGTTGTGGGAACGGTGATGTATGTTTATGTGCAGGGCAAGAAGGTCGGTGAGGGGGTGCATGAGCGGTGGTTTGCGTTGAAGGGGTGGAAGAAGGGGGATAGGGCGAGATGGGTCGGGAGGTGGAGGGGGAAGTATACTGGGTATGTTTCATCTTTTTTTTTCCCCCTTGAGGTGGTAGTATATTTGAGGGTGTTGGTGATGGCTGACTGACTGCTGGGTAGGTTTGGGATGGCGGCATTCGCGCTGGAAATGGTCCCGTTTGTGTCGATCGCGTTTGCGTTTACGAATACGGTTGGGGCGGCGTTGTGGGCGGCGGATTGGGAGAAGTCGTTGCAGTAGGTTTTTCTTGTTGGTGGATGTGATTCTCAAGGGGATGGGATGGGATGCAGCCGTTGAAGGACCGGGAGGGAAAAGTTCAGTGTGTTTTTATGTAGTTCTTGTATGATATGTGTGGTGTGAGGTGAATATGTGTAACAATGGTATATATTTCTTCTGTCCCTTACGGTTGTAGCTCCAAATTGACCTCGGGTGCTGGTTGCCTTAGTACTGCATAGTGTATAATTGGGTGCTGTGATGTACAAACCCTCTTCAGCGTTTCCGATCTCCACTAGTAGTGTGAGCATGTTTCAATTTTGCATTTGTTAGATAGAACTACTATATGATAAATATCAACTGTAAAATAATACCAGAAGAAGGTATCAGTAGGGGCCCAGAGTTGCGTGGGGGTCTGACAAAAGTTACCTACAGTTGTGATAGTTACCAGTAATCATCGATTTGGGGGCTTTTAGTCGTATCGTCTTTTATATCCTTTTAATTACTAGTAGTAACCTTTCTAAGCTGCAGATAACACCTATAAGCTACTGATATCTTTACATGATGATATTTCATTATAAATGTCATGTGCCCACTATATGATATTTGAACCAAGGCAAGGACACGGTATGTTTGCTACAGCTTTAATTGACAGGAGGTCCATACCTAAGATACTATAAGATTGGCCAGTCGGCTACTTCATTGGTGAAGTAAATGAATACTATCTACAATCCTACAAGCCATTCTTCACACAACACTGGGTATAAAATGACAATTAAAACCCTGGTCTGCCTGCATAGCTATGTCCATCCATATACAAGCGACACGGTCATAGTGGGAAGACAAGAAATGAAAGGAAGAAAACGAGGCCATATGATAATAAAGGAAACGAAAAAAATATTTCCTAGCGCCAACGCAAAAAGCTAGCCGACCTACGCCAGAAAGTGATGCTTCATGATTTGCCATTAAAAGGTGTTAGGTTGAAGATCAGAAGGAAAACAATCCGAATCGAACATTGCCCGAAGGATGAAAGTTCCAGGCGCCGAAATTTGCTAGGAGTGGTATAAGGGTTGGATGGAATGGCCATGAAGGGGGTATGGAAGATAGATTAGCAGTTCACGAGGTTGATGTGGTTGTCGTTGAGGGCAGCACACGCCAGCAGGGTGCGGTGAGGGTGGAAAGCCGTGCTAGCAATCGGGGACGAGCGGTTGTGGTGGAGGAAGCTCGAGTAGGGCTCGAAGGTGGATAGATATGTACCATTGACGTTGAACGTCTTGACTTCGTGTCGGTTGGTACCCCTGTTCATACACGTCAGCCAATTTGCTTAGCCATATCTGATTAAGATGCACGTACACCATGAACACAGGAGCGTGTTCATGCACGCTCAATGTGCGAAGCGTGTCCCTGGTCGCTGAGAACGTTGAAAAGGGCGTGTCCATTCGAAGATCCCATAGCCGAATCTCGCCATTTCGGCTACCAGACACCAGTTCTCTCAATCCGCCGCGTTGCATATGGACGTTGGTAATCCATTGCTTGTGCTCACGCCAGACCTTGACCATGGAGGTTGTCGGCTTAAGACGCTGATCAAACACTCGAACAGCGCCATCGCCAAATCCAGCCACGAAGATATTTCCTGCAACTTGATCCGACGTCAAAGAAGTGATACAAGAGCCGGACCTTGCGGGAATATCCTATGCATTAGTCAGAAGAGTGTCCCCATATTCAACAAGTGGATACATACGTTGGTGCACACTTCGGTAGCTGCATTCCATACACGAATGACCTTGACGTCTCCTGCGACCAACGCTTTTCCCTGACCCTGCTGCCAGTCGAGAACCAGGCCCGCATTCCGGTTACTGGGAATTAATTCCGGCAGAGCCCTAAAAGACGTAACTATCTCAACCTTTTTGGAGGACTCATAGTTCCTAAACACTTTCAAGACGCCGTCGGAGGAACCAGTCATCAAGAGTGCTTGATCATCTTCGTTGATGTACCGTACTTCGTTGATCTTCGAGCCTGCTGGGTTGCCATTAGAAAAGCGGTTGAGGCGTTTGTGGCTCTGCCAGTCCCATATCCTATTTGGTATTAGCGAAGGAATATACGGCTGATCCTAAGCACATACGCAATCGTATCCCTGTCGTCCGCCACTGCGAGATGATCCTCAAATTGGTGGAAGCACATTTTCAAGGGTTGACTGCTGTTAGACAAGAGAGACAACGAATTGTCCCATCGGCTGCTGCCGGCTACTCCCTTCAGGGGCTGGGTCTCTGAAATGATCTTCTCGTTGCGACTCCGTCTCCAAAGGCGTTCGTTGTAGTCCGCACTACCGGGCTCGTCGGGCTCATTGGGTTTCATCTGGGGTTCCCGGAAGTACTGGATACGGGTAAGAAGTTGCTCATACTCAATTTGGGTTTCCGCGCTTATTGCATCAAGGAGTTCTGGGATTACCTCTGTGGACCAATCTAGGAACCTGCTCATCAAGGGGATCGTCGGAACAGCAGTGGGATCTCTGGGTTCAAAGCCTCGTGAAGTAGGGGTTGGGGCCTGGTGATATGCGGTCGCGGGAGCGACTTGGTCGTTAACCTCTGGAGGCCGCGTCCATTCGGGAGGGGCTCGTCCTCTCGGTGTCATGGGCACTCGACTCTTCGGGGCCGTTGACGTTTGCTGCGACTGCGCCTCGGCGGCCGATGAATTGCCAAATGCCAAGTTCTTGAGCGATGCAGCGACACTCGCCGTTCGTTTGAGGCTCAGTGACAGATAGCCTTCTTGTTTCGGCGGTGCTGCGGAAGGAGGTGTCGGCGGTGGGGCAGTCTTCTTGGACTCTGGCCTTTCTCGGACCTGGAACTTCTGAGATACACGACTCGAGAGATCCAAGATCTCATTGCGAATCTTGTTGGTTAGCGCTGCCATAGGGGATTGAAGAAGACAGATGTGAATGTAGTCGACCACCATGGCCGCATCTTGAGCAATGTCGGGATGAGGATCAACAGAAAGAATAAGTAATTGTTTCCAAATTGTACCAAAAGTCGTGTTCCGGGACAATATCTGAGACCGATGGGTGGGATCTGTGGAGCCATTTGCGGAGATATTTGGCACATCCTCCAAGGAAAGGCTCCGAGTACCATCTTGTTCCAGTTTCAGCTGGAGGTTCTGCTTCTCGTCCTGGAATTCCTCGTAGGCAGCAACCAGGAATTTGTTCTGATAGCGCCTCACGAACGTTGAGAAAAAGACCAGGAGTTCTTTCCTCACCAGGACACTGCCGTCCGATGCCATAGGCAGCACCGTCATAGCCAGTGACTCTTCAATTTGGGCAACCTGGTCTGTCAAATCAGGAATACCCAAGAACGTCGTTACTGCATGGAGCATTGCAGCTCGGACCTCTGGGACCGGATCGAAATTAAGCTCGCAAAGTCTTGCAGGAGCAGCGCAACGGATGCCCATCCACTTTGCTTCAGGAAAGTCCGACCACAACATGCTAATACAGAGACATGACCATTGCCGCAACAGGGGGTTTTCCACATCCATAAGGTGCTTGAGGCAAGAGTCAAAGAGCTCAGCAGAAAGGCACACATTCTGGCCTTGAGGATAATTCTTGCAAAATATCGAGACGATGAACGCACACATCGCTCGATGTTCGCTAGCATTGCCCACAGGAATCGGCGAGGAAGGGTTGAGGATGGAAATAAAGTAATGGATTCCGTTGTCTTTCAACAGATCGTTCTGGACTGTATGATCGACGGCCATGATCCTGGCCCAGATAAAGACCATCACTGGCTTCAATTCTTGAGCTGCAGACTGCAGGAGCTTTACGACATATGGAAAGATCCCGATGCTCAGAGCCAGATGGACAGCCCAAGGTCCCAGGTCCAGGAATTTGCTAAGCAATATCAACGCCCTGAGTCTATGTGCTTGACTGAGAAGGACCTGTAGCACAATCGGAAGCTGATCTGGGGGATTCTTTTCCGTTGGACCTGACGACAGGTAAACCTCGAACGCCGTAAGCTGCTCGGCAAAGAAAGTTGAATGCTGATACTCATATTGCCTGCGACCCTCTTCGTGATCAATCAGAGCCGGTAATTGCGACAAGACCATCTCGACTGCCAAATCCCAGCTCTTCCACAGCGGGTGATGGTGGGTTTCTGGAAGCTCAGGAGATGAAATGGGATGACACTTATATGTGCGCATGATACGCTCGGCGAGCAGAAAGTTTCTAAACAAAGCAGCGACCATAAGATCTTGACGGAAAAGCTTCTTGAACAGCGCCCGTGGCAAGGTGTTCCAGGCGATAGTGTCCGTAATCGCAGTGAAGATCCAGTTCAGCTCTCCTAATGGGCTCCTCCGGTCCTGTAACCGGCCTGGCACTCTAAACTCGTCAATTGAGATATTCGTCTGCAGGGGATTCTGGAGGATGAAGAAGCGCAGGGCAATTTCGATAGGCGTAGTCAAGCAACATGTGAAAATATCCGCAGGAAGATCGGGGTTAGTTGGGAGCGACTCTGTCTTCTGACACGCTGCGAGGATGATACAATCCCCGTAGTTTTGAATGATGGCATTTGGATCCCGCTTCTTCGCCTCTGCGTTCTCCTTCTCATGTTTCTCAACGAAGGTGTGAAAATTCTGTACGATATTCCCGGCATGCGACACGTCGAAGACGAACAGGCTAGGTCCTGCAAGCCAGGACTGCAAGTCGTAGAGGGACACCGGAATGTACTGCGTGTAATTCTTGTTGAAGACCCAAATCTCACCCGACTGAGTAGGGAGAGGAACACCATGGCCGTTATAATGAAACAGCACTCGCTCGTCCTTGGCGTTACGGCGCAGAGAGATGCAAAACTTCTTCGTCTCGTCGACAGAGGGGTCAAGATATTGCTTGTACCTAGTTCTTAAGCTAAGTGTCTCATATTGCTCCTGTAGTTTCTTTCCGATCTGCTCCATGATCTTATTGTGACCACCGCCGGTAGTGGACGTGGGATCGACCCAGCATTCCAACTTAGCTGTCGGGTTCGTCTTGACCACATCGGGCGGGTCGACGCCGATGTTCAGGCAGATGGCTAGCGCAGCAGAGACGGTTTTCAGGCGGTCTTTCATACGCCAGTCTTGACTGGGCCAGCTTCCGACCGGATCCCTGGGGATACCGTTCGTCTCATGGCGCTTCTCTGTAAAATACATGTAGAAATTCTAGAGCAGTCAGATCCGTTCGGATTGGAAGCCTTGGCTATCTGCTGCATCTGCTTACCGAGTGCAGGACTTTCAGGTACTCGCTCGAGGTATATTCCTCCTGCCATCCGTGTCTCATGGCAATGTCCTCTTCCTCATCCGCAGCAATGGCTTTATCAAGCCCCACTCTGGGCCCATAGTCGCTGCGGGCCCTCTTCAGGGTCGCAATCGGTCTTCCAGATTCCGACGATCGATCCGAAGCCAGTCGGCCATTGTTCTCGATAATCACCGGGTTCTCGCCTGCAGATGAGCTAGTCGGTCGTTCGGGTGTGATAACGGGAGGCTGTTTGTGCTCCACGGTAGTGAATGATCGGTGATGTCCTGGAACTGGAGCGGGTGATCTGTCACGCGGGGGAATGTGTGTTTCTAGATCCGGACCAAAGGCAACCCGAACAGACTTGTGGTGACTCTTCCGAGGTTCGGGTTGCGATGCCTGCTGGATTGTGGGCTCCATTCTGAATTCTGGTCAATCAGGGTTTGTTATACATCGAAGGTCATCATGCGGCGTGAAGTAACGAGGATGAAGCAGGCCGGGACCTGAACATGCGGAGGAGTTAGCATATAGAGGAAGACGATGAAGAATCTCACATGCATGGAGTTTGTGTTGCAAAGGCGTCGACTGTTGACTGTAGGGCAGATGCGCCGGTGAATATGCTCTCACCTTATCAATACTCATGTCACAGTGCATTCACTGGGACCAGGCGATTCTCATACCCAATCCGGAGGGTCAGCAGTCAGCAGCCAGCAGTTGGGAGGACGCCCTGTGGCGAGGAAGCTCTGCCACGGTCAGGGAATCAAAAAGAAATCAAACACCAGGCGATTCGGTCTCCCCAGGACGTTGAAACTGCTGACACTCCCTTCCAAAGACGCGGGGGACTTGGTTGATGATGTTGGTTCGGCGAGAACCATGAGCTCTGGCCGGGATCCTCTTGGCATGGCCTGGACGGAACATCGTTGTCCCCGGAGCATATCCAACGCCTGCGCTTAACTGGATTAGGCAGCTCCCATGGATGACGATATTCCTGCCGAGTGGTTGGTTTGGTTACTTATTACTGGGGGAGGATGTATTGAGATTAAGTATTTATGTTTTAGCTTCTCATCTAAACCACGTACTTTGATATCCCATCTTCATTGTCATCGCACCTGGCAGCTAACACTCCAGAGTTCATAAGTCACATGTCTAGCAAGTTGACTAAGCGTACTCAGGAACTCCAATGTTCATACGTACCTAGTTTGGACTAGATCAATATCATTTTAACTACTCCATACACTACCCACCCAAGCTATATTTATATCAGGAGTTCAGGAGAGGCAATGACACGGTTCACACTCTATCAACACGTTGTGATTTACATGCTTATCTTCCAATACAATACCGCAGATGCACTTTATCCACGAACAGATATGGACACCAGGTTAGTACACCGAAAAATAGGGTTAAAAGTGTTATATAATCTACGAGAAGTTGCGCTTTGTGTCTTCTCCCACTACTATTTACTCCGTGCACAGTAGCAACATATTTTCGTAACCCGGCTACAGTAGTGGTAAGGAGGCGTGGGGGAGAGAACAGAGACAAGGGACCAAGACGGGTAGGCTTAACGGCGATCGGAAGCCGTCAGATCATGTTTCGTTTCAGTCACTCTTCTGTGTGAAACAGTCTGCCCATGTCTATCTGTTTGCCAATACTAAGCGAGTAGGCTTGATGCACCCTTCCGACTGAAAATCTTATGAGAAGCGACCAGGTATATTCGGAAGGACGCAGCTTCATTTCAGCCGACAACTTTCTTTTCTTTTTGCACCCCAAGTGCGCTCTAATTAAAGTGGTAAAAACGAGGCTACTGCAAGCCCTGCAGGCTGGGCCATGTTCAACCATGGGTATGAGCCAACCTCATTGGTGGTCAAGGTAGGGAACCCGATACGGGTGATGGCTTATGAGTGGGTTGCAAAAGGGAAAGGAAAGGCAAGCACACCATCACGGGACATCCGGGGGAGAGGAAAAATAAAGAATTAAAAAAAAATAAAAAAAAACCGTCAGCGCCCAGATCACGATGCGCCACTGCCGCCACGAAAGAAACCAATTGAGAGATTGAGCATTGTAAGATACGACAGGAAGGGTAGTGGCATCCTGCTACGTAGTACTGACAGGTAGTAGTAGTACTTTCGGCGTCCCTTACTAGTTACTTACTCTACTAAGTAGCAGATATTTACTGAATAGCAGATATGAAAGGGGGTACCAGCCATTCAGCGCCCCATGCCCAGTGGCCTGAGAATCATATCTCTGGTGGTTCCCATGGTCCCAGTGGTTGCTGGACTAAACCACACAGGGTATGTAGATATCGATCGAACCGACCGTTGTCTGGAATCCAGAAATTAGTTCGCCTGTCGTGGGAATGATGGGCCAGATAATGCGGACCAGCCCCTTTTGCCGTGACCAATGTGATCTCTGCTTGACCCTAGTGGCTCTCTTTTCCCTAACCCCCCTTGGATATTGGGACTGTTCAACCCCTGGTTCCGCCCTGCTCAATCTCGTGGTTCTCGTTTCCTGGCAGCGTCCCGAGCTATTTTGTATGAGGAGCCTCGCTACGGGCGGAGCTAACTTAGTAACTGTAAGTCTGTAAGCCCGGCCCTCCCCCAGCGCTAACCCATCCGGACTTTACACCATATTTCCCCAGCCAGTCAGCTTCGCTAGGAAGTCTACCGTTGATCAACTCCCCTCCAGAATTAGAAGGTGGAGGAGTTTGAACCGACCTGATTCATAATCCCTGAATAATGGCTGTCGCCAATCAACGCGACACATTCAACTTTCACCAGAACGCTTGCCTCATTTTCTCCAACGGCAGCTCACCTATCCGAGGCGTCACAGTAGACAAAGATACCTCGTTTCGCAAACTGCTTTCTATGGCCATACTGTGACGTAGTCAGTGCCATGCCGTCTATGAAGACCCCGGTTTGTTTGCTTTGCAACGATTCGGGCTCTAGTTGGGAGCTCCTCATAATAAAGGGATGGGACTACGAGATCGTTGCTATCTGCATACTAAATAAAGTTCATGTCCCTCGCGCATCTTTCAGTCTAAACCTGTCCTTATGTCTGCCTGTCTGCGACACGGAGTCACTCTCTGTCTGATACTAAATGGGGCATCTATGTCCGGCTGATGCCGGATGTCTGGGCCCAGAGACCAAAGGCATATGGAGTATATGGAGCCATGGATACTAGCAAGCTTTGCGATGGCTGGTCAGGCCATGGCGTAGAACGGTATCCTTCTCCAAATGCGCCCGCCCGCAGGATGGATGGGTGTTGCTACTGTCCGTAATGTACTTTGTAATAAGTATGTCTCGTTCCTGCATGAAAGATGGCCCTGAATCAGCAAGGGATGTTTAGATCGTGGCTAATGTGATATCATCGTCGGACTAATCATAATTTAAGAAACTTCTGCTGCGGTCCTCCGTACATTGCCCAGCCGATGAGTTTTGTTTGCCAGGTGGAATGTTCGGGGTGTCGATGATGTGGCTCGGGAGCCACAAGGGAACCAACCAACCTTTCGCGGTGGTTCCTGCATGACCAGTGGCTCACCCACATCCACTCACATTGTATCTTTGCAATTACTGGCTTGCAATGGAGGATATCTCCTCAAGATGACCGAGTCTGGGTAGACACCTCTGCTTTCACATCTCATCTATCGTCCATGCATTGAGGTGTAAGCAGATAACTGGGTGGAGCGACAAGCCAAGTGGACCAACAACAGACACATGTCGGCAGTTGCGATTGTATTGCTTATTTTGAAGGCCGATCGACCGAACTCTGGTTGTTGGCCCGGTTAATGAGATTCTGACAGAAAGTTATCGGGGTTTGATGGAACACAAGCAGTGAGACAAGGGGGATCAAGAACCACAAGTTAATCGTAGCCTGTCCGTGCTAATCAGTAGTAGAATGAGGCACGGAATTGATGGAGGAGGTTGTAAGGTGGTTCGGGGAGGGTGGGCACGCTGGGAATGTAACTAGGAAAGACTTGAGGTATGGGAGGTGGATGTACCACCACCACTGTCTGGGGAATGGAAACGCCTCGTGGGAGGATGGATTGACCTTTATTTACTTTTTTTTTTTTTATCTTTCTTTTCTTTGGGTTTGTTGACAGGGAGGGAAAAGAGATTAACTTTCTCACAAGACGGTAAAGTAAGCAGAGCAGAAGCTGCCTTGGAGAACGGCGATGAGGCGGTGTCGCCCTGGCAGGTCCGCATCCCCATCCGTCTTTTCGCTCTTCTTCTGCCTTTCCCCCCCTAAACTAAAACTAAAACTAATTGCTGCCAAAGCCCAGAGGATAATTATCTAATGCTGGCTGGCCAGAAAGTGTGAAACGCCGGAGTCTTTCACTCTTCTCGTCTCCCTCCCTCTCTCCTCTCCTCCAATTCTCCAGGTCCAGAGCCCCATCTTGCTGCTCGCGCACCTTCATCCTTTTTCTCTCTCTTTCCTTGTTCATGTTCTTCTCGTCTTTGGG
This sequence comes from Aspergillus welwitschiae, assembly GCF_003344945.1. NCBI lineage: Eukaryota > Fungi > Ascomycota > Eurotiomycetes > Eurotiales > Aspergillaceae > Aspergillus > Aspergillus welwitschiae. The sequence continues at coordinate 1,055,050 of NW_020798695.1, forward strand.
TGCCCTGTTGTCCACTTTTCCGTCGGCCTTCTTTGCTTGTCCTTAGTCGCAGTCGTTCCGTTCCGTTTGCTGTTATCCACCCCTGTCTGCTTTCTTGTGATTTTTCTATATTTCACCCCTCTCCATGCTCTGTCAGTGTCGCGATCGGATTTCAATGAGGCTATTTCGATATTAAAGGGCAAGACAACTCTCGCAGTCTCCGAATCGATCCAACGAGCGGCTTCAAGAGAAGGGTCGTTTATTTGAATGGGGTGCATTTAACTGCTCTTTCTAGCATCGTCAGGAACGAACGCCGGTCCCTACTGTTGTTACTCTGCTTTCGACTCCGATTCAATTCTACCCGCCGTTCGCTCCTTCATATCGTTCAACAACCCGGCGCTCTTGGGCTATCCTCTTGCCGGTCTTTAGTGGTATCTCTTGTTTCAATCTATAATATACCCCGACCTCATTGCATTTGGAACTCTGTTGGTACAGGTGACCTGGTGCAGCTGGTGGACTCCCCCAGTTCTCTATTGCACTTCCGCCGTTGCTCCGCTGCTTTGTGCTTGAGACGACCGTTTACGACCCAATCTTAACGATGGCATTCCTCTTTAAGTCGAAGAAACACCAGCAGGGTTCTGGCCTACCCCCCGCGTCTAGAAATGTTCATACTTCAGAAGGGCCGCCGGCAAACCCAAATCCAAACCCACCAGCGGCTGCGCAGCCCAGCGGCGCCAAAGAACGGGATGGATCACATTCCCAGACCCCGACGCCCAGCAGTAGCTACAATAATTCTTTGAACTCGTTGAATGGCACGAACAGCCCCGATCACCCGCGGATGCGCCAGAGAGCCGAATCCGAATCGCAGGTTGGTTTCCCAGATCCTCTCCCATAGTGGCACTCAATATTGTGTCTCCTGTTCTGCTTGCGATGAGTGCTACTCATTTTCCGAACCTTGGCTGATTGCACGCAGGGCCAACGTCCACAACAGGCACCGCCAAGTAACTCCCCGAATGGTAGTCCAGGTGCATCATTGTACCCATGGTCGCAACGACGCGTGAACTTCACCTCTGCCCAGACAAATCCATTCCCTCGCTATGGAGCAGCAATCAATGCGGTGGCATCGAAGGAGGGCGACATCTACATGATGGGTGGGCTAATAGATGGGTCGACTGTCAAGGGAGATTTGTGGATGATGGAAAACAGCGGCGGTAACTTGTCCTGTTTTCCCATCGCTACTGTCTCCGAAGGGCCGGGCCCGCGAGTCGGCCACGCCAGCTTGCTGGTCGGTAACGCCTTCATTGTATTTGGAGGCGATACTAAGGTGGATGAATCCGACACCTTGGACGACACACTCTACCTCTTGAATACATGTACGTATGCGTGCGATAGTCTCATAGGCTGAGAGACTTCTTGGGGTGTTCATATTCTAACCTGACCGGGCTGCAGCTTCTCGTCAATGGTCCAGATCCATACCCCCAGGTCCTCGACCCGCCGGGCGCTACGGCCATACCCTCAACATTCTTGGCTCTAGACTCTATGTTTTTGGTGGACAGGTCGAAGGCTATTTCTTCAACGACTTGGTTTCTTTCGACTTAAACCAGCTTCAGAACCCTGGGAACAAGTGGGAATTCCTTATTCGGAATAGCCACGAAGGTGGCCCTCCGCCCGGCCAAATTCCACCCGCCAGAACCAACCATACAATAGTGAGCTTCAACGACAAACTGTATCTGTAAGTGTCTATTCTTCGTCTATACCCCTCGGCCCTCTGAGTTATGCACTCGATGTCTGACTCTGCTCCAGGTTTGGAGGAACGAATGGCTTGCAATGGTTCAACGATGTCTGGTCTTATGACCCTCGTGCCAACACCTGGTCTCAGTTGGATTGTGTCGGCTTTATCCCAACACCTCGTGAAGGGCACGCCGCGGCTCTTGTCAACGACGTTATGTATATATTCGGAGGACGGACGGACGAAGGTATTGACCTCGGGGATCTGGCCGCATTCCGCATCTCCACACGACGATGGTATTCTTTCCAAAACATGGGGCCTGCGCCTTCTCCGAGGTCTGGTCACAGCATGACAGCATTTGGAAAGCAAATCATCGTTCTGGCGGGTGAGCCGAGCTCTGCGCCACGGGATCCCGTCGAACTCAGCATGGCATATATTCTAGATACCGCCAAGATTCGCTACCCAGCTGAGAACCAAACTGGCGAAAGGGCTCCTATCCAAGCGATGCGGAAGATGAGTGGAGACCGTGCAATGCAACCGACGGGTCGGACATCGCGGGAATCCCAGAACCAACCTGACGCGCAACGACGTGGACCAGCCCCCCAGTCAAGGGAAAGCATGATGACCAGCCCTACTGGTAGACCAGCAGACCTTGGCCCTAGTCCAGGGCCAGGATCCCGACTGCCCAGAGCGTCGATAGCGCAAGCCCCCGCGGGGCCTCCTCCCCCTGGACAGGCCCCAACACCTGGTCAAAGAGGTAACACTCCTCAGCACGCCATGAACCCCAGAAGCAAGACGCCCACCAAGACGGATCGTGCCTATGGAGGCCCTCCTGTGGATACCGCTCGAGCCATGGGGCCCGACAGGGATCGAGATTCACCAGCTGCCAGGGACTCACCAAAAGAAGCCCGGCCGATGCAAGACTCGAGCGCGGCATCGAGCGGTCGCCGTACGCCAACTCAGCAGCCATCAAGAATGTCCGCCAAGGCTATGGAAGCTGGTGAGGCTGCACCCCTTATAAGTGCACCAACTAGACAACGGTCTTTGCGCCAGCACCGGCAACGCAGTTCTATGGACAGTGCCGATGAATCCATACTGGGTAAACATGCTAGTATTGATGGCTCAACGGAGTCGAGGAGTTACAGAAATTCGCGATCGGGAGACGAACCACGGTCGCCCAGACTGACGCCTCACCAGGAAGCGCTTATCAAAGAACTGGAAGCAGTGAAAAGCCGGAATGCATGGTATGCTTCCGAACTTGCGTTGGCCAAGAAGGCCGGGTATGCACCCAACCCGGCAAACAGCGTTGGTGTGGATGAGCGTGCCGCAGATGCATTTGCGGACGAGGATCGACCGTTGATTGAAGCATTCCTTGCCATGAGAGCAGAGCTGGCCAAAATGCAGGCAACTGTCGATCGCCAGGCAGCCATAGCATCTAAACGTGTTGCAGAGGTGGAGCACCAAAGGGATGTTGCGGTCAATGAAGCCGCTTATTCTCGTGCCAAGTTGGCTGCCCATGGTGGAAGTCAAAGGGGCACCCCGCAACCGGATGGGAATGCACAGGAATCCGAAGATACGTCTGTGGAACGTGGCACAGATCTAACCCGAAGGCTAGCTCTGGCTCTCGCGTCGCAGAATGAGCTCAGATCCAAGCTGGAAGTGATCACCACTGAGCTTGAACAGGAAAAGAGAGGCCGTGAGCTTGCCGAGGAGACATGTGAAGCCACCCGGAGGCGACTGGCCGAACTAGAAATGCACAACAGTAAACTAGAGGCTGAAAGTCTTAGGGCGGAACTTCATCAGTTGGAGGCCTCCCTCAGAGAAGAGAGTCTGTTGCGATCGGAGGCCGATTCTGCCGTGAAGCAATTGTCCTTGGACAAGGAGGAACTTCTGCAGAAACTCGAGGATTCTTCCACTCGTCTTAGGGACTACGGCACTAATCTTGGCGGCCTGCGGGAGGCTGTTACCGCGTCGTCTGAGAAGTCTCAACTTCTGGAGAGACAACTAGATGAGGAACGTGAGCGGCGTGAGGGTTTAGAAAGGAAGCTCTTGCAGTTGCGTTCGGAGCACGAAGAAAGGTCAGCCGAGTTAGAGAACGCCACACGTCGCTTGCGAGATGCCGAGGAGCTCATGCAGAGTCATTCGAGGGAAGCCGAAACCCACAAGAATGCGTTCCTGTTGGGTCTTGAGCGTGCGTCATCCTTCGATTCTGAAGCATCCTTGCGCTCCTTGTCCGATCAGCGGGTCTCTGCTTTGGAAGCTCAGATAGAGAGGGCCAACCAATTGGCCAAGACAAGTCAAGCTGCTGCAGATGAAGCAGCAGACAAGCTCCGTCGCGCAGAGGAGAGGATCGCTGGACTGGAGGCGTATCAGGAACAGGCTAGTAGGGAGGGGTTGCAACTCCGCAGGCAGCTGCAAACAGCCATGAAGGAAAGTCAGGGCCACTCGGCTGAGAACAGAGAATTGAAGTCACAGCTGGAGAACCACCAGCGCGAAGCCGGTGCTCTGGCCGTCCAGCATGCTGCCTTGAAGGACCTCCTGGGAGAGCGCGGGGTCAATTATGCTGATAGCCGACGCTCACCCCTTGAGTCGCCTGGCTCTCGTTTCGGAACTCCCGAGCAAGGCCGGCTCCGCGAGCTGGAGCAACAGCTTTCCACCAGCCTGAAGGCCCACGAAGAATTGAAGTCTTCTTTCGAGACTCGTGAGCAGGAAGCCGACCGCGCATACAGAGAGAAGCTTGAGCAACTAGAGAACGACTACCAGTCAGCTGTTCATTACGTCAAGGGCACTGAAAAGATGCTGAAGCGCATGAAGGACGAGCTTGCTCGGTACAAGTCTCAGAACGGCAAGCTTCAGTCGGAGCTCGACGCGGCACAGACAGCTCTTGCTGAATCGTCTGCCAAATCTTCGGAAGCCCCTGCTGATTGGGAGGCCGAACGCTCAAGACTCGAACAGTCAATCGCCGACCTCCAAGAAGATACAGCAGCCTCAATCGCCAACCTTGAAAGTGAAATTGCCAGGCTGAGAGCAGAGACTGCTGCCGCCGAGGCTGACAAGTCCAAATCGCAATCTGAACTCGCAAGTATCAAGCAGGAACTTGCTGCTGCGGCAGAGAGAAGCCGCTCTGAGCTGGAACAGCTTAAGCAGGAGAACGCCTTGCTCGAGAACCGTGCGTCCGACGCCGAGCAGAAGGTCACTATGCTGCTCGACCAGGTTGAGGCGTCAGTCGGGCACTACCGTCGGCAGTCACAGCCTGTTCAAGGAATTAACGGCATTTCTCGCACCCACAGTAACGCCTCAAGCAACACCATCGGCGCGGGCCGTCGGTCCAGGGCTGACAGCGCCGTGTCTCAAGACGACGCTTTCCCTGACAATCGAAACTCGGTGGCGTTGGACTCGCTTGCAAACGAACTGGAAGCCTTGCGTACCCAATGGGAGAGCAACAACCGTAACTATCGGTTGAGTACGCAGTCCGACTTCGATAGAACGCCAACCAGGGAAACGGGGCTGAGCGACAGTCTCGCCGAGTGGAGGCGTCGTTTGGATGAAGACGAGACGAGCTCCACAGACAAGATCGAGCCTCGCCACTCCGGTACGAATCATGTAACAGCAAGCATGTCTTGAACACAACAAAACTGTCTCCGATTATAATGAGAGTTCAAATCTGTGTTTGTGCGTGTATGTGTCTGGTATATGTCACGAGTCAGCTGATTGATTGATGGATGGCTAGTGACTACAGCATCTTTATCCTGCAATAAGCCTCAACCTTTGTTATTGATTCAACTTTCACCGCCCGCTTTCCCCTTCGTTCTTGTTTCCCTTTTATACCCCATCCACCTTTTTTATCCATTTCATTTCCTTTCATCTATTTACCTTTCCTTTTTCCTTTTCTTCTTCACCTTCCATACCTTGGACTGTACTACTACTACTACTCCATTACTTTCTTCACTTTTTAACTTAACGAAGCCTCTGTCTGAATCTATTCCCGATTTCTCTCCCACCGGACCGACCTGTAATCGTAGTCCAGTACTGTATTATGTACACGATGCAACAACCTAAAATTCGATAGGTTGATTATTAGATAGATGGATACACCCTTTGAAACCTCATTGAATATATGGTGTTCATGGCCGCCATTTACATTGCCACCACTGAGTGAAATGCAGCCAATACAATACGTAGTTACAAAGAACTGTAGTTCATTGAGTTAGGTGAAAAAAAGGCGGATTTTCCTGGCCTTGTTTGTAAGTACCATGCTAAAGATATCTGCATCTTCACGAATGCTGAGATGCCGACCAAGCGAATGTGTGTTTAATGTGGTTTATGATGTGATCTTTCTTGACTCTCGTAGATTTATAGATTTACATAGCATGAACAAGAATACAAAGGTCATATGATGTTTTTAGTTGGTTGTGTTGAACCTGTAGTATCTAGAGAGATAAGGTGCTCTTGGCCTACTTATTGCTCAAGACATTCTGCTTCCATAGGAGTGCAGAAAATAACGGCCACTAGGCATTATGCGGGTTTTCTGGACAGTCGTGGCGACGGACAGCAGAAGCAACTACGTTGAGACTCCTGATCTACGTGATTGTATCAGAGTGCGAGATGTATAACTCCCGATTGGGTAGCAAATCAACGGGAAGCGGCTCAGTTGCGTGCTGCATAAAGCACATTCTGCCCGGCTGATCCCACCGACTGCCCCCTCTCGGTATGTAGATGAATGATGCTAACAACTGAGACGATACACAAGGAAAAACAGTTGAAAGTGACAGGAATCGACGCAATACCACCCCGGAAGCGACCCTAGCCAGTTTCCGTCGCCACATACCCATTTTTGAGACGCGCTTTCTCCCCGCCCAAAGCACTACAGGCTGCCCTTGTTTTCGGCAAGGACAAGCGCAAAAGCACCTGGACAAGTGGGAAAAAGAAGCGCCTCCCCAACACCTCTCCACCAGTCGTTCCTTCATTCTCATCGTCCCCTTCTGTGCGTCAAGAGTAGGAAAATATGACAGTCTGAAATAAGAAACATGCAAGCAGAAAGGAAAGAAAATATCAAAAGCAGGGGCATTGTAAGGAAATGGTCGCTAAGCATGATGAGGGACTCTCGCGACAGTTGCAGCGTTAGAGACATCTCGTTTTTGTGCTTGAAGCGTAATCATTTCAACTTTGCATCTCCTTAGGTCTTAAGCCTCCCGATCGACAGCAGCGTAACTCCACGCGAAACTTCAATAGGAACGTATTATTTTCATGTGGGAACGACCGCTACCGGGAGGCTAGAACGTAGAATAGCCACAATTAGAGCGTTTCGAGTCTGCCATCGAAGACCTTTCGTGTAAGATGAACGTAACCAGGATTTGCAAGTGATGTATCCATCGAGCGGTGTCGTTCCGAAAGGTTCAGCATAGCCGATAGACGAGCAGACGATCTCAACAAACGCGACGGATCGAAACGGCGGTAACCGGAAGACGATCTTGAACGGGATGGCGGGCTAACAGAGAATGCAGAGAGAAAATAGTAAAGAAAATGGAAAGTTGGGGGCCCAAGGCGAAATAAGTCCGAAAGGTTCACTGCAGGCTGCAGAAGATAGCCGGTATAGTGGTAATCCTGGGCTCCTCAGATAGCGTGGCGCCAACACGCAGCAAGCTGAACGGCAACCGAAAAAAAGAAACGTCAAGCTACACTGCAATGCTGTACAAATCAGTACCACTGAGAACCGTACCCATCGTCCCGCTTCGCGCGGCTACCGGCAGGGCCATAAGCACCTGAAGCAGCAACCTTGGAAGCAGAACGCAGCCTAACGCCGAAGACTATGAGATTAGTCAGATTCTAGATTTCAAGCCGACCTCTACGCACAGGGTCATAACAAAGCACCAAACGCAGAGGAAAGGGGTTCCCTACAACGGAACCTAGGTTTCAGATACTCACATCCTGTCACTCCCTCCCACGGCCCGGTTGGTTTCCGGCGTGTTGTCAAGAGTTCCACGTTCGATGACCTTACGGCGCTGGCTGGAAATGGCACCGGGCTTGGCGGCACCGGGGGTGCCCATAGGCGCCGCAGCAGCAACACCCTGACGGCGCTGCTGCTCTTCAGCCTCCTTGTCCTTCTTGTTGGCATCCACGATCATAGCAGCATTCTTCTGGTACTTGTAGACGGTCCAGTCGAAAACATAGTCATACTGGAAAGATTCGCGGACGAACAGATCGCGGAAGATCTTGCGGAGGTAGGAGTAGTCTGGCTTGTCATCGAAGCGCAGGGAACGAGTGTAGTTCAGGTAGATGGAGAACTCGTTGGGGAAGCCACGGCAAAGAACCTCAGTGGGGGTAGTCATCTTCTTCTCCATGATACGGTCGTACTTCTGCTTCTTAGTAGCAGCCTTCAGGCCTTGCCAGGGAAGGGTACCACGGCAGAAGTAAAGCATGACGTATCCGAGCGACTCCATATCATCACGGCGGGACTGCTCAACACCCAAGTGAGTGTTGATACTGGCGTAACGAGCAGTTCCAGTGAGGTTCTTGTTCTCACGGTAAGGGATGTGGAAATGAGTCTTGGGGTCGCGGTACTTCTTGGCCAGACCGAAATCGATAACGTTGACCTGGTTTCCACGCTTACCAATACCCATCAGGAAGTTGTCGGGCTTGATATCACGGTGGATGAAAGACTTGGCGTGAATGTACTCAATGCGAGAAATGAGCTGGTCGGCCAGCAAGAGCACGGTCTTCAAGGAGAATTTGCGGTTGCAGAAGTTGAACAGGTCCTCCAAACTAGGACCAAGAAGGTCGATGACCATAGCATTGTAGTCACATTCAGTGCCGAACCAGCGAACGAAAGGAATACCGACACCACCGGCAAGAGACTTGTAGACACGGGCTTCGTATTCGAGCTGGGGGTGCTTGGCTTTGACACTCTCCAGCTTGATGGCGATTTCCTCGCCGGAGATGATGTTGGTGCCTAGATGATGAATCAGCCAGCTGCTCCAGATAACCCATCTCACCTCCTGAATAATGTCACGCACCCAGGTAGATATCACCGAAACTACCACTTCCAATCTTCCGTCCAATACGGTATTTGTTACCGACACGTAAATCCTGCAGAAGTGTTAGTCACAGCTACTCATCATCAGAAGATAACACCCAATATGTCACGAACCATAGTCGTCATTTTGATGAATTAGACACGCCGTCGATTTGTGAGAGTAAGGTGTTAAGCAGACTAGAGGTCGGTAGACGGGTTAGTTATAGATCGATGGAGAAGATGAGAGCATTCAATCGTGGGAGTGTGTTGAATAGGGAGTGTTGGTGAAAGAAGAGGGGACAGGAGGAGCGTGAAGGTAGTGTAGGCTGCCAGAGATGGTAAAATCACCAGAGGGCAAGGTGCAGGGAGAATCCCGGCGCGTAGTCACTGGGCAGAGCGAGTCTGCTGAGGGCAGGCGGCTTAGACGGGGAGCAAGGCCAGATACCAAGCCAAGCAAGAGGGGAAGTACAGAACAAGTGAATAGTAGCTGGAAAATGGAGAAAAGAGAGTTGCAGCCTAGAAGCGGACGAACCTGGTCTAGAAACGGGAAGGAAGAGATGAGATAGCGGTGATGTCGACTGTTGGGGTGAACCGACCGTGACGACCCGACCGGAAAGGCGAAAAAGGCGGAGAGAAAAAGAAAGGGGATCGAGCTGACAGAACCTTTTAGCGGCTGTCACCGACGAGACGGGGGAGAAAAGTAGAACAACGTACCTAAAAGAGATAGGAGAGACAAGAGAAGGAAAAGGAGGATATATCAGACTCAAGGACAGAGCCTTGATAATGGAGAAGGTGGGTTGAGAGGGGGGGGAAGAGGGAGAGGAGGAGAGAAGAGAGAAAGAGGAGAGGGAAAATGCGAGAGTAAAGAGAGCAGCCAAGCCGGTCAGCCTTCACAGAGACAGACAGAGGAGGGGGCGGGTAAGGAAAGTAAAGTAAGTAACAAGACTGACTGTGATAAGTTTAGCAGCCGCCGGTGGTTGGTTGGCCGCTTGGATTTGGCCTGTTTGGGTCTGGCTTTTTGGTCACCTTGTTTCCCAACTTTCCTCCCCAGCGTATCGTAAATGTCGTATTTTTTATTCCCTCTTCCGTACCGTATCCAAGGCTACCTAAAACCAACTAAGTCTACTCTTCTAGTACCTTAAAACTAGAACAACTAACCACTACCAACGACCCGATCTGTTTCAAAGCAAGGCTGTCCTTTTTCATAAGCTGATACCTGGCGGCTGGCCAAGTAGGAGGCTATAACTGGGGTCCTACAAGGCAAGGATAAAGCCAGTCATTTCGGGAAGAATTGCAGATAGTACCAAGGAATGAAGACAAGGCCCCCAAGCAGGGTGGGCATTGCAATTCATCCTTGAGGTGGCTGAAGTAGAAGTCGGTGAAGCAATCCAGCAGTTTAGGCCTGGGCAAATTCGATACTCCTACTTTAATTCTCACACACACAAAACATTTTGCATTCAACAATAGCTCGGGTATCTCTTGAGGCTACCCTATTGAACGTAGCTCTCTGATGCTTCTCTTAGTAATAACTGAACAAGGTTGACTAGGCAATAGCCAACGAACTGACAGCCCAGCAGGATTTGACTAGGTCATGATGCATCCGGGCTGTACCTATCACGGCTGGTTGCCTAAGGCAGATAAGATGTACCACGTATGTAACCATTTCATACATCCAAGATGCCTCGCTCAAATGCAACAAAACGAAAAGAGATGAGGCAAACGATCCGCTTCGGTCCAAAAACATTCTAGAAGTACCCAAAAACCATGTTAGGCGGCGAAAAAGTCTGGCGACAGTGGCAAGAGCATGGGTAAACGCGAAGTGAAAATAACCTAAACCCAGAGGCAATGTTCCATGCTATCCCCCAAAGCTACCTAGTTATTTACGCGGTTTGTGGCGGATGATTATTTCCCTCACGCTACCTTTTTCCCTTCCACCCGCGGTGACCCCAAAGCACCTCAATCGATGATGAGATGATGCTTAGTCCTCCCCCCCTCCTCCCTCCATTACCTCGAGGCTTATTCTCCAGGCGAATGAATGATGCCGCCGTAGACCCCATTATTCTTCTCTGTACGACCATTCGCCTCCTTAAAACCCGATCGTCGTAAGGCAAGGAGAAAATTTCTCTCACCTCATCTCATCAATACCCTGATTCTACCTACTACTTACCCTCGGAATGGAACGTCTCCCTTTCCTAGTATGGCCGATTGATCCCGGGCGGTGAACAGGTGACCCCGGATACCGCATTTGCAACCTTCGTGAAGTAAATTAAATACGGTGGGCTTACGGGGCCCTCAATTAGTTAGTTTAGTTAATTGAGGGGGGGTCTCTTTTGGGGCCCAAACACACGCGCCTTATCGGACCATCGATCAGTGCCTGAGACATAATGGATCGGAGAATACCTAACACGTCCCTTTTCCCTTTTTCTTCTCGCTCTCCCTCTCTCCACTTCCGGGGTGTGTGTTCCCACAACAACACCACTGGGCCAGATCAACGTGCAGCTCAGGTAAGTAGTACCACGTCGATTCAAGAACGGACACCTGTATATAGCATTGGCGATCGAGAAAACATTGGTGTCACCTGATCCCCTTCCAGGATGATGACGATGGTGGTCAGGTAGTCACTAACGAATTGAGTAATTGAGCAACTGTAATTAACCAGGAGTTGATCTGAGGGTAAATCCCGCAATAATATCCCTGGTCTAGTAAAAATGTGGTCTCACCGCTAACGATGATCCCAATTCAATCACCACATAGTAATAATAAAAATTCATCAGAACCAACAACAACCCCGTGTGTTCTCTTGCACGAAAAGGAATTTACCAGTCAATTTCAGGTCTGCACAGGCCAATTGTTGCCAAGAGTTCGAAGCTATCGACTGCGGGGAGTTTTTCTTTCGAAAAGGCAACGTTGGCGTTCGCAGGTTGGCAGATTGAATCACCCCGTTCATCCACGTATGCATTTACTACATACTAGGTACATACTGCATCCACCCTTTCTGTCTGCATCGTCAGGTTCCCCCTCGATCTATGGTTGTAGTGCTGTCTGGAGTAGATAGTTGTTGCTAGCCTCATTTCTCCAACCCAAACAAACAACCAGATATGGAGTGCATTGATTGGGGCCACACTTCCCACCCCTCTCTCTCCACCTTATTCTCCGATTCTTATACAAACATTATAGTGCCATGTTGCCCTTGCCTAAACGCATTATTACCCAGGGCAACATTGCTTGGATCTACACCACGCAAGCTGTGCAGCTGTATGCATCGTGTTCAGATTAGCCAGCACACATTGGGTTGTTTACTCGGTGGTAGACTATACCCAATGCTTTCTAGGGTGAAGGTGGTCTCTGTTCTTTGTCTGTGGGCACGCTCCTTGAATTTGGTATACACTGCGGAGCCTTCGCAGAACCGCCGTGTAAGGAAAGACAAGAAATCATTGGATTTTTTCATCTGACTACGGGGACCATTATTACCTGTAGTTGGAAGTCCATACTGTTACATCTGAGTATCTTCCCAGTAGAGTCAGTTCGATTACTATCATAGTACAGCTGACAAAATAAGAGCTATTGTATTGCAGTAGGAGTTCAGAACCAACTGGGCCATAATAAACGTCGATCGTCGAGCAAACATGCCTTGTAAGGTATCAATGGACTTCAATCTGTCAGGTCCTTGTTGCGTTATGGCACAGCATGGGGTAAGGCTTTGCTCCAGATAGCGCATATTATAGAACCCGTGGCAACGCATATGCAGTCCTACGTAGCTCTGAGCAAACAAAACACTTTAGAGTATCAACCAATAGTAGTCTGAAACCTCAGAACAAAGACATCCATTCAATTCAACAACTTTGGTAGCAGTAAGTAGGTATAATGGCTCACTCCTCAATCTCCAATGACTCCAGGAAGGACTCGGTGGGGTCCTTCACTTCACAAATAGTAGCAGATGGCAGCATATGTTCCATGAAGCTTGTGAACAGCGGTATTTACTCCGAAACAAACCCTGACGCCCATGCACCGAAAAGTAAAAAAAAAAAAAAAATAAGAAAGCGACCAAGAAGCAAGACATTGCATCGTAGAATCCATGCTATCAGGCGAATTCACAACAAGTCATCGTTGCCAGCAGCTGCACTTTCTTCAATAGCCTGGAGGACCTGGCTTTCCCGGAAGGCGGGCCCCTGCCCATCGCATTGAGCAGTACCTTGCAACCGACCCGAGACATCGCCAATATTCACTAGGCCACGCTTGAAGAGCTCGTGCTTCTGGATGAGATCCCAGGTGGCTCCCGCGTCAAGGAGTTTCTCGCCTGTCTTTCCGCATATAGTGACGCGATGGGCAGGGCCATTACCCCCACCGGCATCGGACTTGAAATCCGTGGGCGAGTATTGCAATGGCCCCGTCGTTGTCGGTTCCTCGTCGGTGGAGCGCTGGCCGGACTGGCGCATTGAAGTCGACGTTGCCCGAAGTATTTCATTTTCAGTTGTGAACTTTGCCAACTCTCTTTTCAATCGCTCATTGTCCGCTACAAGAGTGTTCGATGCATTTTCAAGATTGCTAACTTTCTCCTCCAGTTCACGCACATGTCGTTCCTTGCGTTCACGAAATGCGCGCTGGCTGATTTCAGTAACCAGAGATTAGTTTCATGGGATATAACGCAGTCCTAGATCTGGAACCACTCACGCAGCTCTGTTCTGAGCCTTTCGCTTTGATTGCGCCGGAGTCAGACTCTCTTTTTCCTCGCTGCTGCTCCGGCCAAGACTTTGGTCTAAGAGCTGGTCATCTCCATCGTAAGAGGCTCGATCAACGTTCTGATTGGAGTAGTCATTGCTGGAAACCGACTGCTTGGTGAGGGACTCGGGAGGCGAGTGTGGCGGGGCAACGAAGGCAGCGGCTGCGTGAGGATCCTGAAAGCGCAGGTTCGGATCGAAAGGCTGGTAGTTTTGCGCTCCCTTTCCACAAGTCAGCGTCATGAGCAATTTATATGACTAGTGTCCACAAAAACAAGAGAGACCGACCAAGGGAGCGAAAGCGCCCTGTATGGCCTCGGCTTGAGGGGCCGGATTGCCTTGGTCGGGGGTGGGCAGCCCGTGGACGCCGTAGAGAGGATAAGGTTGCTGGGGATGGTTTGAATAGAACGAATAATCCATCTCGCTTTGTCACAGAGAGATGAAAGGTACAAGATGTGCTGTTCCTGTTGATTGATGAGGAGGTATAAACCCCAAGGGTAGGGAGGGAGAGAGTCAGCCGGGCCTAGAATTGTAATCACGGCAGCGATGGACTCGGGATGGAACCGCGCAATGACAATCCCGCCCGGTGGCAGCGCCCAAGCCAATTATAGCCAGACTTGGAGCCTCCGAGGGGCATCACGCTCCCGGCTGTCATTGGAGATGGATTGCAGCGATCGACCGAATATTGATTCTCAGGCAACTGAACTCATATGCAAGCTATTTGTTATATTGCTCTGGAGGGTTCTCGCTTTGTGAAAAATAATGGTTATTTTTGTAAATGACAGAATCAGGCACGATGGTTATTTGCAGCCATAGAGACCCACTTTGGCGGACGCTTACTGCATACTGGATCTATACTGAGATAGGTAGAGGCTAGAGGACTGTTAAGGTACAAGAAAGTATAAAACAATGCTAACACATTCGTGTTCAAAGTTTGGCTGGCTGCCTACCTACTATGTGGTAGGTACGTCTTTAGATAGGCAGGCAGCTAAGTAGTTAACAGGCCGAAGCCTGGAAAACCTGGTGATACGAAAGCTCTACATGTCAAGCAAAGATGTAGAGAATTGGGTCAGCTAGCGTGACCAATTCTCTGCCAGGCTATCTAGCTGGACTTCAGAGTGTAAACTATGTGATGCATGGCGAATTGCCGTGTATATGTCGGCAAGGATACGATTTTGTGCCCATCCGATAAAGGGTCATTGGAACTTGGTCACAGAGAGATGGCCGCGACCGTCCTGATTTGGATTCATAGTTACCGAGCGTGCCTCCTTAATCCCAGTCATCGTCATCGTCTTCCACTGTGGGCTTAGAGGACTTCAGCTTGGATGGGCGTTCATCTTCCGATGAGTCGGACCTTTTCTTGAGACGCACATCGCTTTCTTTGACGGCACCTAAATCCAGGAGCATCTTCTCCAGATCTACGAGGCACATGTCAGAAAGCAAGAAGCAGCAATGGAAAAATAATCCTTACCTTCCACAGTAGTCCTTGGCCCCTTCATCTCCCGCAGGGTTATGAGTTGTCTCATGATCTCCCCATTCCTGTACACCAAGATAGTGGGAGTGTTTCTTTCCGGATAACCTTCGATGCACATGTTTCCTCTGATCTCACAGAACTTTATATCGCCAAACTTTGCCGCTAATTGCCGCCATAATTCTGTCAACCGTTGCGATTCGACATTGGCACTTGATGAGCTCAGATGAACGAGCACAAAGCATTTATTGGAGGCTTCGGTGACTTCGCGCGCGTAATCGACTTTTTGTAGGGGGTATACTTGATTGTGAATGCTGGTTTGCTGGAGGGTAGACAATTCCGCGAATCGTTTTTGACTGGTACAGATCGTTAGTGAAGCCGAACTACCTGGTCCATCTGGTCAGGGGCATGCTAGCGATCATCTTGGTACCGGTATTGTTCGAGGAAATCTTCATCTTCCTCATCTTCCAGTGCATCCAACTCGTCCAAGTCCTTGTCTTCTAATCTATTTTCATATGCCTTGCGCTCTGCCTCAATAAGGGCTTCTTGGATGAGAGGTTCGGGATCTTGGGGCTTCTCGGGGATAACGCCATGCTTGCGGAGGATGTCATTCCTGCGGGGTGTAAGCTTGTATGGCTAACGGTGGTGAACGAAGTCGACGATCTGACCATTCGGTATCCTCGTTAGGGTTGACTTCAACTTGCATGACTGCGACGGGACTGAGGCTATTCTTGAGTTCTTCTGAGTTAATAGAATGACCAGATTGGATTATAAGACTCAGGAGGGCAGACCGGCAACGACAGCAGGCTACACACTCTACGGACGCTTTGCGGGCGAGACATGCCGCGTGTTTGCTCCGTTTGCAGGGTCAGCCACACCGCCCTGTGGCTCAGCCGCCCACAGACGCGGAAGGCCACCTGGAGATTGTTGGAGGCCGTCGGGAGAGCTGCTGTTGCTGCTGCCCTGGCCAAAACACCCATCCTCTACTATCTCCATTGTTCTGTCGTTCTCTCCTTCGGCTTCTTTCCTGGGGACTGGGCAAGTGTCTCTATATCTTCACTGGCCACCCCCCTCTTTTCACTAATTTTATTTTCGAAAGATAATGAGGGCGCCATAGTCGTGTACATACACCGCCTGCACCACGACTAACCCATCATACTGACCCGCCCTTATTCGTCTCCCATTGAACAATCCCCCGACGTCACCCGTACGGGGCCCATTTCCAACCCAGAGAGAGCCATAAAACACGTTTGCTGCTGCGGCAATCACTGCAGCCTGTCACAATGTCTTACATGAAGAAAGATGAGGACGCTGATCAGTCCATGATCAAGCTGGATCGGACCTCCGTGTTTCAAGATGGTAAGGGTCTATCAGTTTCGCTCCTACCTGGAGTCGCATTACTACCCTGATTGTGAATGCTGACTTTCTTCCCTTGTCCTCCTATAGCGCGATTGTTCAATTCCTCTCCCATCTCTCCCCGAACATGCCGTACGCTCCTGACCAAGATCGCCGTCCTCCTTTTTACCGGGGAGCAGTTCCCCACGAACGAGGCCACCACATTGTTCTTCGGCATTTCCAAGTTATT
Organism: Aspergillus welwitschiae; assembly: GCF_003344945.1. NCBI lineage: Eukaryota > Fungi > Ascomycota > Eurotiomycetes > Eurotiales > Aspergillaceae > Aspergillus > Aspergillus welwitschiae. The sequence goes on from NW_020798695.1 coordinate 1,071,544, forward strand.
CCAGAACAAGGATCCCTCTCTGCGACAAATGGTCTACCTGATTTTGAAGGAACTTGCAAACACGGCGGAGGATGTGATCATGTCAACCAGCATCATCATGAAGGACACTGCTGTCGGCAGCGACGTTCTGTATCGGGCAAATGCCATCCGTGCCTTGTGCCGCATCATTGACGTAAGCGCATTGGGAACTCCTAATTTATCGTCAAACGAGATATCTGACAATGGTCGTCCATGCAGGCTACTACTGTGCAAGGTATCGAGAGATTAATCAAGACCGCTATCGTCGACAAGACCCCTTCGGTATCCTCCGCAGCGCTGGTCTCCTCCTATCACCTTCTTCCGATTGCGCGCGATGTGGTCCGTAGATGGCAGAGTGAGACGCAAGAGGCTGCTTCGGGCGGGAAGCAATCGACCGGATTCCTTGGGTTCGGTGGCAGCTCTCAGGCTCACGCCATCTCGCAATCGAACTTCATGACTCAATACCACGCCATTGGTCTCCTGTACCAGATGCGCTCGCATGACCGTATGGCCCTGGTGAAAATGGTTCAGCAGTATGGTGCGGCTGGAGTGGTTAAGAGCCCCGCGGCTCTTGTCCTCCTGGTGCGGTTGGCGGCTAAGCTGGCCGAAGAAGACCAGGGCTTGAGGAAGCCTATGATGCAGATGCTTGATGGCTGGCTCCGACACAAGCATGAGATGGTCAACTTCGAAGCGGCAAAGGCCATTTGCGATATGAGGGATGTCTCTGATGCGGAAGCCTCCCAGGCAGTCCATGTCTTGCAGCTGTTCCTTTCCTCGCCCCGCTCTATCACCAAGTTTGCGGCAATTCGCATCCTTCATAACTTCGCAAGCTTCAAGCCTCATGTGGTAAATGTCTGCAACCCAGATATCGAAGCCCTTATCTCCAACTCCAACCGTTCCATCGCTACATTTGCCATCACGACTCTTCTGAAGACTGGTAACGAGGCCAGCGTCGACCGCCTGATGAAGCAGATTTCTGGCTTCATGGCAGACATCACCGATGAATTCAAGATCACGATTGTGGAGGCCATTCGCACCCTGTGCCTCAAGTTCCCTAGCAAGCAGGCCGGTATGCTGTCGTTCCTGAGCGGCATTCTGAGAGATGAGGGTGGCTACGAGTTCAAGCGCAGTGTGGTCGAGAGCATGTTCGACCTCATCAAGTTTGTACCCGAAAGCAAGGAGGATGGTAAGTTTTCCCTTGAACTATGTTTCCCTTTCTTCGGGTCAACTAACAGAATCAGCGCTCGCCCATCTGTGTGAATTTATCGAGGACTGCGAGTTCACCAAGTTGTCCGTCAGGATATTGCACTTGCTCGGTGTGGAGGGTCCTAAGACGTCACACCCAACCAAGTATATTCGCTACATCTACAACCGCGTCGTTCTGGAAAATGCCATTGTGCGAGCTGCCGCCGTGACCGCTTTGGCCAAGTTCGGTGTCGGTCAGAAGGATCCTGAAGTCAAGTCTAGTGTGTCTGTCCTTCTCACCAGATGCCTTGATGATGTCGATGATGAAGTGCGTGACCGAGCTGCCCTCAATCTGCGGTTGATGAGCGAAGAGGATGAGACTGCTAGCCGCTTTATCAGCAACGGTAAGCTTTCTGCGACCTAGGCTTGTCTTCACTACTTTGCTAACGATATCAGAATCGATGTATTCGCTTTCAACATTTGAGCACCAGCTCGTGATGTATGTCACATCAACAGACAAGGAGACCTTTGCTGCTGCATTCGACGTTGCCACGATCCCTGTTGTTTCACAGGAGCAGGCGTTGGCCGAGGAGCGGACCAAGAAGCTCACAAGCGCGACGCCAACTCTCAAGGCACCATCGACCGGCCCGCCAAAGGGCAAAGCCAACGGTGTGGCCGAGGCCGTCACGGTCGCCGCCACTCAGAAATATGCCGAACAGCTTATGCAGATCCCAGAGCTCAAGGAGTACGGCACTTTGCTCAAGTCCTCTGCCCCTGTTGAGCTTACTGAGAGCGAGACGGAGTATGTTGTTACGGCTGTTAAGCACATCTTCAAGGAGCACGTCGTGCTGCAATACGACATTAAGAACACCCTGCCAGACACTGTTCTGGAAGACGTGACAGTAGTTGCGACGCCGTCAGAAGAAGATGTTCTGGAGGAGGAATTCATCGTTCCTGCGCCTAAGCTGGCCACGAATGAGCCCGGTATTGTTTACGTCACTTTCAAGAAACTTGCTGGCGAGCACAGCGTTCCTGTTATCTCCTTTACGAACAACCTCAAGTTCACTAGCAAAGAGATCGACCCGACTACCGGCGAGCCTGAGGACAGCGGATATGATGACGAGTATCAGGTTGAGGACCTTGATCTCACGGGCAGTGACTACGTTATTCCAACCTTTGCTGGTAGCTTCGACCATGTGTGGGAGCAGACGGGTGCCAATGGTGAGGAAGTCAGCGAGACTCTTCAGCTCAGCAACATGAAGGGCATCTCAGGTAGGCCAACCACCCTTCACAACCACTTTAGGAACTGGCAACTAATTCCATCACAGATGCTACCGAGCAACTAATTTCTACGCTCTCCCTGCAGCCCCTTGAGGGCACGGATGTGGCCCTCAGCAACAGCACGCATACACTGAAGCTGTTCGGAAAGACAGTGACAGGCGGCCGCGTTGCGTCCCTTATCAAGATGGCCTTCTCCAGCAAGACTGGAGTGACCATGAAGATTGTCGTCCGGGCGGAGGAAGAAGGTGTTGCGCCTGCTGTGATTGCGTCCGTTTCCTAAGCTTCATGGACCCCTGTAAATGTGTAATGGAGGCATGTTCGCGAGGCGCATGAGTCCTGCATTATGAGATCAGATATTTTTTGTTTCCCCCTGCTTCATTTTCATTTTCCTCTTTTCTCATTTCTCTTCCTCTATAATTCTGGTGCCGAGTTAGATGCGATGAATATCTTGCGTAGGCGTCAAACACCCTATTCATTCGAATTACCTACTTCACTTCATTTTCCCATCTTTTGACTTGTTCTTGCTACAATTGACTGTATCTTTCAAACATTTATTTTCCCCGCATTCTTCTCTGCCGATGTTTCCTCTCTCCCCTTGACATTTCTTCGAACATGTTAGCATGTCCTCGGCCCCTTGCTTTGTCTTCTTGTCATTTCCCGTTTTGGCTTGTCCGGGTGGCCGGTTGAATGGGGAAGTGGCTGGAGTCGTTCTGTAGTCAAAAGCGTCATCATATATTTATCTATCATTTTGATTAGAGGTTGTCTGCTTCCCCCGTCGTGATTTGTAGAAGCTTCTTGCTTGGTTTGTGGATGTTGTAGACATGTACTCATTAGTCCCTACGTGAACTGATTAGGGCTAGGAAACGAATAACTTAAATATAACATGGGTTCTCCTACCACTATGAGAACTAGTAGCTACTTATTATTCGGAATATAGTTCCAGTAGTAGTATTCAAATGATCCTCTATCTCGATATCATAATTCAGTAACTTTACCTAACAAAATATATGAACCAACTCTAGCCGAAATATATCAGACGCAATGTAAACAAAAGGTATATAAAAAGCCAATCATATGTAATAAACGCCAATCGTATCATCATCCACATAATCGCTCTTCTCTACTCCATTCTTGAAAGACGATTTGGAATTTCTCCGCTCCTTCTTCGAGAACCGGCTATGAATGAAGTCATCGATCTCCGTGTCTTCCAGAATTCGCTGGTTGGTGCAGAAGAGCTCCGAGAAACCCACCGATCGGAGGTTTGCTAGGCCGTATTCCATCGCTGTGATTAACGAGCTCGTGCTGAAGGTCACGTTGGCGTCTAGACTTGGGAATCCAAACTCGATATCCTCGAGAGGTAGTGGGGGGTGCATGTGGCTGAGGATATCGAAGAAGGAATCATTGACTAGATCGCCAGGGATACTGAGAGAGGATAATTCAGGGAGGAAAACTGGGATGGCATTGATGGATTCTGGTTGCAGGTTACGGTTGGAGCCGGAGACGATGAAGCGTTTAAGGGTGGCTAGTTGGGGGTTGCTCATTAGGCTGCCAAGGCTGGACATGGAGAGATCGGCGCAGTTCTTTAGAGTGAGGGTAGTCAAGGTGCGAGGCCAAGGAAAGGAGGACATGGGTATGGAACGGTAGTGGCCGCTGAATTGTAGGCGCTGGAGGTTAGGAGGCCATTCTATTGTGGCTGCAGAGTCGTCGTAGGTGGTGATGGAGGTTGAGCGCGGAAGACGAAGGGTGGTTAATTTGCGGAGGTTGCTGATCGCTTTCTTGAGGTTGGGAAAAGGGATTGGATCGCCGACTAGCGATAAGTCGAGGTGTCTGATGTTTGTACATTTGGAGAGAGCCGGAAGGCTGTTGATGCTGTTCTATAGTGTTAGTATCAAGTATCTGAAGTGGGCGAAGACAGACGGAAGGCATGCACAACGAGCATGTTGTTTTGTACTTACGCAAATGAGATCCTTGGGGCCAGAAAGACTTCTAAATTCTCTTTCACCCTTCCCAGCAGTCGTGCTGTCAAACTGTTTGAACTATGATAGACGAGCCCACTGAGGTCCAATTTGTGGACTAGACTGCCCAGATGTATCTTGTTCTTTCGTGCGCCGATCGTCGGGCAGATTGTGTCGGTAAAACTCTTGAAAGCGGTCCCGGCGCTCACGCGCGGCTTCTCATAGAGATATGGGATGGCTACTGAGTACCATTGGCGAGAGACAAGGCAACAGGCATAGAGAGTGGACTGGCGATGGCCATCATCTGCGGCGGCGTAAGAGATAATCTCCACCACAATTTCCGTGGGGAGATAAATCTGGCGTGAGGGCATCAAGGGCATGATGGGCACTCATGAATGCATCAATGCCCATGGCAGGTCGAAATCAAAAGCCCGCCGGCATGAGTGGGGGAGTCATGTAGCTGCCCGGGGCGACAGATATATCTAGTGTCAGTCATGCAAGTTGTGTGGTGGGGAAGTAAAAGGTAAGTGGATGGCGATCAGGAAAATGTGAGGGGAAAAGAAAATGGCGGAGAAGCGAGATGATATCATTCCGCCGATTGCCAGCTGCATCTCCGCCTTCCGCACGCCTCTCCTCCGGCCTGTGCTTCTGCAGCTCCCTGTCCACCGGACGACTCCCATCCGCTCAATTGTATTCGTTCACCGCTGTTGCTTGTTACTCTCCATTTCTACTCATTATATTATACTCTTCACACTTCGAGTATGCGATCGCAGTCTCTTTGGCGCTCCCTTGCGCTGTTGCAGAGTGCTTCCACCCGCTCCTTTGTAAACACTGGTCCGGGCCGACGTGCCTTTCAGACTGCCAATTCCCGCGTCCCCGACTTCGCCTTTGCATTTGAGTGAGTAAGCGAATTCCACCCGCGCTGGCTTAACATATAGTCTGACTGGGGTGTTTAGCATCGATGGTGTGCTGCTACGATCCTCTAAGCCTATTCCCGGAGCCGCCGAATCCCTAGCCCTTCTGAAAGAGCAGAACATCCCGTTTCTCCTATTGACAAATGGTGGTGGGAAACATGAAACGGAGCGAGTGGCGGAAATCAGCGAGAAACTGAAGGTTCCATTGGAACCGGAGGTAATTGTTCAGAGCCATTCGCCTTTTGCGGAGCTTGTGCGCGGGCCAGACGAGCAGAGTGCCCTGGAGAACAAATGCGTGCTGGTGGTTGGAGGAGAAGGCGACCGTTGCCGCCAGGTAGCGCAGATGTATGCAAGCCTATGGTTATCCTATACATTTTGTGGATTATAGTGCTAACAATGGGTTCAGGTACGGCTTCAAGAACGTGGTGACACCCGGCGACATCTACATGGCGAACCCATCTATCTGGCCATTTAGGTCTTTCAAGAGCTACTACGAGAAGATCTCTAAGCCGTTGCCAAATCCAAAGGATCCCAATGACCCTTTGAGGGGGTTGAAGATCGACGCGATCTTCGTCTTCAATGACCCACGGGACTGGGCTCTCGACGCTCAGATCATCACCGACATCCTCCTATCGTCGGAAGGCGTGATAGGTACCATCTCTGAAAAGAACGGTCGGACTGATCTCCCAAATCGGGGTTTCCAACAAGATGGGCAGCCACATCTGTACTTTTCGAATCCAGACCTTTGGTGGGCTGCAGCCTACCACCTTCCTCGTCTCGGCCAAGGAGGATTCCGTGAGGCACTGGAAGGCATTTGGGCTGCAGTTACAGGAGGCCCGGCCAAAGGTGTGGAGCTGAAGAAGACCATCATTGGCAAGCCTTATCAGGGAACGTACGAGTTTGCGGAGCATCAACTCTTGCGCAACCGTGCCAGAGTATTCGGTTCGGATGCCCAGCAGCCTTTGCGAAACGTCTATATGATCGGAGACAACCCGGAGTCAGACATCCGTGGCGCTAACAGCTACCGGAGTGAGCATGGCAGCAAGTGGCACTCGATTCTAGTGCGAACTGGTGTCTACAATGGTGGTGAGCCAGCGTGGACTCCGACGACGATCGCCGATAACGTGCACAAGGCAGTTGAGTGGGCGTTGAAGAACTCTCAGTGGCGGCCTTAAGAGGGAACAGAGTAGACTTTTGTGTTTGTCGTCCTTTTTTGAGCGAGCGTTTGTTGAGTAGACTGCAATTGCATCTGCAAGCATAGCGAATAGACCATCATGTTTGTATCTAGTATAGCAACTAGTAACTATGCAGTGCATTGTTATATAATCATCCAGCATGACAAGCATCCGCATCAGGTGACAGACAGCCCCTCCTAGGGCTTAGGGCTGTGGGCCTCGGACGGCGGGGTGACTCAAAAGAGAAAGTTGGAGCTCCATTCAGGCCGACGGTCTGGTTCCTGATCGCCTTGCTGCTCCCTCCTCTCCTCCATCAACACCTATCCACACACCTTTGACCATGGCGGACTCCGAATTGCCCACTCGGCCCAAGCCCGAAGAAACCCCCGCCGCTGCGGCCGCCCCCGCCGAGGGTGCCGAGACCAGCAAGAGCGCCAGCAAGAACGCCGCGAAGAAGGCCGCAAAGGAGAAGGCCAAGGCTGAGAAGGCTGCTGCTCGTGCTGCCCAGGAGAAGGCTCAGGCTGCTGCTGCCGCTGCCGACGACACCGCCAAGGACCTGTATGGCAAGCTTCCCGAGTCCGAAGATGTCATCGCCGCGACGAGATTCTCCGACATTTCCGACGAGCACTACGAGAAGGAGGTTACCCTGGTGGCTCGCGTCGACAATGCCCGTGTGCAGAGTGCCAAGCTGGCTTTCCTGATGCTGAGACAGCAGGGTCAGAAGCTTCAGGCTGTCATTGCTCTTGCGGAGCCCATCTCCCGTCAGATGATCAAGTACACTGGTGGATTGAACGTCAACTCCATTGTCCAGGTCACCGGTATTATCAAGAAGCCTGCCGTGCCCATCTCGTCGGCTACCCTTAGCAACCACGAAATCCACATTCGCAAGGTCTACATGATCTCCGAGGCCGCCCAGATGCTCCCTATGCAGGTCAAGGATGCTGAGAGACCGCCCCCGGAGACCAGCGAGGAGGGATTCGAGGTTGGTGAGGATGGCGCTCCCATCGTCACTCTCAAGACCCGTCTCGACAACCGGGTCCTTGATCTCCAGACCGAAACCAGTCAGGCTATCACCTGGATCTCCAGCGGTGTGGCTGAACTGTTCGCCGAATACATGATCAAGAGCGGTTCGCGGTGGATCTTCACCCCCAAGCTGGTGGGTGCGGCTACCGAGGGTGGTAGCAACGTCTTTGAGGTCAAGTACTTCAAGAAGAACGCCTACCTGGCCCAGAGTCCCCAGCTGTACAAGCAGATGTGCATTGCTGGTGACATGGAGAGTGTTTTCGAAATCGCTCCCGTCTTCCGTGCTGAAGACAGCAACACCCACAGACACTTGACTGAGGTAGGTCTCAAATACATCACAAAAGCAATAGCTTGCGCACATGTACTGATTTCGCTAGTTCGCTGGTCTCGATTTCGAGAAGACTTTCCGCGGCCACTACCACGAGGTCTTGGAGTTCGCCGAGAACCTCCTCGTCTTCATCCTCTCCCAGCTCAAGGAGCGCTACGCTGACAAGATCGCCATTATCCAGAAGTCCTACCCCAAGGCGGGTGACTTCAAGCTCCCCAAGGATGGCAAGGCCCTCCGCCTGAACTACATGGACGGTGTTGCTATGCTGAAGGAGGCTGGTGTTGACGTCTCCGAGCAGGAGCGCTTCGAGAATGACTTCACCACCGCGATGGAGAAGCAGCTCGGACAGATCATCCGCGACAAGTATGACACCGATTTCTACGTCCTCGACAAGTTCCCGATGGCCGTCCGTCCTTTCTACACCAAGGCCTGCCCTCAGGACCCCCGCTTCTCCAACTCGTATGACTTCTTCATGCGTGGTGAGGAGATCATGTCCGGTGCCCAGCGTATCAACGACATCAAGGAGCTGGAGGAGTCGATGGTCGCCAAGGGCCTCAACCCCAACCAGGAGGGTTTCGAGGACTACTTGTCTGCTTTCCGCCAGGGCTGTCCTCCCCACGCCGGTGGTGGTCTGGGTCTGAACCGCATTGTCATGTTCTTCCTGGGTCTGCCTAACGTTCGTCTGGCGTCCCTGTTCCCCCGTGACCCCCAGCGTCTCCGCCCTTAAGCGGGTGGCTAGAGCTGCAATAGATTACAAGACCTGTATCTGGATACAAAAGAATATAATGGAGCGACGAATTGAATGTTTAGCGTTGTTAAGGTATGAATTTAGCAGTCATCGTAGCTGATTCACCCTAAGAGTTGAATGTGCAGTAGAAACAAGTAGAATGGGAGCTATAATGATTGAAGAGCTAGCCTCTGAATGATGCTATGTTATACAAATTCATGCCTGAGACTCTAGCCTACAACAGCACTAACGATCGCCTAATAGTACTTGATTGTCTTCGCGCAGCTTCAGGCTGATTTCTATTTTATACCGACGCTCCTTAGTGATGGATTTAGTTAAGTAGTCATCAGTATCTACACACATACATTCCAGCTACCTCCCAATATTAAGAATGCTTGGGGTAATAAGTTAGTGCATCGATTACCAACATTAATCCTGCTGGTGTTATCATAGTGGCTCCCCTATAGTTAAAAGTGGCCCAAGCTCCCGGGGGAAACATTGGATCGCCGGCATTTTCTCCGCCTCAACTTTTGCTCCCCAATCCAACCCAACAACCAAACAGACCATGTCCAGTATGCCCGACAAACGCAAACCCTCCGGCTCAGTCACCGGATACTCTCCCTACGCGAAACGTTCCCGCCCCTCCTACGCCGAAGAAGATGACGAAGAAGAAGCCCAGCCAACCGTGACTCCATACGAACGCCCGCGCAACCACCCGGTGTATGGCCAAAAGAGCGCTTTTCCGGGTCTGGATGTCGCGGGAGATGATGAGCTGTTCTACGGGCCTGCTGAAGATGGCATGGAATATTTGCGCATGGTTCGGTAAGTTTGTTTGTCTTTTCTACCCTTTACTTCATCCTTTTGCCTGTTGTATCTTTCTGGCTCTTTTCGCTTCCCGCTTGCTAAATGCCTGCGTGTTTCGGACTTTAGCTCGCGAAAGGCCTCCTTCGGCATTTCTTGAATTCGGCGATGTGATGTGATGTGACGTGGCTCATTATTTTTTTCATTCTGGTTTGTTGTAGATCGGAAGCAAACTCCCTCCCTTTCTTGTTTACGGCACCGCAAACGACGGAAACTCCTGCCGCGACGGAGCAGGCGCAGAACGATGAGGAACTACAACAGCGAGAGGAGGTGAAAGATACATCAGAGCCTGTTCCTGAGGGCGTGGTTGTTGATGGTGTCTACTTCGTTCCTCCTACGTCTACTACCAATACTACTGCCGCCCCTGCTGCGAATGTCGCCAAAGAGGCTATCTCCGACGCCCAATCAAGCTACTACAACCTCCTTCACCACCGCTTCCTTCTCCTTCGATCGATACTGAAATGCACACCCCCTTCCGAAGCTATCGCCGGGCTCGACGAATCCCACCCGATCAGTTTACCGCGACACTCGCGAAACGCGCGCAAGGAATGGCGCCGGTTACTCCTGGCGGTAGACCCGCAGACCGTGCAGCTGGCGTGTATGGATATGGAGAGTGTGCTGGGAGTTCTGGAGATCATGGCGCGCTTAATGTCGGAGAATGTACGGAGTGGGGATGCGCAACGGGTTCGACGCATCGGGGCTTGGGCGTGGGGATTGTTGGGGAAGTGTCGGGATGTTGGGCAGCTAGGGACTGAGGAGGTTGGAGAAATTCGGGAACTGGGGAAGAGAGCTGTGAAGATTCTGAGGAAGATGAGGGAAGAGGATGAGAAGAAGATGCAGGAAGGAGACGGGTCGGATGAGGACGCCGAAGAGGACACAGGGGATAATGCTGCAGAGGGGGAGGAAGGAGCACAGCAAGTGGATGGACCAAGTGACAATCAGGATCACGATATGCAGGATGTGGAGGAAGAGAAGCCTGCTACTGAGGAGGAGCTGGAGGCAGCCAAAGCACGTCTGCAGGCGAAGCTCGCAGGTGGGGAGGACCAACCCACAGTCACGGAGCCCGAGGCTGGCAATGAGGACCCTGCAAATGAAGCGGCGACACAGACTCGCGCCATGCTGGACATGATCATCACGGTCATCGGGGAGTATTATGGACAACGGGACCTGCTGGGAGCACGCGAGCTGTGGAATGGGCCCGAGGCTACCGCATGACGAGGAGATTTGACCAACTAGTTTAGTGAACAAGATACCCAGTAATATAGGACAGTTGAACCCAAATTGATTTCAGTAAATTGAAGCCTAAATATTATTGTCATAGAGTTGTATCCAGGCAACCCCGAAAGTAAGCGGCGACGGACCTTGCGTCATTGTTGTTGATCCGGCGGTGACTTACTTTATTCCTTATCGGCGCATCTCATCCTCCACCGCTTCATCTCTACTCACTCACTCACCTTCTACACTCGCTCCTTAACCCAACTCCAAACAATGCCCCAATAGCTTCACACCACCGACACCCTGAAAATAAACTAGAAACAATGCCTCCCACATCCCTCGAAATCAGCATCCCCACAACTAGCATCTCCGCAACCCAACCCCCCTACACCCTCTACAACATCACCCTCCGCCTTCCCCTCCGCTCATTCACCATCTCCAAGCGCTACTCCGAATTCACCACCTTCCACAACACCCTAGTTTCGCAAACAAACCTCCCACCACCCGCCCCTCTCCCGCCCAAATCCTGGTTCCAGAATACCATCAACAACGCCACCCTCCGCGAATCCCGCCGCGAAGCACTAGAAGCCTACCTCCGCGCTATCAACGAAAGCGAAGATCCCCGATGGCGCAACAGTCCCGCGTGGCGGGCGTTCCTCAATCTTCCTAGTTTGCCTTCGAATAATAATAATAACAATGGCGGGGCAAGTACACGGCTCCACGCGGCAATCACCGACCCCGGCGACTCGGAAGGCGGAGGCATCACGGACCCGATCCTCTGGCTCGATTGCTTCAGGGATATGAAGGGGCATTTACACGATGCGAGACTTTATCTTACGAGACGGGACCAGGAGACCACGCCGCAGCGACAGCATGAGAGTTCGGCGAGGGCGAAGAGCGAGCTTGTTAGGGCCGGGGGGTTGATTGCGAGTTTGGAGAGTGGGTTGAGGAATTTGAGTAACTCTTCTTCTGGAGGTGGAGAGGAAAATAATGCAGGGTCAAGACCAGGAAGTAAACTCGGGCGCAGGAACACAGCCACGACCGCCACGGCATGGAGTGTTAGTGGGAACAACACGCTCGGGGAAGGAGAGATGCGACGACGGAAGGATCTGCTCATCAATGCGAGGAAGGAGAAAGATGGACTGGAGGATCTGTTGAATGCGATGGCGGCGAAGAGTCGGATTGATAGTGCGGTGGCGTCGATTCAGGATAAGGAGGCGTTGATGGGGACGCAGGGGGGCAAGAAGGCGATTCGGTCGTCAGGGAGAGTGTTGGGGAGGGAGACGGAGAGGACGCGCGAGTTGGATAATAGTGGGGTGGTACAGTTGCAGAAGCAGATGATGGAGGATCAGGATGTCGCGGTGGATGAGTTGATGAGGATTGTCAATCGGCAGAAGGAGTTGGGGATTGCAATTAACAATGAGTTGCAGGTGCAGAATGAGTTATTGAATTTGGCAGATGAGGATGCTACGAGGTATGTAATTTTCCCCATCTTGTCTTTTATATTTTTGGTGGGAGGGTTGTGCTGACTTGAACATAGGTTGGGTGGGAAGATTGATATTGGGAAGAAGAGGATTGGGAGAATATCTTGAGTGTGTGGATATGATGGTTGTTTGCGATGTCTATTTTTACTCATGGTCATGATTGATATCCCGTATATTGTTCATCGAAGTTGGTATTATATGTTATGTGTGTTACATTTGGCATGGGATAAGCCTTGTTACTTAGCGCAGGGTTATCGTGAATATTGTACTCTAGCGAGCACAGTCATGCAGCATTGGAGCTTGTTCATTTGTCATTATCGAACTGTTGCCCAGTCCTTAATCGGGGACTAATAGGGATTAATAACGGTCTGCTCACTTAGCAGCCATAGACATAAACGCCTTCGCTTCTTCTTCTCTCACCTCAGAGTGTTCCGACTCCCTCTGTTCAATCAATCCCAACTTACTCCTTCTTAGCAGCCACCACAGCTCCCGTCGATCCCCACCGAGCTCCTCTTTCAACAACTTCTCCTTCAGCTGCTTCAAGAAATCATTATACAGCGCAGGTTCCTCATAATCGATCAGTTCCTCCCGCATCACACCTAGCCCCTCAGTGACCCGATGGTAGTTAGCATCGCCAAGACTATGCCTGATCTGGTCTTCAATGATAGTGCTCATCTGCTTCACTGCATCCTTGATGATCTCGATGTTCTCTGCCTGCGAGAGCGTCTGCTTGAACTCGGGAATTGCGTTGTTGGGTGAGATCTTCGTGCGCTTCTCTTGGTGGAGAAGGGCATCGACGTCGAGACCGGATAGTGGCTTCTCGGTTTCGCGGGTCCGTTTGGTGCCTTTGGTTTTGGGTGGGACTAGATTCATCACTGTGAGTATGATGGGGGCCTAAGAGGCTCAAGGAAGAGATGTACTGACCTTTCTTGACATCTGACACTGCTACTAGCTTGTCTAGGTATTTCTTGGACTTCTCGACGAGGTCATCCGGAGGGTGAGAGAACTTCGTTAGGACTGAGGCTGGGGGCGGGATAGGGTCGTTGGGATGAATGGCACGGTGACGGATTGCGGAATCGATCCGGTGCAGGACTGGAGAGAAAGAGTCGTCTATTGGGAGAGATTCCGTCGGGTCACTTTGTACAACGTCAGCAGTGAAGTTGAGATTACTTCCAATTCTTCTCACCCGTTCTCGTCCATATCGGTAAGCTCCATGCTTTTCACGTATTTGTCCATCGCTTTCAACAGATCGTCGTTGGGTAGGTTTCGATGCTGTGTCACCACTTTACCAGACACTGTGATGACTCTGTCGAGTGGAGGGAAGCGGTACGTTCGTACGTCTTCTGCGAATGGCAGCTGCGCTTCGAGGAGACACTCGTAGTCGGGTTCGATTGATGGCGCAAGCACGACTATGACAGGGGGTTTGTTCTCCTTTAGCACCATACGGGCAACAGCGTACGATTCCAGCTCGAACAGCGCATGTATAAAAGAGGAAAGAGCGAGTGCTGCCTTGTCATTCGCGCGCTGCGCGATGATGATGTTTGTTGTCGACATGTGCATGTATCGATCATACTAATGGCAAAACCCACTTAGCAGCATAATGACAGTTATTGAAGGTAGAACTCACCCGATCGCTTTGTATGAACCCAAGAAGCTCGATAGCCGCAAATGTCTCTAGGGTGGTGATATTCTCATCCGTCTCGCTAATAGGGACCAATGTCCGCCCGTACTCATAACCCTTGGCAAGTTGCTCTCGATCCACGTCCCTCACCCCTTCTTCAGTAGTCCCATCGTCAATTTGGTAGGACCTGTTGTTTCGAACACCCACAAGGGAACTACCTTCCTGCGAGCCGGCTGCGGCCGCGGCCATTCCCATCTCCTCTTCGTTACGTACTGTGAACTGACTAGCCGACGGAGCTTTTGCAACGTATGTCCTGTAGTAGCGCTCCACAGGGATCCGAACTGCAGTATCATATTCTGCGGGGTTTCCTAGTTGCAAATGGCCCTTGAAGCTTGCTGTTATCCTTGTGGTTTTCACACGAGGCGTTTCCAGCTCCGCAACAGCTTGTTCTAGGGTTCCATAGGCTCCATCGCAGTCTTCGGCAAGACTACGCAGGAGTGTTTCATTTTCGGCCTGTAGCCATTGTTATTATCAGTTTAGAGCATATGGAACGAAGTTAAATACCTTTCGCGGATCTTTATCTTCCTCTTTCACCCCATATTCAGGATCATCAAAGTCCGGTCCCCTGCAGCATGTTAGTACCCCGATTCTCTCAGTGTATCAATCGACACTAACAGAATAATAAGTTCAATGTTATCCTCCTTAATCTTCTTCGTTATCTCACTAAGATTATCCGGGTTCATCGGGCCCTGCCCATTAGTAACCAGGACAATCCTGCGCTTGTACTTCAGTTTCTTGCACTGAGTGATAATCATCTGAATCGCGAGCACAAGTGCAGAGATAGCTATATTCATCGGCTCAGCCCCAATCACTCCAGTTCCATACAAGAATATTAACTCACCATCTCCCTTATTAGTCTTGCTAGGCTTTATCCGGTCGCTCAAACCCCGGATATCCGGCATAAGGAACCTATACTTCATCAGCGAATAACCAGAGGATCAGCAGACAAAAATGAATCATACTGTTTAATCCCAGACAAAACCGAGATATGCGAATAATCAGGATCATCCTCCAACTCATTAGCGGTTTCTGGACGTTCCTGCATTAGCCCCGACCAGCAAACTACAACTACCAACTGTACCCGGGAGGCTAGTCACTCACCATCTGTCCTGAGCCCAAGAATACCGATCAAAGCCATTTTTCGTCCAGTGGCCACCTATCCAAAACATAAGCTTTCATGTATGATACGATTCTCAAGAATAAGGATCTCACCGTCCCTGTAATACGATCCCAAACATATTGCATCGCCCAGTCGAGATCCGTCACTTCGCGACCATGACGCCGCTCCCCCATGGACTTGCCGCAGTCCACGATGTAGACAGTTGCCTCTTTATCGGCCATTTTCAGTATGAACGACTGAGATTATCGATGGAATCAGATCCATTCGATGCCGCAGCTGGCTCGACATAAAAGGGACGAGCTCAAGGCAGAAAGATGCACTCTGAGTAGGCAGACGCGTGATATTTCCCGATTGGGAGCGGGCGGGACGCGAAAGCACATGACATCATGCTGTGTGTGCTTACTAAGAGGGCATGCAGTGGGCACCTTATACTCCGTATTGCTTTATTACATGATTTGTGATACAAGTCTAGTGATTTAAATTGCAGAGTAGCTACGTTATGGGAGGTCCTTTTTTAGCGAAAAAGAAGTGACACTGCAGATACTAACATGGGAGTCTGCGCATTGTATATCTCAAGTAAATGTAGTGCACAATTTTATATATGACGGAGCCGCTATGAATGGGTATTATTGTTCTATCGGACAGGCTATATTGACATAATAACTTTGATATACTAATCGACATTTGAAGGTTATATGATAAATCAGTTATCTGCCAAAGCTTAGTCAAGCCCTAATTGTTAAAATTTGCTGCGAGTAGTGCGTGAATGTCTATATTGTTTAAAGGGGTCTTGCGAGCCCAGACACCCAGGGCAAATTGGACATTTACCGATCTGATCATTTCTCCAAGTTTTCAAGTACGGCAAGTCTCTGATTATTTTCTTCAGTACTCCATACATATCTCAAACAGAAAAGCACTTCGTGCCCGGTCAATTGTCCGAATTTAGTGGATACGCTGTGGATTGGGGATCCAGTGCTCCGTTCTCAAGTAACAGCTCCACACCCTCATTGTTTCCTGCCTTGTAAGCAATGTCCATTGGAGTCCCCAGACGTTCATCAATGCGATCAATATCTGCACCCCAAGCAATTAATTGCTCAGCACAGCTTCGATGGTAACGACCACAGCAGGACTTCCATTTACGAGCCATGACTGCCGCCAACGGGGTCCCAGTAAGTGTACATGATGCATCAACCTCCGCATTTTCTGTCAGAAGCAAATTGACTGAGCCGTGGAAGCCACCCGCCGCAGCTGCGTGCAGGGCTGTTCCTTGTTCGCTTGACTGCAGAGAAACCTGGGCGCCATAAGATATAAGAATCCTGAGTGCATCCTCATCTCCTCTGGCGGCGGCACGGTGCAGCAGCGTCTTGCCATCTTTAAAATGTCGTGTGTTCACATCGCCACCTTGGCTGAGCAAAAACGAGAGCATTTCCATAGAGAGGGGTAGAAACTGAGAAAGGATGCTTGTGCATATTTCCGTGCGATGCATATCATTCTTGGCAAACAGGTCAATTAAGACACGAACGGACTCGACAACCTCAAGATGGATTGCTGCCTCAAATGGCTTCCTGATCAGATGAGCTGCTTGCGCATCGTTCTGTACAAGCATTGAAATGACGTCTGCGTATTCCACAGATTCAGACTGTCCAGTCTCACGTATTTCGTGTTCACAATGTATATGTAAGCGGTTATAATGTGCAGGATCTTGCGAGGTATGTCTGCAGATAGCGATTTGTCCAAAACGTGCCCAGCCTCGACCAGAGCAGCCAATGTCTTGCGATAGCGAGGCGGATCCCCATCATAGAATCCGCAACAATAAGGACTCATTTTACGAATAGCAAGGCTAATCGCCGTGTCACCGCTTTCGTTGCGCATCTTCGGATCAGCCCCGTGTAACAACAAAGCTTTAACAATCCCAGCCCTCCCATCTTCAGCGGCCTGGAGTATAGCATCCGGCCAGTTGTCGACCGTGAAGTGTTCAAGGATCAGCTCAACAAATTGTGTATATCCTTTCAAGCATGCATGGCAAAAAGCTTCGTGAAACTGCTCAGCCCTGAACCCTGAACGAACTGCTTGGAGGAGTAAAATCCTCTGGACTTCATGCTGTCCACGATCAAGACTGGTTTTCAAGGCAACCGTAAAGGTCTGGTGTTTGATGTGACCCCAAGGATCATGAGTAAAGAGAAGCTTGGCTATATGTGAATTTCCTTTGTAACACGCGGCTTGCATAGGACTGCTGGTGTTTGTCTCAAAATCGAAGTCACTGTTATGATGGCCTTGTTCCTGCATTGGGTATAGAATGCCTTGAACATGAAGGTCAGCTCCATTGTCCAGGAGAAAAGTCACTGCTGATTCGTGTCCACGATAGGCAGCGAAATGAAGCGGGGTTGCAGTCAGACTGCTGTCATCAGTAGGTGATCTTCCTTCAAGCTGCTTTGAATCAGGGAGCCCAGTTTCTGGATTGACAAGAGACCCGTTGTCCAGCATGAGTTGCATAAGACTAGTATCCCCATTCTCACTGGCTCGACAAAGTAGGGTATTGCGCACTCCTGCGCCACGATCGAGTAAAGCCTCGACTACTTCACGACGTCCATTCGCACATGCGACCTGTAATGCAATATGAGTATTTGTATCAACATTTGATCCAGCACTATCAATATCTGCTTTCGCATCATGATGGAGAAGCATCTTCACTATTCCAAGGTGCCCGTTAGCCGAAGCCGCATGCAGCGCCGTACCAATGGCCTTCCCTTGTGCATTCATGTCCGCTCCTTTCTGCAGCAGTAGCTGGACAACTTCAACATGGCCTGCACCGCAAGCAACCTGAAGAGCTGTACCGTTAAAGCCCCCTACATCATTTATGTTGGCTCCTCGATCAAGTAAAAACTGCACAACTTCAAGTTTACCCCGCTTAGAAAAGACTTGAAGACACGAGCCAAAATCCGTCCAATGTCTATCAATATCGGCACCATTAGAGAGTAGTATTTCTGCAACGAAATACTGCTAACCTTCCAAGGCTGCGTGCAATGCGGTACCTATCTTGGGCTTCACCATGTTGATATCAACCCCATGGGCTAGGAGACACCTGACTGTAGGAGTATGCCCCCAAAATGCTGCTATCTGTAGGGCTGTATAAGGATTCTCCGAATCACACAAATTACTCCCCAGAGACCCTGAATAAGCACTAGAATTATCATAATGTGGACCCTCCAATAGTAGCGTCTCCAACAAGGCCACATCATTCCGCTGAGCAGTAATTTCGAGGGGCCCCAGATAGTGCAGAGTATCCAGTCCTTTCACTTCCTCCTTAACGTTTGGAAGCGCATCCCTGGGTTGCCATAGTACAGTCAGGGATGGCGAATAGTCCACATAGGCAAATGACAATCCTCGACTTTGCGAAGGCAATCTTGCACCTGCCTCAAGAAGCCTTTGCACAATGCTCTGATGCCCAGCGTACACCGCAGCTCTCAGAGCACTATGGTATCTCCCTCGAGGCTTTTCCAAAGAATCTTTAGCTCCGTGATGAATAAGTAGCTCCACAGCCTTTTCATGTCCTCCAAAAGCAGCAGCTTGCAGTGTATCACCGAAATGGCCTCCACGTCCCCGAACATTAGCTTTGTAAGCAAGAAGGAGCGACATTATCGCTAGACTGCCGCGGCTTGCAGCAGCCTGAAGGGCATCTCCCAGCTCCTCATCTATTACGTTTGGATCTGCACCCTTCTCAAGCAGACATTTTGTGATCTCGAAGTTGTTGATAATGACAGCTGCGCGAAGGGGAAACCCATATCGTCCTCGGAGCTCAATATTAGCTCCAGCATCAAGAACTAACTGTACTATTGACAGTCTCTCACTTGCAATAGCAGCCGCGAGGGCATTTCCAAAGAGACCCTTTTCCTCGTTAATATCGGCACAGCTTTGTAATAGCAGCTTTGCTCTCCTCATTTTGCCCCCTGCGAGGGCTACTTGAAGAGGATCAGGCCTGATTTTTGGAGTAAAGTCTCCAACTTCCCCTGCCATAAGCCGCTGGAAAACTGAAACATTTCCTTTGAAAGCTGCGGTTTCTATGGCATCATCAAATTGCTGCTGTGTAGTAAGCTTGACCCCAGCATTAAGCAGGACTTCTGCAATTGGATTGTTATCACCTGCCAAAGCTGCCTGCAGGGGACTGGAATATTCACCCCTTCTGGGCACAGAGGAGGTGGCGCCATGATTGATCAGAAGCTGCACTATCTCTGTCCACCCCCCAAGACACGCCGCTTGAAGTGCATCCCCGTACTGAAATCCGGGGGCGTCTATATTGGCTCCCATGTCTAGGAGCTTCTGAACGACCATGATGTGGCCACCACGAGCTGCCAGGTATAGCCCAGAGCTCCCATCTTTGTTTGTCTGGTTCACATCCAAGTCTTCAACAACGTCGTCATCCTCAAGAATTTCCACGAATCCAAAACAGCATATCAAAAATAGCGGTGTTCGTGGAGTGCTTATCGAGGCATCGAGCTTTCTTTCATTTGTAGATTTCCAGCTAGAACCGCCTTCTCTCTGCTGTAGCTCGAAATTGTCCAGCCAATCATCAAAATGCTCTTCTTTCGTAAAGAAGTCCGTGAGAGAAGGAACAACCTTGGCTCGCTGGGGTGCAAACCCAAGGTCCTCCACGTGGGACGGCCAATAGTTTGTAGCATATTTGAGAAACTCATTCTCAACACAATTTTCACCCAGATATGCGTCCAGACACGCCAGAGCTATGCTGTAGGATACTTCTTTACCGCGGTAGATTTCAAGGGATTCAAGATATCTGTAGATGCGTCAGCTGCTTATGACTTGGCTTCAGGCTGATATAATGATAACTACTCTCGAACTGTCGGATGAGCTAGTCTGAATGTATTGGTTTCGTTATCTATCACCGCCAAACCGCAGCAGTAGTCAATAATGGTTCGGGGTTGCAGATTTGACAAGCACTTTGCCGAACGCGCTACGGCGATGAGGAAATCTGGGATAGGGAGCATTCGTTTTGCACCCAGAAGCCAGTAAAACGTAAATCTAGCCACTTCTCTGGCAGTTTCCTTCATTGACTCGATTCGGCAATGAATGGCGGCATAGGATCGACCAAGCGTCGCAGGTAGAGATTCCAGAGCTACATAAATACTCTCCAGGTCTTTAACTCGTGAGGTATCACTAATACACTCTAATTGCAGCGACACCCATAGAAACCTGTAATCTTAAGTTAGAGAGCTATTCTTCAGACGATCTTGGTGCCACCCACATTCCTTGTGCTCCAGTATTAAGTGTCTCTTTCAGGCTCTTCTCCAGCTGTTGTAGTTTATCGCTTGCCTCGCTGTGTAAAACGGCCCACCTTGACATAAATCTACTCACATGGAGATCAATGAAGTGTTTAAGATCATCTTCAGTGTCGCGCGGTGTCATACAAAGAGTCCGTTTGTGTCTGAAACCAGTAGCGATATCCTCTTCGTATCGACTAGAGACGAAAATTTTAACCAGATCGCGACAACTTTGACGCATTTCTTCGAGAGATTGCTGCAGTATGGTGCGCTGCTGTGAATCACATTCATCAAGAGCATCGATAATTAGCATGATTGGGGCTGACTGGCCAAGCTCACACAAAAGCTCAGTACACCTTTCTACAGACAAAGCAGCTGGCCCTTCACCATAATATGTTGCTTCTTGTAGAAGTTTCCGATACTCCTCGACGACTGGGGTCCTCATCAGGTCCTTGCTGACGGATAGAGAAAGTTGCTTCATGAGTGACCGGAGTATCTCCCGAGCATCGCTACGCTCTGGTTCAGCCGGGTTTGTCGAGCAAAAAAAATGTACTATCGGCAAAGAATGCTGTACTTTGCTAGCCTGAAGGCGTAATTGCCGTATAACAGCAGCACTTATTTGTATTAGTCAAGAAATGACGTCTTCAATCCCGGACTAAGCACTCACGCGATCTTGGATTTTCCGCAGCCAGCTTCTCCCTGTCAGTTCAATCATGAAAACTTGGGATATCGTCGTTCAATCACGTATCCCGTGCAACCATAGCACCTCAGAGCTACTAGAATCTCTCCAAGCCTGAAATTCAGGGTGACGGAAAAGCCATTCTCCAGAGCCTGGCATCAGTGATGCTGATGCCTCACGATAATGTTCCTGAGCTGGGACAGGTGATATCCAACGCAGGATCTGGGCTCTCTCGTTGTCTAAACCTGTGTAAGTATGCGAGAAAGCCTATGTCATGCAGCCGGCTAATACCTTTCAAAGATCTATGAAGGTCGGAAACTTGATCCACCACTCGTATTAATGGCTTATCCAGGTCCAGGAGGGCCTTTTCTAGTTTTGTTTTCATATCATTGACCTGGTCCGCCGTTGATGTGGCTATAAGGATGGTGTGTAAAACATTTGTCTCGATATTACCTAGGTCTGAAATGAAGTTAAGTGGAGACGAATCTCAACTCTGGAGTTATAGACTCACCTTCGCTGTCGGCGAGCCCCTTCTGAATCAGGAACTGTTGCTCGGCAATCTGTATCTCCTTTGTGCAGTGTCTAAGATCGTCTTTAGATATAAAATTGACCGCACGTTCTAGTTACCGAAAATCAGCCCTCGAAACACAACAAAACCAAGTCTCGGAACATACTCATTCGTGAGCACTGATAGTACTTCCTCGCCAGAGACAGAAATTTCAAGACCGCTGTATAGCACTTGACGATTTCATCTTGCAAGGCCTGCCTCGCTTCACTCAGTGCAGAGTTCTTCTGATAATATAACCCTTCGAGTATTCCACCCCGTGCAATCACTCTCACGGACGTCTCCAGCCCCTCCACAATAGCACCGAAAGTATCGATTCCGTTCAGAAACAGCTGAAGCACAAAGCGCACTCCCGCCCAAGGAAGTGCCGCATGAACTGGGTCATAGGAAACGACGACATCAACCACGCTGGCAAACTTGTTCACGCAGGCTACAATTTTCGCGCACACATCACGGATGATGAGCTCCTTGCCACCGATGCTGATGGTCGACCACTTGTGGCGCTTACAACGATCGCGCTGTGTTTCGATTGCAGTGATAATATCAGCTAATGTCTTTGAGACCGGTGCCGATGCAGTGCCTGACGTGCGGAACATGCGCTGATCTTTGTCTGGGAGAGCAGAGAGGGCTCTCGCCCAGAGGGAGGTGGTCATTCTACATAAAATTGCTGGCTGATAGCAACTCTTGTGGTAGGTGCGTCGTGGTATTTGAGGAATAGATGTATGCGGAAGGTATAGGCTTCAAAGTTGGTCCAGAATGTCGGGCAGAAATGTGGCAGCTAGGATTGATAAGGGACGGTGGCCGACAAGGCTGAGAAGGGGTCGAGCGGGGTTGCCATATTTGCTTATGCAAATGCTTATTTCTGTCATGATACATCGTTCGCTGTGTGAAGCTGTATTTGCAGCGTACTATAATCAACTATTACGGCTAAGATATACGTAGTTACCAAGACAGTGTAAATCAAATAGGGCTATCGGTTTGCCGGTGGCAAGCAATTGTATTAACGTAAAAGGAACATCGATTAGCAGTGCTAGGCAAAGGGAACATAAACTTGCTTATTATTCTATTCTGGAATTGACCGGATTGTAAGTGAGTTAATTCTCTGGCTATGCTAACAATCCTTTGCTGTGGCACTGAAGAGTGAGTGGTTCAGGATCCAATGGAAATTGATAGTAGCCTTACTGTATTTCTGACAAATTTGTGCTAACTAGAAGAAACACTAGTTAGTATATTCTATTTATTTAATGACTACTGTGTGAAAGTACTCCTTTCCATATTCATTACATTAGATACCTGATCACTGGGTCTCCTGCGTTAGTTTCCTCTCATACAATGAGAATTTTAGCAAGTTGTCAAATGCATCCCATTTTGATTGCAACAGCAGTGGTGGAAATTCGGTTCTATTTTTGTGTATGATATGATAACTGTAGTAATCAAGGGGTCTTGCGCCATTGCATTCCATACAGGTGAGTGTGGTATGTTCGCCCCAAACACAACTAGATACAAGTATTACTATCCTAATCATTATCCCTTAATGTACAGACCTCCATATCATTCAGCAGAAAAACCATACCTCATATCTCCTTACAGCCAACTAACCCAGCCCAAACCCCTCAAAACACAAACCCCTCGCCATCCCTTCCGTAGTAAACTCAACGCCTTCCTCCTCCAACATCCTTTTCTTCATCCCCACACCATCTTTCGCTTTCTTCTTTCCCCCTCCCGATGCCTCAGCACCCGAGTACCCTACCAACAGCTTCCCGTTACCACCTAGCACCCGATGACAAGGTACCTCCGGTGCAAACGGGTTCAGACGCATCGCAGCGCCGACTGCTCGTGGACTGGTACCAATGTGCTTGGCAAGCGCAGCGTAGGTGGTCCAGCGGCCTGCGGGGACGGATAGCAAGGCAAGGTAGATTTCACGGCGGTGTGAGGGGAGGGTGGGGTGTGTGGTTATTTTCTTGATCATTTTTGTTTTGGTGTCTGCCGTTGTTGTTGCCGTTGCTATTGGTTGTGGAGTAGGTTTCTGCTGTTGTTCTTGTGGTTGGTGTTGTTGCACTTGGGTTAAAGCCATGGTTACAGGTTCAGTTCGCTGTTGGTATGTAGTATTCGGCGGACTGTATGAATGAATGGTGATAACTGCCGTTGTTTGTGTGAGGATGTTATATTTAGATAGTGGACAGGGGCAAGGATGTTGGTTTCTTTGTTTGTTTGATGTTCGACCGTTGAAGGATGGATAAGGTACGGAGCACAAAATATGTTGTGTTGGTGTGGGATGTGATGACTTTTCTTGTCCTCTCCCGTTTGTTTGTGATCCTTATCGGATGCAGATGTTGGGTGATGGCGAGATGATGAGATGAGATGAGATGAGATAACCGGACTAGGTACCCGTTCTTCTTTGTTTTGTGTCCGAAAGTTCACTTGATAGGGAACAAAGTTCGGTGATGAAGGGGTACAAATTACTGTTTTTGTTGGGTTAGTTTAATATTCTTTGTATTGTGGGTAGCTATTTTTATATTTACGGTAACTGATCACTCAAACAAGGACAAAGTGGTTTGAGGTCTGGGGGGTAGTAGTACTAGATGGATGCAAAGTACAAGGTGGCACAAGCGTTTGATGCTACTGTCAAACGTTCTTTATATGCAGAATCGCAGAGCGAGAGTTGGTCTGGAACTTGACTCCGCAACGTTGTACTCGAATTGACGAATCGGGTGGTTCCGTGCACATGACTGCCTCCATTCCTGACTGGTGTGGCACTGCATGCTTCCATGGTTTGGAGAAAGCCAGCCATTCTATGATTCGTCTCATTCATGATTCTTTATGCGTTTGGATATGATGGAATTGCAACGCTCACCGGGATGGCAGCGGGATGGAATCTGATGCGATGCATTGCTGTTAGGCCAGTCCAGACTTACCGCGATGGTGCACAAACGTTGCCTCTGGTGTCACACCAATAACCATAATAAAAATAACTCCAGTGTCAGTTAGCACAGTTGCAGGATTACTTTGTCGGTTCACCATTTTGGTGGTTTGAAAGACGGGATATGCGTTTCATCCATAATTGCTAGGGGAGTGTCAGTGTGCCGCAGGCTGAGGTGGGGATTCTACTGCGGGACAAGGACAGTTATATGCCGATATGTTTGAGTTAGCTACGTCTCACTGTTCCACCACCCGATGTGATTACCTGCGGCACGGGCGTGGCGAGAATTACACTGGCTTCCTTGACATTGCCGTTGCGGATACTAGCGTGTTTCTCCCGAGTAGACAGATGTTGCATGTTGTGACATCTTGAAGGTAATGTATTAATAAACTTGTGACTGGTACACAATGTCTATGTGTATAAGGAACCAAATGAAAATGGTATATGCCAAAAGGAAAATGAATAATAATGAAGTCCGGAACGCCATACCGTCCGTGGGTCATCGACAACATGAAGAAGCATAAGCATAAGCATAGACATGAGAAGCATAGCGGACATAGACGGACGTAAAGTGCCATGGGTGAACACCCGGCAACAAACAGAAGGGTATATTCAACAGCATCATGACGCAAAGGGTATAAGGCAAGGTAAAAGCATCATGACACTAATCAGTTCGCGATCGCTTGGTCGTCCGACGCTTAGGAACGTCCCAGTGGTGAAACGAGCGTAGGTGTTCAATCAGATGGTCGCGACGCGGAAACCCATTGCCATCCTTGCGTAGGCATTCTTGTACCGGGCAGTCCTGAAACACGGGGTTGTGGACACTGGTGTGATGCCGTTTCAGGTCGGCGGGACGTGTGAACGCCTTGCCGCAGTCGCGGCACGAGAAGGGTTTGACGGGTCTAGACAGGTCGATTAGATTACGGTCGGAAATTTTTCTGTTAGGGCGGAAGCCATACCTAGAGTTGTCTAATGCGTCGCAAGTCTCTTCCGGAGAGTATACGACCTCGGTGCTGGGAGTGGTGGATTGCGGCGCAATCCATTCCCCGCCCGATACAGGCACTGGAGGTGTTTGTGTTTGAAGAAAAGTGTATGCTTCCGGCGAGTACATAAGAGAAGGAGTGAAGTTGTAGTAGGCGTTGAAAGGGGAGGAATTGACGGATGAGGTGAAGGAGGTGGATTCGTAGGAGGATGGTTCGAAAGAGGGTTGGGTCATGGGCAGATCGGTCGCCGCCATGGTGTACATGGTGTTATCGAAATATCCGAAAGCCGATTGCATGGAGTCATCACTGCTTTCCGAATAGGATCTTTGTTCTAGAGGAGGGCATGATGGAATGCTGTGGTGCTGCGGCGGAAAGGTCAGTTGGGAGTTGACGCGCGAGGGAGCGAACGAGAGAGGTGAGGAGAGGAGGGAAGAGTGGAGACGGATCGAGACCCTGATGATCGGGGAAAACATACCATTGCAGTGGAGGCAAACATGATGTAGTGTGGGATGAGGGGGAAAATCAATTGGAAGGAGGGACAGGACCAGCAGCTCAATGGCCGAATTGTTCTGGAAGAAAAAAGGAAGACTTGCCTGGCCATCGTGACTGGGCCCCGGGTTTTTATAACCACATTTTTCTTCAATTCTTTGATCCAGGTCGACCTACGGAATACGTCGCACTTGCATTAGGCCAGGACGGTGGTCTCCACCATGGAGCCCAAAACCGCCAAAGCCAGACGGTGCTAAGCAACACGAACGCACCCACGGCGACATCATCAGGTGAGCCCGCTCCTATGATCTTCCACTAGGAGTCCGCGCAGATTGGATGGGGGAGGCCGGGAATGCAGGAGGAATCGCAGCCAACACACAGCCCCCCCGGCTCTGGGCGTTCATTGGCTAAGATGAGCCACGAAAGTGAAGCAATCCTGGCTAGTGCTGACGCTAGAAACGCCGAAGAAGCATTCGAAACTTCTTCCAGGCTTCCAGAGGCCTTCCATGGCTCTGATTGGAAGAGACCGAGTCTTGGGACGGAAAATAACCAGCGATGGTGTCCACTCCGGGCCGAGAGAGGAGCCAGACGAGCCAGACAAGGAAGACGGACTGCCTGTGTGGCCTGCTGAAGAAGGAAAAGGACCGGAACGAGGGTCTGCGGTGACACGACAGCGAGACCGCAATATCGTCATAGGGTGCGATCCCCCACAACGACAAAGAGTCGGTGGAGCCCGTCGGCCGTGCTGGAACTGCTGGCTTTTTTGGCCTAGAAAGATTTTCTGGGACGGACTGACGATGATGATGATGATGATGACCATGACCGATGTGGATGTGCTTTTTTTTTTTTTTTTTGTTCTCCCCGTCCCAAGACGCCAGTCTCCTAGTCGGAAACACGTCCGTCTATTCGCCTTGTTATGGTCCGACATGGCCATTCGTTGAATGAAAGGCACGCGGACCGTTCATCGGAAGGCTCCGATAATTAATGTAGTAAACGTAAGAAGATCTGATCCTATTCTTCTCCTGCAATTGATCATTATGATTGATCGCTCGCAAACCACGGTCGCGGAGAGAGCGGCTCCTCCACAAAACAAAAAGTACGGACGAACCACGAGTCTTGTCACGAGAACCTTGAAGAACTTGGGGCTCTGGGGGAGAAGAAAGGCAGATCTGACGGAAGTGTCACTCCTTGCTGAAATTCCCATCAACCTGAGTGGATGGCTTGACCCTGGTGGTGGTGCACTGTGCAGCCTGTTCCTGCTGGACGGGAATTTCGCCATTTCTCCCGACCGACCGAGGAGATGGAGCAAATCGGCACGGGCTTTCCGGGCGTTTCGTCAACGCTTCCCACACAGTTTCTACCCGCCAAGTGCGCGATTCACAGCCTTGTGGTTGGTGCCAAGCGGCGTCTGTCTGGGGAAAACAGCAGGGACTGGTACACTTCTGGCTCCCTATGACGACGACAACCTTGGGGATGGGGGATAATATTATCGCACAGCCCCCCCTTGCGACCGGGGTGAAGGTTGATGATGACCATGCCCCCGGCTAAGTTAGTACCATAGATAGCGGGCAGGATGAAGCTCATCAATGCAAGTGTAAAATGCCTCACATCGGTGCTAATGAATTGCTTCAATCCTTCCCGTGAGTGATTAATATGTCAGAAGGTTTAACAAGTGAGGCGAATGCGCGATATTCTCCTGATAATCTCTCATTTGCTTCACCATCGCGATGGGACAATCTATTCTTGTACAACTGACTGACAATCACAACACCCGAAAGTGGCTTAGCTTGGGTCTCTGTTCACCGCCTGCTACGAATGCGACGAATGCTGCCTGAGGTCTGGCTTCAACGACTACCACAGCATAATTAGATACTCCACTATTGTTCACCGTGCACTTGAATCATTCTACTTAAATCAGGTTTACTGAGAACATAGTGAAACCACGACAGAGCACTGAAATGTAAACTGAAGCAATTCTGAGACCGGCAAAAGTCATTGTCCCGGAGGCTGGGTCGCCAAGGATAGCACTACCATAACCTTCCACTTACAGCAGGCGGTAAGACATGCATAACCCACACTCTCACCACTTGGTGAAGATGCCAACACCCCTATTTTTCCTACTACTTTGTGCCATGTGGATCGCGACAATTCATCCAGTTGTCGGGCATTCCACAGAGCCTCGGACGGAGGACATTATTCCGTACTAAGTCTGTCAAAGTGCGTCACGGGGAAAAGCTATCGGAGAGGTGATTGATTGATCACTGCCGAGGTTTTGCCCTTTCCTGCTCAGACTTCAAAAGGGGAATGAGTTATTAAGTTCGTACTTTTGTACTACACAGTACCGATCTATTTAGTGTTTTCCTTTTTCCTTGGCTTCACTATTGGTTGGATGTGTTCATCACCTTCCAGCCACAGATTATCATCCCACCCCTCTAAGAACTTAGTGCTTGTTCCTATCTTCTTTGTCTAGGTATCCCTGAGTACGGGAGGGAGTACTAGTTAGTCTATCTCTCTGGGCGTTCTGCAAGCACGCACCGCTCACTTTTGACAGGGATTCCCTTGCCGACTTTACCGATCAACAGACACAAATCAAATCAGGTTTGGTCAAGTACTATGAACTTGAAGATTCCATCTCAAATGGTCAATGTACGGTAACAACAAGCATCACTACCTAAAGTCATGGCTGCATCCCATAAGCCACCATGTAAGAACAGCACAGAACTCCCGTGTCTCGTAGACTCGTCCCTGCATGCTCCCCCGAAGACTTGGATGAAACAACAGATCGTTAAACAGATGGCAACACAATACCAATTGCATAGACACATTGATTAAACTGAACTCCCATATTTCCGTGCATCCTTGCTAATAAAGCCAAACCCAACCGACCGAGGCACTTTTCCACTTATCTTCATCGAACCCAGCCATGTACAGAGACCTCTCTTGTTTGCGTATCAATTCGATTACAGTTCATCTTCCAAGTATTTGTAGACGAACTTGAAGTCAGCCTTGCGACGGTTCATCCTGCAAGGATTGTTAGCTGGGTTCTGCGGGTCTTCGGGTTTTCCGAGTGGATTACTTACCATGTACTCTCATAATCGAAGAAGCGATATGTGCCCTGCTCAAACTCCTCCGTGATCGTCTTCGGCTCCTCGTGACGTTGGAACCAGGTTTGATACTGTTTGTGGAAGCGCCAGCTCTGGTTCTTCAACGCCTTGGCCGCGAGATACTGTTGGTAACTGCCTTGTCGGTAGTAGAACAGATAGAACAGCGTATCCGTGTCGATGCGCCCGGTTTCGTACAAGCGCGGATCATCGAAGATGGAGAGCGGTTCCTGAGGATAGTATAAAGGCGTATTGTAAGGGTTTTGAGGCTTGTAATGACGAGGCTTCTCCGCATCGGCAGGCTCCGGGCAGTTCGCGAGAAATGTTGCAAGCATGCGCTGCACTGACGGGGAGGCGTTGGCTGCGCTTGCTGACGCCCGGGACCTCGTGACCTCGAACGACTGAATAAGATCCTGCAGGCCGGGAGGCAGGTGGAAGATCGATTCCTCGCTCTCCTGCTCCTGCTCCTGCTCCTCTTGCTTACTCGTCGCCTCACCATTCGTCGCAGGTTGCTCCTTGGCAGCTGCTGGGGCCTCAACTTTATCCATTGTATGTGACGATGTGCTCGCAGCAGCCACGTTGGGGCTGACAGAAGGTGTTTTTGATCGTGCACCGGTGATGTCCTCCGCCGCTATCGTGAGAACCGGCGCGGCCTTGGATGTAGTAGGTTGTACCGATGCAACGCTCGGCGAGGCAGTGGCTGAAGCTTTGTTTGCAGGCACAGCGTGCGGGAAAGCGGGGCTTGCGCCTGGAGGTGGCGGAAGTGGTGCAATGCCCACCCCGTTCTTGTCACTTGCAGCAGCTGCAGCGGCAGCGGACGCGTACTTGAGTGTTTCTCCGGGGAGGCGGGTAGGCGGTGGTGCGGGTTTCATGCCTGAGGCGGCAGTCGTGGAGGTCGACGGATGAAGTGTTGCTAACACAGGTAGAGGGGACTTCATCTGTGCAGATGGCCTTCGTAGTCCTGCGCTCTCACCCTTGTTGACCTTGGGCTTGATTTCCGGCTCCTCGTCTTGAATCGACTGGGTGTCTTGCGAGGATACTTTATCGTTGTCCCCTGTCATGCCGAACTGCACCTCTGCCTCGTTGTCCAGGTTCAGGTCGTCGTACAAGGTTTCATCCTCACCAGAGTAGTCAATGTTGTGCCCATCCTCCACATAGTACTTAATGCTTTCCTTGATATCCAGCACCTGAGCAACTTCGAGGTTGCCGTTCTGCAGCGACCGTAGCAACAGTTCCAACTTATTGACATGCCACTTATGGCGTTCTGTTAAGCGTGAAAGGTCTGATAGGCGATTCGTCTTGGCCACGTCCTTCTTGCCCTTCTTCATTTGCATGTGGAGCGTTTCCTCTTCCGCTTCGAAGGCCTCGATCTTCTGTTGCAGCTCGTCCACCATATTCGATAGGAAGTCGCAAGTCTCGACCTTCTCCTTCTCTTTAGGATCTAATCTCGATGCAGCCGACAACCCTTCTTTCGAATATGCCTTTGTCTTCATCTCCTTCTCTACTGCCTTGAACTGTTCCATGCACTATCAGACAACACAAGTTAGCAGCAGCCCCTCATTGAGTAAGCGCTTCAACAGGGATCGGATAAGCCCACAGTCTCAATGGCCCTGCGCTGCTCTAGCAGCGGCCCCTTATCCTTGACCTCGTTTCCTGATGCCCATGACTTGATTTGGTCACGATATCGTTGTAACTTCTTGATCTCCCGTTTCAGGTTCTCCTCGAGCTTATCCCGTTGCGTGATATTTGATGTTGACCGGATCTTCTCATAGATACCCTCGAATGTTTGAATGCCTTCAGCGACCTTCTTGAAGGTCTTGTCAATCTCCTGCTGCGTCTTCCGGGACGTCATTGCTGCGATTTACCATGCACAGGTCGGTAAATCTCGAAGGCTGGTCAGGATAATGGTAGCAGGAGGATGCGGGAGGGGGTAGGAGGAATGAAACAGAGGGAGATGAGTGCGTATGTAAAGAAAAGAAGAACACTATGAGAACGCGTCGCGATGCAACTCTCAACACCAAACGCGCGCGAGCGTGTCTGTATTTGCGAAGCTCTTCAGACGAGTGAATCTCCTGATACTTTGTCTGGTCGTCCAGAAGCTGGGATAGAGGCCTAAAAGGGTAGGCGGTCACAAGCGCTCACAAGCACTCACATTCATGCCCGTCTCTACCTACGCCGGAGGCGAAACCAGGATCGAGATCCAGCCATTTCGCACAGTTGCTCATGTTACTGTGGATCTGATTGATTATGCTAATGATCTAGCCCTTACAGGATGATTTACATCTGCCTCCGGTTCCGCTAATGTCCTGAGATTATTAGGTCTGTGTGCTTCCCGTTTTCAGTATCCCGCCGCATTTGGTCCGTCCGCTGATCATCAAGTGACTGACTTTCCCATTTCATAGAAAGCGCAACAACATTTTCGACGGTCTTCAAAGTCCTGCTTCTTCAGCGAACGCTGCCTTACCCATCTGACCTTCATTCGTCTCACCATATATCACCATGAAAGGTGCGCGCAATGCAATTTCCCCCGGACCCAATAGCCATTAACTAATATGCGTCGCCTCAGCCGTCCTACAACGAGTCAAGTCCGCCTCGGTCACCGTGGATGGCCACCTAATCTCCTCGATCGGACAAGGCATCCTTGTCCTCGCCGGCGTGGGAAAGGAAGATACTGAGAAGGATGCCGACTCAATGATCGGGCGGGTATTAAAGGCCAAGCTGTGGCCCGACGAGAACGATAAATCGGTACGCATACCATGAAACATACAACCAAAACCCTTCCCCGCAATCACAATCAACTATATCTAACCACGTCACTCAACCACCAGTGGAAGAAGAACGTGCAGGACATAAATGGAGAGATCCTCTGCGGTATGCACAACCCCACCAAACCCTCTAAACCAACAACCCACCCACTAACATTAACGAACTATCCAGTATCCCAATTTACACTCTACGGCCATTTGAAAAAGGGCAAGCAGCCTGACTTCCATGAAGCCGCCGATGCGGAGACCGCGCGCAAACTGTATGATTATTTCATTCAGCGGTTGAGCGACTCGTACAAACCCGAACGGGTGAAGAACGGGGTCTTCCAGGCGATGATGGAGGTCGAATTGAAGAACGACGGGCCGGTGGGTGTAGATTACCGCAGTGAAGATGCGGTGGTAAAGCTCTTGCCTTCTCCTCTTCCTGCCACATCCTACCAAGTTTTTGATATATGCTAACCGTTCTGTGTTTGTTCTCAGGTTACGATCGAGATCAATACGCAATTACCGAAGAAGGAGAAAAAGGAACAACCGCCGGGTAAAGACGATGGGAAGCCGCAGACGTTCGAGTTCAAGTTGCCGGCGGAGTTGATGGAGTGAAATACAGCGATCAATGAATGAATGGATGAATATATGTTGATTTTCCTGGGGTTGGAACAAGATAATTGTGGCTATGACTACGGACGGACCTACCTCCTTCAAGTCAAATTGTATATACCATGTGATACCAATCAATAGATGCGAGGCATAGACGGGTGTGCTATGTAACCGGTTAAATTCTGCTATGTAGAGCATCTACTTCGTACCACTTGTAGAAGTATTTGGAGTATAATCTATGCTTTTTCCCGACACGGTCTTCGTAGGCTCTGGGGGTATCACCTGCAAAGATGCGATTGGTCCAACTTCTGGCAGGCGAGGATTTACTTAATTGCTTTTAGACCCCATATAGTACAGATGACCGGGTCATGTGTCATAACCACAGACCGGAAGAAGCCTACAAATGTCCAGATAGATTCAACGATACGTTCATCGACCTGGTTTCGCAGCGCATAACGCTACCATACCTACGTGACTCGATTCCTTTTCTATTGTACAGAGTGCTCTGGTCTGCTGAACCGCATAGCCTAGTGGACGCTAGAAGCCACCTCGAATCGAAGCGCAAAGCCCGTACGTCGTTGCATAACCGCTGAGGATAAGTAAAGGTCTTTGAAAAATTCCTATTGTGCACCAATCCAATGCAATGGTTGTAAGAGAGATTAGACTCAGTTCTCACTTTTCACCCAAGGCCGGGAATTTAAGAAATGGGAAAATTAAATCATGCAATCATGAATCATGACGTTGGTCTCTTCACGAGAAGAACTTCTGAGCGGTAGCCCTCTCGCGAGCCTGGCGGTCCTTGACGGCCTTCTTGACCCGGGCAATCTCGTTGGTAATGCCAGCATCACCAGGAGCCAGCTGAGAGGCCTCCTGGAGATCCTTGAGAGCCTCGTCCTCCTCCTTCAGACCGCTGTAGGCCACCGCGCGGCGGTAGTAAGCCTTGGCCTTGTCGGCATCCTTGGCGTTCGCAGCAGCAGCCGTTTCGAGAGCATAGGTAGCCCAGGTCTGGCCGTTCTTGAACTGACCAAGCTTGTTAGCAAGCAGAGATGAGTTCGAGTGCAGAGTGAAGCGGAGGGCCTTCATCTGGGGGTCCAGATCCTTGGGGTCCTGCTCATCGGGCTCAGGGAACTCGTTGAGATAACGCAAACCCTTCTGGTACTTCTCGAGACCGAGGGTCAGGTTTCCGCTCTTGAAAGCGGTGTTGCCGAAGTTCTTGAGCTCAGAAGCGATCTTAAAGCAGACAGGGGCGCTCAGCTCCTCGCCCTGGTGGTCATCGGGGAAGTCCTCATAAGGATCGCCAGTCGCATCGGGGATCTGCTTATCAGCGTTTTCGTACTCGTCACCGGTGAGCTCTCCGCAGTCGACGATAGTGACATCGGTGGTGGGCTTGTCGGCCTGGGTAGACATATTCTCGACCTTGCGGACAACGCTCTTGCCGTTGATCACCTCACCGAAGACAACGTGCTTGCCGTCCAGGTGGGGGGTGGGCACGGTTGTGATGAAGAACTGACTGCCGTTGGTGCCGGGGCCGGAGTTGGCCATGGAGAGAAGGAAGGGGCGGTCATGCTTAAGGTCGAAGTTCTCGTCGGGGAATTTCTCTCCATAGATCGACTCGCCGCCCGTGCCGTTGAACGCGGTGAAGTCACCACCCTGGATCATGAACTGCTTGATGACACGGTGGAAAATGGAGCCTATTCAAAGACTGCAATTTAGCGATGTTCTGGTGTTTTCGTGTAGTTTTCGTGTACACGGCCCCGCCGGAGCGGGGGAGGGGAAGGAAAAATTGAGGCTGCCGGATTGGATCGCCGTACCTTTGAAGTGCAATGGCTTGCCCTGCTTGCCCATGCCCTTTTCGCCAGTGCACAGAGCCCGGAAATTCTCCGCGGTCTTGGGAACGACTATTTGCCCATGGTTAGGAATATGCGCGTAATTACTCTACGGGAGAGCCTGCACGGTACCATCGTTGAACTGCATAGGCGGGGTAGTTAGCGAGACTGGATCAAGCACGACAGGCAAATGCTGGACAGGTAGGAAGTAGACATACCAGTTCAAGAGCAATGCGACCGGTCTGCTGTTTACCGATCTGGATGTCGAAGAAAACACGGGGGCGGCCTGTGAGTTAAGCGCAATCAGTAATCTGCTGTTGAGGCTGCTTCCCCCGCTTTCGAAGAATCGAACGTACGCTCAGACTCGGCCATTATGGTGGTTGGAAGGAGTTGATGGGTGAAGAGGAAGGTAGAGAAGAAAGTTACACGAAGGGAGAAGCTGTAGAAACAGGGATGGGACAAATGAGAGAGGTTGAGGGAAGAGGAAGAGCTAAGGTGCGGAGTTGAACGAGGTAAAGAGGAGAGGAAGTGGGCTGGACCAGCCTTTGGCTGCGATGCTTCAAGAAGCTTCCATCGCATCTTCTTCCCCGGTGCCCGGCCGCTTCCTTCCACGGAATGTCGACCATTCCCTCTCACTAACCCCCAAGCTTCTTGTCACCAGCCGGCGCTTATTTTTGGGAATTGAAATAGAGAGATCTAGGATCTACCATCCGTTCATCTCCAGTGGAGCACCGGCCTGTCAGTCTGGGGCAACGCCATGATCAGGACGGCTTCTCCCGTTCCCTGCCTCCATTGCCTTAAGACAAACAATAGTATACAAGGATTTTATTCACGCTGCAATTTACAGCCACGCATTACTTTGTCGCTAAAATACTATCTGGCACTCAATTGCAAAGCATCGCTCCCATACATTGCGTTGGAAGCGATGGTGCAGACTGTCCAGTGATCATTTGCAGGAAATTGCTCAACCCAGTTAACAGCCACTGGTTATTAACAAACCATCCTATCGGAGTGATGCTGATGCGTATATGATCCAGGTTTAATATGATATGGTTCTGCCTAACCATGGGGCTGATTCCTTACTATTGCAAGGATCCTGTCTTATGGGATCTTGAGACCTTTATTGAGATGAAACACATGAGATCAGAGGTCCGGCCCCTTGGTTCTAAGGTTGGTGCTTAGCCAGCTACAAGCTATAGTCTTGTTTTGGACTTGCATGAAGAAGCCAGTTTCCCATTCGTTTTATGTGCCGAGTTTCTGCCACTTGCCTGTGCTGTACTGCAGTATCTGGGAGTCCGAGCTTGTAATTCTCACATGCATCCACAGGCATACTGCAGCAACTATAATAGTACAACTGCAAGGTACTCAGTATTCTCTAGATAATCAAGGCAGTCCAGCTAAACTAGCGCAAGGCAGCTATCATGTGTGGGCGATTGGACAACAACAAACAACATTATTAACAGCATGACAGCCTATGATACTTTGAACTACAATTTAAGTAGCAAGCTATCAGAAAATACAATAATTTTCGAGGGAGAGAAGTATTTATGGAAGGTATAATCATAAGCTGATATTTCATGGCAATATCACTATTTACATTTCGCTCTCATACATGACCGCTCATCTATAGCCGGCTCTTGATCTTGGTCCATTCAGTTTCGCCAACCGTCTGGAAGTCCATAACCGCATCTGGTCCTCCGAAACGGTTCTGTGTCGACTTCCAGTCTCTGTCGACCGCTGTTTCTGGCCTCCACCGAACGACATGTTTTAGCTCATCTTGTAGGTGACCCTCCAGTGCATCCACAATGAACCCTCCAATAGTGGGCATCTGCATAGCCCCGTTCCCAGAAGCTCCCACGGCGACCAGCAGTGAAGGGTGGTCAGGATGTTTATCGATCAAAAAGGCGCGATCTACCGTGTCAGCATCCCAGCAGATACGGGCAAATACCAGCGGACGGTCGGCCAAGTGTGGCATTGTATCCCGCAGGAAGTCCTTAACGCGAGCTTCGGCCTCCAGGGGAATTTGATGCTTCGCAAATGGGATGCTTCTGATCTCGCCGGATCTTGCAGGGTCTGGAATAAAGTTACAGTATCCAGGATGCTCGTCACAGATCTTCAGTTCGTGCTTATCCTCATCAGGCTCCATGAAGAACCCCTTCGCAATATTGAAAAGCACGGGTAAATCCTTGTACTGCTTGGCCTCCTCAGGGGTCATCTGAATATGAGAGAGCGTCCAGGCAGTAGGACGCAGCTGTTTCTTGAAATCCAGGAGACGGTCACTTCCCGCACCCGCTGCCAAAATGGTTTGGTCTGCTCGATGAATGACCCCATCGGACGTTTTAGCTCCAACCACATCTCCGTTCTCGTATACTAGTGATACAACGTTCCCCTGGGGAGATCCAGTGATGAAGTTGATCCCAAGACGCTTGGCTTCAGTGTACGCAGAGATCATGGCTTTCTTGGCATGAATCCATCCGGCACCCGACTTGTTCAACCAGCCCTTCCAGCCAGGAAACTCGCCAGTGAGAACACCTGGAGGCATTGTCTTTCGGAAGTCTTCAGCTGTCTTCAATTCGACAAAGTCTGCATCAGATGACTCGATTTCGTCTTTGCGGATGTGCTCAATGAGTGCCGGGGTATGACCGGACACTATGACACCGGTCTCATGAAAGTACTGCTTGAAAACAGGATCCGTCCGCCACGCTTTCAGAGCGGCACGAGTGCACGTCGCGAACGCAATGCTGCGTGGACTTTCTTCGCCTGCTGTTGGAGTTGTTAGCGATGGAAGATGGCCATTAACTGAACGGTGCAGACATACCTTTGGGCTCCTTGTGTTCCATGATCTTGTTGATATCATTGCCGGCTGCGATTGCGGATGGGACCGTGTAGGGGTCTAGAACTGTGACATGCTTATATCCGCGACGAGCCAAATGCAAAGCAGTAGAACAACCCCATACACCCGCTCCCACCACGAGGATGGTAGAATCATGGGTTACCGTGGAGGGTGCCATGCTGACTGTTATTGTAATTTGTCTTTAACTGATTCTCGCAGTGATTTGGAGGTTTGAGGTGGACGGGCAACGAGGCCGTATTTCAACGGCGCCCTTACATCAGATGGTATCCACTGAGTGCCAACTAACTGCCAGCATTGGGCACATTGGGGACCTGGCTGGGCCTTATCCGGAGTCCATAGTCCCGCTGAAGATGGAAGCAACTCAAACCAGGCCACAGAATAGTGTCCGTGCCGGGGTTCCCGATCTAGATTAGCGTCCCGGTTGGACCTTCCTTGGGGTCTCCGTATCACTCGGTCTTCTCGTCCATCATCCATTCATGACCCCCAGATGCCTGGAGATAATCGCGTCAATGATCGTCCGGGATTTTTCCGTGGACGCTATCAAGCTCGCCTACATCAATGATCCACTCGCGTGCGGATGATACCGACTTCGAGCCATGTCAAACCGGCGAAATCATGCAGCTTCTCCGCATTTTCCTCCGCCTCGGCAGGCTTAATCGATATCAACCGCCCAGATAACCTTTCGTTTGGAGCTTCCTCCATGACTCAACTTATCTGAGAATGACTATCTTCGCAATACTTCTCGTGTCTCTCCGTCTCCACCCCTACCTTATCACCTCGGGTATGCTCCATTCAGCCGATTCTGATTCTTTTGCCGCTGGCTTTCCGCGAGAGCAATGGCAGACGAGAGGAGGCAAATGATCATCCCCTGTTATCGAGCTTGGCCATACTGATACGCTCGGGATGACCATCCAATCGGACGCCAAAAAGGGACTTCAAGGGCTCTATATACTTCGACGGGGTCGTATGCAGGTCTAGTATGGTTGTGACCGCTAGTAGTCCTCATCAGCCTTAAAAAGACGCTTCAACCCCCTCATGGCTGCCTCCCTAGTTTTATATTAACTCACACGATCAAAATGGCTCGCTCTGATGCTATAGATACAGATGTTCCAGGAACGGTGTACCTGGTTGATGGTAGGCTCTTTCTATAAGCTGCATTCAATCACTACTGACGTCGAACTCAGCAACGGGGAGTTTGAGAGATGTAGCTCATGCTGGGACGCAAGATGTCCTTCTTATCCCTCAGCCTACATCCTTTTCAGCTGATCCTCTGGTGGGTAGCAGATGAAGGGAACCTATGGCACTTAGTTCGTGCTGACCCAATTTAGAACTGGCCTCTTTACAAGAAATACTGGACCCTCTTCCTGATCTCCATGTATGCATGCGTTAACTCCTTTGGGGAGAACAACTGGGGTGCGGCATGGACAACTATATCTGATGATACTGGTGTGAGCCTGAACAATATGAACGGTGGCTCCGCTTTATGGGCTTCTTCAACATTATCTGGATCCCTACGGCCATGAGATTTGGACGCAAAATTGTCTACATACTTAGTTTGCTGTTCGTCCTTGGAAGTGGTATCTGGGGTGGCTTCTATCAGGGTGTTTCGCAATACTACATTATGATGGTGGTCAACGGGATCGGAACTGCGGCCTATCAAGCTCTGATCCAGCTGACTGTATGCTACGTTTCTGAAATGCTCACTTCGGTATGCTAACACATCTTAGATTTTCGACGTGTTTTTCACTCATGAGCGCGGCCGAATGCTGTCCATCTATATTTTCTTTCAACAGCTTGGATCTATTATCGGGCTGATCTGTGGCGGTTACATTTCTGACGGCATTGGCTGGAGATGGAGTATGCCCATCGTGTCGATAGCATGCGTCAGTGTCCTTGTACCCAGATTAGTCTGCTATAATCAGACAGCTAACTTTTAACAGGCTGTCTTGATTCTTCTCTTTATCTTTACTTTTGATGACACGATGTTCCCGAGGTATCGCTTTTCGGGTGAGACACCTCAGCGAACCACCAAGGCCGAAAACGAGACAGCTCGCACTCCATCTGACACCCCAACCACGGAGGGAAAAGATTCCAAGGTTGAACCGCCGATGTCCATCGTGGAAAGTCGCACTGTCGGGGAGATGGACATGCCTCCGCGAACCTACCTCCAAAAGATGTCTCCGGTTCACTACTTCAAAGACGACAACACAACTTGGTACCAGTACTTTCGCCGTCCCTTCTTTCTTTTCGCGTTTCCCAATATTCTTCTAGCCGGTATTCAATTTGCATTTGGCTGCACTGCAGGTATTGTCTCGTTTAATACCATCTCTGAGATCATGACGGAGGCACCATATAACTGGAGTGCCGGTTCTGCTGGCCTAATCTTCTTGGCAGCACTGGTTGGCAACTTTCTTGGGTATGATGTATCCTATCACTAGTTTCATGAAAAATGCTAATCTTGTGACAGCATGGGTATTGGATCACTGTCTGATTGGGTTGTCGTCTTTTTGGCACGTCGGAACAAGGGTTATAAGGAACCCGAGATGCGTTTATGGACGTATTCTATCCCCCTTGTACTTGCTGCGGTTGGCTATTTCGTCTACGGCTGGGGTGCTACCGAGGGGCTTCACTGGATGTCCATTGCAGTTGGCCTGTGCTGCATGATTGCTCAGCAGGTATCCGCCACCAGTATCGCAACCGCATACGCAATGGAGTGCTTCGAACAGGTAAGCCTTTTACATCCACAATCTTGTACTAGGTGGCTAATGCTCTCCGTCCAGATCTCTGGTGAGCTCGTCATTGTACTGGCATGCTGCTCATCGATAATCAACTTTGTCATCTCCTTTACGGTGCAGGATTTCATCGACGGCACCAACTACGGCTGGACCTTTACCTTCTATGGTATCATGGTTGTCCTTTCGATGGCTGCGGGTGCTCCGATGATTATCTGGGGTAAGGATTGGCGGCGGAAATGTAAGCCTCGGTATGAGAAGTTTTTGGCCGAAACAGGACGTCAGTGAGGACATCGCCATACCTCTGTTTGAATGACCTTTATGATTTAATGCATTGCTGTTCATTAAGATGTGTATGCCTACTAGCATCATCTACTCTGAGAATATGTTTCATAAATACAACAATCATTTCGATGCGGAACTCACACCAGATACCCGAGAGTCTAGGACGTTTCACATAGTCAGCTCAAGTCACAGTCCATTGCCACATCAATCACTTGCGAAACATGTCTATACTATCCGATCTCACTGCCCCTCACCACCACCCTTAGCACTAATAACCCTAACCCTCTCCACCAAAGGACTCCTATCCAGATACACCGTGAAAAACCTCATCTTATCGTCATCCACCCCCTTCCCAAAGATTGCTATACCCTGAACACTAACCACCTTCTTCTCATCATCACCCTTCAAAACGTACTCAATAGTCGCCTCCTGATAGATGCGATCAGGAAGAACGTCCACATGACCAATAGTATGCTTCATGCTCTCCAGGATCGTAGACTGCTCTTTGAAGAAGTTGATGATTGCTTCCTGGCCCTTGATCGGAGAGTGGCCTGGGAATCTCATCTCGCAGTCTGGAGCATAGAATTTAGGAACGGCGACTTCGGGTGTGAGTTGGTCGCCTAGGGAGTGATAATCCTGGAGCCAGGATTTGGCTGCGAGAAGGGTTTGGTTGGTGGTGGTGTTAGACATTGTTTCTTTCTTAGGATGAGATGGGTGCTGAGTAAAGTTAGCTGGAATGGGAAAGATGAAAACTAAGGTGGGATGAAGATGGATTTACGAGAGATGGTAGGGGCGATTAATGGTTTCTGATTACTGCTATTTA
Source organism: Aspergillus welwitschiae (assembly GCF_003344945.1). Lineage (NCBI taxonomy): Eukaryota > Fungi > Ascomycota > Eurotiomycetes > Eurotiales > Aspergillaceae > Aspergillus > Aspergillus welwitschiae. The sequence continues at coordinate 1,112,403 of NW_020798695.1, forward strand.
GTTTTTGGTGATTATAAACGGTATTTATATGTAGTGTTGGTTGGTGACCATCATTCTCACTCAGTATGACGAGGAATTTTGGGATGAGCTGATTGGTGTATTGTAGTGGTTACTCGTGGTTGATTTATAATGAATGCTTGATGCCGCTGCGTGCTTATGTGCCTGGTTATATTGGGGAGTTTGGTATTTTTTGGTGAATTTGGAAGGAGAGATTCAATGTGATATACTTTCTAACCTTGAAAATATAGGCGAATAAATATCTCCATCGCAATTATGTACGAGTCATGACCGATGTTATCTGCAAACAAAGCACCATCCCGCGCACGGGTGCTATACGGCCAGTTTTGGCTTAAGATTGTCATTGGTCTTTAGGCAAGACTCATCATGATTCTTTAGTAGACTAGCTTATGGTCATGTCCTAGCAAATTATTTCGAATCAAGAAAACCAGGATGATGTTTTTTGAAAGAAGACATAACGGGACATCATAAAGATGTAGAAAAACAACAGAAAGTATTATGGCTGCGATATACTTTAACTACTTCCACACCAAGATAAGGCTGTACCTTAAGTACGCAACATATTGAACGAAGTAGTCTCTTGTATCGATAAAAGCACGAAAAATACAAGCAGCGAATCAGATAACGCAGTGGTTTGCAGCTTCAGCATCATTGGTCTAGTGGTAGAATTCATCGTTGCCATCGATGAGGCCCGTGTTCGATTCACGGATGATGCACTCTCTTTTTCTTTTTGCACTTTTCTCTTTCCCGGCCCAACTTACTCAGAGACACATGCAATGCGGGTAAACATGATGATGTTGCTGCCCTACCTGTCATGTCTGTGAATGAGGCATGTTGACGTCGTTGTTGATTTCCTCTCGGAGGATCGACCATCGTCTATCTATCTCCATGCCAAGAAGGCTTCTCCACAGAGCAAGAACCGGAGTATCATCCCATTTCCTTTTCTCTTCTAGCTCCAATATATAATCGCTCCAATGAGATAGGAGGATGCGCATTCGAATGTATCCCGATCAAGGTGTCATGAACTAGATTGCGGGGATGGTGTTATGGAGAGATTTTTCCAAGACAATTTCTTCCGTCTTTGAACAATCACTCACCGGATTATAACGCTTAATCCACAGCAGTGTTAAAGAACGGAAGCTCCCAGCCGGCTGCTGGTACAACTTTGTCGCCTGGGATTCACATGGATGCTAGACAAAGATCTTTATCGCGCAAATCACCCAAAGATTAATCTTCTGTGGAATATTCATCGTCTCCTGCATTCAAATTCTTCACTAATGTTCCTCCCATCCACATCGATCATATGTAGGTCAGTGGAGAGGCAATGACAGGTCAGCGATCATGCTGAATAGCCATCCTAAGCTCTCGCGTCTTGAGCTCCTAACGCAAAGCTGGACCGAAAAGTTGTGATCGTTGGAGATTTCGCGAAACAAAAGTGTATGCTCTTGATCAACAGCCATGTTGTTTAGCTGTGCTGACACCACTGCAGACCAACTTGATAGCCCTGTCACGCATCTTTTCAAAGCTGAAGAATGCCTCTGGACAGCGTATATCAGATGTGACAAGATAATCCAGGAATAGTTTATTGTATCGATTATCAGTTCTATCTGGTACGACAGGTGAAAGCTTCTGAAATTCCAAGCTCCAACCGCAGCGAACTGATGAGCGATAACCCATAATGCACCTATATGCATGCATCTGCATGTCGGATGGTCATGCGGGCCTCCCGAGCAATGTATCGGCAGCACTTTCTTTATCGAGTAAGACCAACAGTCCGTGCACTTTCTTTATCTGTCTGAGATGCTGCAACTTGCATATGAAGGCCTTCCGTCTGCTTGTACCCCAGGGTCTCATCGGCATTATCACCATTTGACAAATGCCGGAATCGCTCCTTGCGCCTTGCCAGACGGCTTCTTTCACGCTGTTACTCAGTGTTCCTTACGTCAAGATGCTACGCTGTGATAGGACTATCATGATGCATTCTAAGAAACACCAAATAACAACTAAATATTAAGCTATCATCGGTACTTGCTTTTCTCCGCTTGGCAACCCCGCATCAATGACTCCAACGGGCTGTTATCTCTGATCCCTCTGCTGCATCTCCGTGCGATAAGCCTCGTTTCCGAATGTCGCTGCAATGGGGAGGTGCCCGTAAGGGGTAGGGTAATGCGGGATGTGAATATAATGATAAGACTTGTGTGTCCCATGCATCGGTGGCTACATCACAAACGAGGAATTTGGCTTGCCGTTACATCACAGCTGGTATGGCGAATTATCAGCGAGAGCAGGAGCCCATCTGGGCTCCGGGCACAGTCACCCTCGAAGATAGTAAGAGCTCTTCTGGATAAGTGCATGTATAGGACTGACCACGGGTAGTCCACGGCAGCAGTGTGGTCCTCTTCCCTACTCCTTCGGATGACCCGGATGACCCTTTGAATTGGTCCAAGGCACGGAAGACTCTCAACTACACTCTAGTCAGCCTATTTGTTCTCTTCACCTTCGTGGAGCTAGACATAGGTTTCACCGCATGGGGTCCGATGGAAACAGAGCTTGGCTTCACAGTGGACCAGCTCAATGCCGGTACAGCGACCAACTACGGTGGTCTTGCTGTCGGATGCTTTTTTCTGCTCCCTCTCGCCCGTAAATATGGCCGTCGCCCTATCTATATCTTTGCCTCAGCATTGCAGCTGGCTGCGAGCGTGTGGAATGCCAAGGTCTTTACCTTCGGTGACTACATCGGAGCGATGCTGATTTCCGGTCTGGGTGGTGCTATCAGCGAGATCATTGTACAAATGACCGTAGCTGATCTTTTCTTCGTCCACCAACATGCCACCATGAACGGCTTATTTGTGCTCTTTCAGTCAGTTGGAGCCTTTCTGGGACCTGTCGCCTCAGGATATGTCGTGGAATCCCAGGGTTGGCGGTGGACATGGTGGTGGTGCGTGATCTTCTTCGCCGTTATCCTGCTGTGTGTGATTTTCCTTTTCGAAGAATCCAAGTTTCTCCCAATTTTGGATGCCCAGGAAATTATTCCAGATGTACAGGTATCTGGTGTGGAAGAACCTGAGTGCTCTGAGGCTCCTAAGGGCAGGCTGTCATCCGATGATAAGAAAGGGTTCGAACGATCCGTGGAAAGATGTGCTACCACGCGGCCTGGAAGTGAGCTAAAGACCTACCTTCAGAGAATGGCTCTCTTCACACCGTCTGATGAATCTATATGGCCTCACGTGTGGCAGCCGGCTGTCATTCTGTTTACTTTCCCGGCAGTGACATATACTGCACTTACATACGGCTCCACTCTGTGTTGGTTTGCAGTCATGACGTCGCTCCAAGCGACATATATGATTCTTCCGCCGTACAACTTTAGTTCAGTCGGCATCGGCTTGATGAATGTGGCGCCATTCATTGGCAGCCTATTAGGCTTTCCGATTTCAGGTTATCTGAGCGACAAGTCCATCCTTTGGTTGTCCAAGAGAAACAATGGCATTTACGAGCCTGAGATGCGTCTTTGGCTTTCGCTTCCTATAATAGCTTTGGGTCCAGGATCGATACTGATGTTTGGTCTTGGGCTTGCATATGTACGTTTCTACTACTCTGTACCTTTCCATGGTTGGCTAACATTCTCATAGGGTGCTCACTGGGTTGTACTAGCAGTTGGCTATGGTATCTTTGGGTTTGTTCTTTCGTGCAGCAGTGGTATCTCACTGTCCTATCTCATGGATTGCTACCAGGATGTGAGTACATACAGTCCCTCCTTTGGATAAGTATAATCACGAACACTAACGCGAATGTATAATAGATCGTTGGCGACACTCTAGTCGGTGTAGTCTTCATGCGAAATGTGATTGCTGTCATTGTTCTCTTCACTTTGACACCCTGGGTTAATGGTATGGGCATGCAGAACCTTCACATCTTGATTGCGGTTGTGGCGTTTTTCATCTACTCGATCCCAATTCCCCTATTGATCTGGGGGAAGAGGGCGCGTATTGCTACTGCATCGACTTATCGGAGGATGGCAGAGAATCAGAGCGACAATCGGGTGGTATGACGTACAAGCTATCCCTTTCTCAGAAGAAGTAGACTATCAGAATCTCTATATTTACAGAGTCATTCACAATGTAGCAGCTCTATACCAATTCTTTCGTAAGACTTTATTACTGTATAAGCTCGAGCTCTGGAGTAGTAAATTCCTCAACTCAGTCCAGTGTTTACTCTCGACTTGAAGTTTATAGAATATTGACCTCTCAGCATCTCAAGTAATATTGGCCTGCATCCAAACGCACACCTTACAAACACTCAAGCTTCCACAACCCATCCCAAACACCACATACTCTCTTCCTCTCCCCAACACCATTCCTACAACTCCAACCCACCCACCTACTTCGAACAACTACTTCGAACTAAACGCGCAACTCCCCATATCCAACCTGACCACCTCCGCCTCAGGCCTAATATCAAAATCAAAAATATCCATCGGCACCCCCAGCGTCGTACACGCATTGGGAATATCCACCAACCCCGCAATATGCCCTTGCACCGGCGCACAACTCAACAACAAATAGATCTGATAATCACTATACCCATACCGTCTCAAATACTCAATCACCCTCAAACAAGTCTGTCTATACGCAACAGTCGCATCAAGATAATGCTGCTTGCCATTCTCATCGACCGAGAACCCCTCGAACGTGAGATACCTCCCCGGTCCGAACTGGGGCTCCACAGGCCCCGGGTGGAAAATGGGAGACTTCATGCCCATTTTCTCCATACCTCCTTTAAGGACCGTGAACTTGAGAGTGATTATCCCTGCCATTTCGATCGCTCCGCAGAAGGATATCTCCCCGTCGCCTTGGCTGAAGTGTAGATCGCCGACGGAGAATTTGGCCCCCGGGACGTGTACCGGAAGGTAGACTTTTGAGCCCCGGGAGAGGTTCTTGATGTCGCAGTTGCCGCCATGTTCGGGGCGGCCCTGTACTTTTGTTAGTATTAACTGGGGGTATTAAAAGGGGGATGGGGGAAATACAGGAATAGTTCTCGCCCCCTCTTTCGCTATCTTCGCCTTCACCTCCTCGTCCGTTGCACTACCTGCATGCGCGCTCTTCGGCTCCGGAGGCTTCGCAACGTCTCGTCCAAGGGTAGTATTGGCAGCGATGAGCTCTCCCTCGCGACGATTCCACTCTGCCAGGACCTCAGCAGATGGCGCACATCCCAGTATACCGGGGTGAATGAGACCTGCGAATCGGACGTGCGGGATGTGCCGCGAGGAGCAGAAGATGCCTTCGAAGTCCCAGATGGCTTTTGCACTGCACATATCCCCGCCTTTTCATTAGCATCATCAATTATTTATACATGCTGAAGTCTGTAAGGAAGGAGAGGATATCATACGCTTCCGGATAAATCTCATCCAAAAACCCACCCCCATTACTCTTCTCAAAGATACCCGTGAACCCCCACGGCTGGTCCTCGAAGGGCTGCACATCTTGAATCTCGACGAGGAGGACATCGCCTGGCTCTGCAGTCTCAATCTCAAATGGGCCGGAGAGGTAGTGGATCTGCGTGAGGTCGACGTTTTTGATGTCGTCGGCCGAATCGTTGTTCTTGATTTGGCCGCCCGTCCAGTCGAGACATTCGATTTTGACGACTTCGTTGTTGGCGATTTTGGCGTAGGAGGGGACTATTTGTATACAATTCTTGATTAGATTGGTGGTTAGTATGGAGGGAGAGGAGTAGTACCGTCTGGATGCCATCTGTTCTACAAGGATGGGTTAGTGCTACGATTGTGTTACTGCTTATACGGTTCATGGAGCACTTACGTGGAGGCCAGGCTGCTCCCAGGCTGGCTTGTTCAGATCAACTGAGAGAGCGGTGCGGATCTTCTTGTGGCCCATGGTGGATCTCTGTTGATGCTGTTGATGACGCTTGTAATACTAGATGATGGATTGGATGGACGGATTGGGGGTTAGATGGTGAGATGGAACACTTCCCCTCCGCATGGGTAGGGGAGTCCACCTCTTAATACTACCAGATAAATTGTACTAAACGAATGCAACCAACCCCTCAATCCATGGCACCCGAAACTTCCCCTCACGAACTGGTCCAACTTTGTTTATCACAAGACCGAATAGGAATTACGGAGCGCCGCCCTGCTCCCCTTATCTTATCAGGGTCGACGCGCTTATCAGCGGGGAAAAAAGGATGTGGTTTGATTCCACGGCAGTCTTTTTGTCTATGATAACGATAACCCCAAAACTTATAACAATAAGATGCGTGCATGCTTGCATGCACTATGCAGAACCCTAACTGTAACGTACAGTCTCGACTGTTTGGTTTTCCATAATCAACTTTTGTAGGCAAAACTCCAGTCCTCCTCACGACTCATCCCTCAGCTGCTCGCTTACTCGAATTTCCGGCCCGGCACCTCAGGCGCCTTGGGCTTTTCCTCCTCTACAGCCTTGTTCAGCTGGTCAATGTTGTCCAGCGACAGGCGCAGGAACTCGTGCTTGTTCTTCCAGGTCACCTGGGTCTCTGCGAAGCCCTCCTTCTCCGACGGGGGCGGCGGGGGGTCCGTGACCTTGGTGACGAGATACGCCGTGGCGGCTTGCGCAATGCCGTACAGGAGAACTCCAATGAAGGGAGTCTTCAGCACAACTGTAAATGCAAAGGCGAAACCGAAGAGGACGCCCTGACGGTCGGCGAACCAGCGGTTTCTTTGCTCGGGGGTGAAGGGAACGCGGCTAAAGTAGGGGTCGAGCTGGTTGTCCGTTAGGATTGTTCCATCGATAATGTGGCTAGAGTGACTTACCATCTCACGCATCAGGGTACGAGAGGCGTAGAAGCTGTGCAGGAAGGAAACAACGTAGCTCTTCGGGAAGATCAAGCCAGCTCCGAAGATGACAGCCGCAGGGGTAGTTCCCACAGCATCCTTAAAGGCGAAGAAGGAAGCTGCTGGAGTGGCAAAGCGTCCGACAACAGGCACAAGAGACAAAATGGACACGCCCAGGAGCAGAGCGGCTCGTTGGCCGGACCTCCTAAGGAACACCACGATTCTTTCTTTGGCCGACTTCTTCGGCGCAGTGGACTTGACCTTGCCATCGCCGGCGTTATACATGGAAAGGTTCGGGTAGTACATGGCACGCAGAGTGCTCGGGTCCTCTGCCTTGTGCTTATCGACATAGGTCGTGTCCACCCATTTCAACGATTCCATGAAGCTAACCAATCAGCACGTGCACACTATGTAGAGGAATGGTGGCTTACATTTCATCCAATGTCGGAGTGATGTACCGCATCAACGACATGATGAGGAAGGGGACATGGAGGACAGACTTGGAGAGGAAGTCGAGACCCTCAATGAGGGAGTCGTCCCAAGTTACACTCTCGAGGTCGACAATCCATGAGATGAACCAAAGCCCAATCTTGAGTGCGATGATCTATAGCACACCTTGTCAGTTTCGTTGTTGTGCAAGCGGGTAGCTAGAGGATAGCTAGAGGGTAGTCACATACGGGGATCTGGATGAGGAGCTCGACACCCACACCGACCGCGACAGCAAAGGCGGCCTGTCGAAAGTGGTCGTACTTGAACAGGTCAGGGTTCCGCAATGCGCGAACGGCTGTTCAGCTACGTTAGCTGCGGGTAAAGTAGGACTCGTGCCGTGTTTCCCCAAAGAACCAAGCGGGTAGCTAGCCAGCCATGGCTGTCGATCATGGAACTACTAGGGAACTCGGCCGTGCTGAGCCATTGACATTCAGCACCACGCAGACCCCTATAATTCCAACATCTGCCGCTCCCCCTTTTACGCAAGGCGAAAGAAGTCGCACAGCCATTGGCTACTAGAAGCCCCAGGACTCAAGCAGGCAAAAGGGGCCGGACTTACTTGCAACCACCGTCAGTTGAGCGCCGCGAATCACGGCGTTATGATCGAAATTGCCCATGATGTACACCCAAGAGATACTTGAGTACTTTTGAAGATCAGGGACCGTCTAGCAGAAAGGGAGCATCGTACTATTTATAGTTGTGCGTTGGCTGCCGAGGGGGAAACAGCCACAGGCAACCACATAATGCTAAGGCAATGACGCGCGGGTGCGATAGCGATCAATTCCGACTGGCTGAGTAGCCGCCAGACGCCAGGCCAGCAGCCGCCGGGCCCCACACTGCGGCGTAGGGCAGGTGACCGGCGCATGACTGCCTCAGGCCACGATCAGTCCCCGCTGGGTTAGACCCGATTGGGGCAATTCCATACTTTTCCCATGAATTTATTGAGTTGGAACCAAGTTGGGAAGGGTCACTCGCTGGGAATCCCCCGTCCATTATCCATTATCTCACCACCCCAGCTTCTCGTCTCTCGTTTGACCTCATTCCATACACCCCCCCCCCTGCTGATCGTCTCTCCTTATCCCTTCCTACTCGCATTCACTTGCTATCTTTTTCATCCACATCCTACCTAATCCTGTCCCTCATATCTTATTCAATGTAATCCATCTCCTTTCTCACCTTCCTTAGTCCCCATGATCGAGAATGTCTAATTCCTCGGATGCGCCACTACCCCAGACCCAATCCCTTCGCCGGTCTGCAACTCTTCCTTCCAAACTGATTACCCGACCTCGGCGGCAATCCGAGTCGCTGAGGCCGTCGGAGAACGATCTCTTTTACCATCCTTCTGCCAAAGTCGTCCATTTTGCCCCTAGAGCGCTCGCCCCGATCCCTTCCAGTACTGCGCCCTCCGACTTCGACTATCCCGTTGATACCGTTGAGACACTTCCTTGGAGATCCCCTACCGAACGAACGGTCGCTCTTGGCCCGCTTCGCCTGGAGAATGTTCACGGCCTCACTGTCTTTCTCAAGTGCGGCAATGTCGTCCATGCCATCCTCAAGAACTCGCAATGTTGGTGTGTCGACGGCGAGTCAACATTTGTCTTGCGCATTCGCCCTCTGACCTACTATCGCATTGAGCTCCCCGCCGACACCGACGACAATAAGGTTTTGGTCACGGAGATGAAAAATGTCTTGCCAAGGGTCCTCCGTTACGAAGTGACACCATGCCCCTTCAAGAGAGGTTTCATCGTTGAGATACCGGAGGAGGCCAAAGCGCCCCGGAGGAAGAGGGCCTGGCGTCCCAAGGGTCGTCGCGAAAGTGCCCCCATCAGTTCAGTCTACTACCACGGATTGTCCAAGTCGAAGGAGGACCTCACCAAAGACTCAGTGAGTGCCGGGGAAGACACGGATGGCGAAGCGACGGATGACAGCGGCTTTTCGACCAAGGCCAGTAACAGTCCCAGTAACAGTACTATCTTGGAGACTATCCCGGATGATAACGAATCTCCGGAAGCGCCTCAGACATCCGAACAGGTGGACCTTTCCACGCGCCCAGACCCGGAACCCGAACCAAATTTCCAGACCTTGCTGGCAAGGTTTGAAGATAAACCCAAAGACCAGGTTGATCCTGAAACAACGTTCTCATCGAGCGTTGAATCCTTCCACTCCCTTGGACCATCGTTATCTACATTACCCGAACTTGACGCCTGCTCTACGCCTACATCGACCGAGGGTACTGAGCAATTCCAGCCCGAACATAGTGACACTCATTCGCCGTCTGAAGAACAGCCCTTCCAGGAAACAGAGCGCTCGAGAGACCGACTATCGGTATATGTCGACTGCTGGGATGACTTGTCGCCCGCATCGCACGACATGCCTGGAGCCTTCCACGAGCGCGAAATAAAACCGATTCCAACCATAGTCCCCGACATTCAACGTCCAGTCGCAGGCCGCACCGGAACTACCGATTCGAACCCCAATCTCAGCAGTATGAGCATCGAATTTCGCCGACGCTCTAAAGCATCCCGTGAGCGCGAAGTATCCCCGATGCCACCTGCATCGTCTTTGGCAGTCGCAAGACCCGAGAAACATGATGCGGCGTCACTCATTCATAAAACCTGCACACTTGTCCTGGTTCCCCCGATCCAGCTGCTCGTGGTTCTCATCCACATTGCCGCGCGCATTGTCATCGGTCCAGCCTTGGAATCCGCGATGGGTGACCTGAACCGGAAGATTGAGTATGAGGTTGACCATGCCCAGGACACTGTGGATGACTTCGACTTGCCTCTTCCTGACCGATCCGGGGTGTCTGCGGATGAGAGTTCCGACTGATACGCATCAAACCATTTGTCTGACCATTTACATTCATTCTTCACTTTTTGTATACCGCTGTATTCTGCATCTGATGACACTTGCGATTCCCTCTGATGTTTTTCCTCCCCCACGATGACGCATTTGTATGATCTCTCACTGTTCCGCTGTTCCTTCCCATATGTTTCACTAGTCGGCATCTGTACGGTTGTGGGTGGGCTGTCTTTGATGTACACCTGACAAGCACCATAATTTGATCTCCTGTATTCTAGCGAAGTAGTTAATCATACTGATACTATATCTTCAGCCGAGACTGACCATCCCATTCAACCTATCTACTCAACACATATACATCGAAGCATAATGTTCCCATATAACAAATAAAAGTACGTATAATAGAATAAAATCATCCCACTAACGCCCATAATGCATCACACCACCCCTCCCCCAAAAGAAACAATAAATCACCCCTTAACAACCTTCCCACCCTCCTTCTTCCCCTTCGCCTTGCCCTTCTTCCGATCCCTCTTCTTCAACCCCGTCATCCCAGCCTTACACACCTCCGCATACCGCGCATAGAACGCCTCCAGATCATCAGGGCTCACGACCGTCGAAATCTTCACTTTCGATGCTGATGTCGCCTTCGCTACCTTCTTCTTGGCCTCTGCCGTCTTGGGGTTCGGGGCGTTGGTGTTGCCGTCTGTCGCGCGGATGAGGATGGATGGTTGGGACTGGGTGTTGGTAGAGTCGAGGAGAGGCTTCTGGGTGAGGTAAACGGATCCGCGGGTTTTTTGGGATGTGGTGCTTAGGAGGGTGGTGAGGGAGGTGAAGAACTGGTTCGTTTGGTTAGTATTGGTTGGGTTGGGGGTTGTGGTTGTGGTTGTGGGGGTGAAGTACCTCCTCGTGGCCCAGGTGTGCGGGCATTTTTGATGATTGTGTTGTGGTTGTATTTGAATGAGATTCAGGTATATAATGCAGATGTGAACGTAGTGCCGCACTTAGGTGTAGCAGGCAGCTCAATTGGCAATGAACTCAAACCAAATAGACTCCAGCGATAGTATCTAAGTAGCAGCTAAAGACCAGCGGAGATAAACGCATCCACCCCAAAGTCAAGTGCCTCTCACCGCCTCCGTCCTCCGCCTCCGCGGGACCAATTTTGAATCGGCATTAAAAAAAGTTGATCCAACCCAATAATCAACAACCCCCCGATTTGGATGAAACGAAAGTCTCACCATGCGACGTCCTAGACATAATACGACCTCCTTACCGAGGGACCTGCGCGCCGAACTCGGAATTAGAGATACCTACGGCGAGAAGAAGAATAGGAACAACGGACCGGCATCGCGGAAAGAACGCCGTCGGGAAGAACGCTCCGGGAAGAAGCAGCCTCAGTTTCAGCGACAGCAGCGAGGGCCGCCTCCGAAGAAGAGGGGTCGGTATGATGATGACGAGGATGACGATGAGGGTATGGGGGACTTTGACGATTTTGATTTAGATGAGGGTGATGATGATGAGGATGCGGGTGATGTTATGGCGAAACTTGCTAAGGCGAAAGCGGCGAAGGGGAAGGGTGCTGCTCCTGCTCCTGCTAAGGAGGAGAAGAAACAGCCCAAGTCTATTTTGAAAAAGGCGAAGGCTGTGGAGAGTTCTGAGGAGGAGGATGATGATATTGACCTTGATGAGGATGAGGACAACGAAGTCACAATGCGACGCCCGATATCGAAGACAGTTCAATCAAAACTCGAGGAGGACGATGCGGAAATCGCTGCGCTGGAGAAGAAGCTCGGTCTGAAAAAGGGCAAGAAGCTCCCGAAGTCGTTCGAAGAGGATGGTCTGGGTGATCTGCTGGGCGATTTGAATGAGGATTCTGCAGATGAGGGCCGGAAGCGCAAGAGGGAAGCTGATGAGTGGCTACGGAGTAAGCGGAGAAAGGCGCAGGGCCTGGAGGAGCCTGAGGAGGAGGATTTTGAGGAGGAAGATGATAGTGATATGGGAGATGGGCTTGAAGGCTTTGACGACGACGAGTCCATGGGCGATTTCGATGAAGATGAAGGTGATGAGGACGAGGATGAGGAAGAGGAGCCGGCTCCTAAGAAGAAGGAAAACCCTTACGTCGCCCCAGTCAAAGAAGCCGAAAGCCGTCCCCAGAAGTACATTCCTCCTTCGCTTCGCGCTGCTTCTAACTCAGAAGATGAGTCTCTTGTTCGCCTGAGGAGACAGGCTCAGGGTCACCTGAACAAGCTGTCTGAAGCTAACATGGTCTCTATCCTCGCGGAGTTCGAGAAGCTCTACCGGGATCATCCTCGTCAAAATGTCACCTCGACCTTGATCTCTCTGCTATTCGGATTGATCTGCGAGAGATCTGCTCTGTCGGATACTTTCATCATTCTACATGCGGGTTTCATTGCTGCAGTGTATAAGATTGTGGGTACGGACTTTGGCGCGGAAATCGTGCAGAAGATCGTCGAGACCTTCGATGCCCGCGGCGATGAACGGGGTAAGTTCGAAGGAAAGGAGACCATCAACCTGATTTCTCTTTTGTCTCAACTGTACAACTTCCACGTTATCGGAAGCACTCTTGTCTTCGACTACATCCGGCTCTTCCTCGAAGAAATCACCGAGGAGAACACCGAACTGCTCCTCAAGATCATCCGAAGTACGTTATTCCCATCCCTTCCTTCTTAAGCCCGTACTAACCACACCAGACTCCGGACCCCAACTCCGACAAGATGACCCCTCCTCCCTCAAAGACATCGTCCTTCTCATCCAACCCGCCGTCGCGAAAGCCGGCGAAGCCGCCCTCTCCGTCCGTACCAAGTTCATGATCGACACCATCACCGACCTCAAGAACAACAAGCTGAAATCCAACGTGAACGCCAGCATCAGCTCCGAACACATCACCAAGATGCGCAAGATTCTCGGCTCTCTCAACAACACACGAGTCATCCGGGCCTCCGAACCCATCAGCATCTCCCGCACCGATATCCACAACTCCGAGAAGAAGGGCAAATGGTGGCTCGTCGGCGCCAGCTGGCGCGAAGATCCTCTCGAGTCCGCCCGGAAGGAACTCAACGGCCTGCCTACGAACAGCACCCACGCCGACGTCTCAGACAGCGACTCCGAGCCCGACCTCGTCAATATCGCCAAAGCGCACCGCATGAACACTGACGTCCGCCGCTCCATCTTCGTCGCCATCATGTCCGCAACCGACTACCAAGACGCACACGTCCGCCTCCTCAAACTCCGTCTCAAACGCGCCCAGGAATTCGAGATCCCCCGAGTCCTGACCCACTGCGCCATGGAAGAAGAAGCCCATAACCCTTACTACACGCTCATTGCGAAGCGCCTCTGTGGCGAAATGGGCCGTCGCATCAAGGTATCCTTCATGTACACGCTATGGAACATCTTCAAACGCATGGGCGAGTCCGGCGACATGGACGATAGCGATGACGACGACGCATTTGACGACGAAGACGACCAAAACAAACTCGAGATGAAATCCATCGTCAACCTTGCGAAGATGTACGGATCGCTTATCGCAGATGGGACGTTGAATCTGGGCGTGCTTAAGATCCTTAACTTCGCATATCTGCAGCCGAAGAGCAAGGCCTTTGTGGAGTTGCTCTTGATCAGTGTGATCCAGCAGTCGCAAAAGCAGAAGAAAAAGAAGAAGTCGAAGTCGAAGGATGAGGACGAGCAGGATGAGAAGGCGCTTCTGGAGATCTTCCTGCGCGCGAGAGAAACGCCCCAGATTGTTAAGGGATTGATATTCTTCTTGAGGAAGGTGGTCGCGAAGACGGATATTGTGCCTTCTGGGAAGGAGTTGAAGGTTGTTAAGTGGGGGTGTAAGGTTGCGGTGGATGCGTTGAAGGTTGTGGTTAAGGAAGGGGATGCTGAGTGATGTACATACATGTCTTGTGCTGTGTGGGTATGGCGTTTTGGTCATGGTGTTGAGGGGGGTAAAAGCTTGCATAGTATATAGATTCATCTCCTTTGCATTTCATTCGATGGATGAATGTTCAGCATAATGTTGAAGCTTCGCATTGTCGCGTGCTTGGGTATCAAATAATGTACATGATCGCCATATATTACTACGAGATTAGTTCCCATTCCATGCCCACGTGCCATTTACGTGCGCTTTGGACGTGTGAACGGTCCGATGGAATGAGATCGTTCAGGTCAAGGCCTATTTCTGAAGCCGGAGCAGGCTTTCCCAGCTCTACCTCCCAAGCCAGTCCTCGAAAAACCCCGACCACATCCCCGGGGTTAAGATCAGGAACGTTAGTCGCTGTATGTCGGGACTTCTGTTGTCGGGGTGGTCCAAGAAGAAGCACGTTCTTCATCTGAGTCTGGGGCTCGGTATCTGTCTCGTTGGTCTCAGAAGAACTGATGAGTTGACCCTGGGCGAACACCAGAGCACCACAACTCGGCAGGGCCGATTGGCGAGCACTTGTTATCCGGATAGCTATCGTGTAGAGGTGCAATGAGGATGAATCCGTTCTCCGGTAATAGCTCGGACTCATCTGTTGCTGTTCCCTTTTCGCACCCATTTCTAAAATCCAGCTGCGCACTTCCGCTGCCATGCCACCAGGTACATAGTTGTGCGCTGTGGAACGGTGACGGCCGCGCCGCCGGAGAGCACGAGAGGAAGGCGAGAACGGCGTGGGGATGCCGGTGGGGTCATCGTCCTCCTGAGGGGAGGGGGAGCGAGGCAGGACGAATGCTGGTGTTCGTCGCTGCGAGGTTGGAGCCGGAGTTGCGGTCGAGGGTGGTATTGCGGTGTTGGTTTGAGTCTGGCTACTTGGAGGTAGTTGCGATGCGGATAGCACGAAACGACGGGGTTGGAGAGAAGATGGGTTGATGCTTGCTGGTGTTACAGGATGTGGTGTTTCTGCAGGCCGCACGGGTTTCCGGAACCCTGATTCTGGTCGTGTCTGCCTTGGTGTGTGGAAGTTTACCGATAGGGTTGACTCGTCTGCTGCTCCTGGGGGATCCGGGGAGGAGGTCAGGATCCTGTCGGCAGGTCTCCGACGTTGAACGGAGGGAGTGTCATCAGCGTCATTATTCCCAGAGACGCGACGTCTCTTCTGGCGGTCTCGTATAGATCCGAATACTTCATCGAATGCGGCGTCGAGCTCCCCTGGTTCTGGCGGAGAGCTACTCTGAAGTTCGCCCTCGTTTGGTGCAGCGTCATCGTCTGGCTGGTCCGAGTCTTCGATGAACTCTTTTGGGTGAGGAGTGGGTACCTGCTCTCTCACACGTTTTATATTACGTGCGGATGGAGCAGGAGTAGCATACGCAAAGTCATCTTGGTCAATGGAGTCGACTTCCTGGGATGGCCTCGATGAAGCGGGTGTTTGGGAAAGGAAGAACCGCGGGGTTGACGCGAACTGCGGGCCTGCACTGCGACGAGAGGAGGCACGAAAGGGCGTCTAGACGGTTTTAGCTAGAGTAACATGGATACTGACAGGGGAGGCGCGTACAGCTACTGGGGGCATTTAGAACAAGCTAGTGGGGAGCAATTGCGCGACAACATGTCGAGACGCGTGAGTAGATAAGTTGATGCATCCACCGTGATATCATTTGACGGATCATTATGCTTCTTCTTTGGGAAAGCGGTCACTTGATTGGTGAGTTGGGCTAGTTCTAATTAGGTATTGATCAGCGATATGATCTGCTTCGTCTGATTGGCTCTTCATATCCCTCGCTATGATCATTGTTCATCCCAGCATGACCAAGCATCGAGCTTTGTGCAGAGAGTAATTATGGTGGGCTACAATTTGAGTAAAGGTATAGCACGTTGTAATAATAATAGTAGTAGTCATAGAATTCTTGGATTTATCCAACTCCATATAATGTGTGTTTTCAACGAATGACAGTCGTAAGCCTCATTACTCCGTTAACCATAGCCGCCCCGCTCCATCACCCAACAGCATAGATAGTTCCATCACTCCTTTTGTTCGATATTGGTATCCGGGGACACTGATTTCCGCCTGTAATCTTTGTAAGCTTCACTTCATGATTGTGTGTATATAGAGGGACACCGACTTATTGAACTCCTCAATCATGCTCGCCATATTCCCCGCACCACTGGATCGTCTGTCTGGATGATCGTTTGCTGAACCGCCAAAGCTCCCTAACAGTGAGTTGATAGCTACTCAATCATCAGTATATCTGATATATCTATCGATTGGCCAGTGTTGGGATCAACAAACCCATCTGATTCCGGTGGCGTTCCTCTTCCGCGAGTTGCTGCTGCAGAGAGCTCCGGCGTCGATCGTGCTTGAGGTGGCCATACTTCTGAACGAGATCCATATCGATAGCTTTGTGGTAGTTCTTCTCTTTAGAGATAATCTAAGAATAGTTAGGTGAAGAAGTAGTCAAATTCTGCTGCAATTTGGTGGATAAGATCGGGGTTATAAATGCAGTTGATCCCCCCTTCGACGTCATTACATCATGGGTTCCCCTTGCACCATCATATGATTGCACAAATAATGTGCTCTCCCTCGAGAGGGACTAACAGGGACCTATCGATTTGTAACATAAGACCAGCAGATCGCCAAGGGATGCGTCATAGTTAATTGTGTTGCCATCCAGGCATCGACCTATAGTAATCCCTATGCTCGGATCTGCGCATTTGCTTGGCGCCACCGGCTGTGCCAGGCAACTGGCAACTGGCCAGTGCGATTGCCGACGCTGCACGGATGGCCACCTGCAGGCCAGGTTGAGGTCAAAGCTTTCTTGTGACATGTTGGCGATCATTCGGGGTGCTATGGTCAATAGTACTTGGCAGGGGAGGTGTCTTGTGTGGTGATATTTAAGCAGCCGTTGTATCCGGGTGAGTGTACTTCGCCGGGTGACTCGTGAAGTACTGCATCACACAACTGTATCTCAAGTCACACCCTCTCCAAGTGATATATACACCAATAAAGCCATCATACTGTACACCTGAACAGCCACAGACTATTTCAATCCCTCCAGCATCGGAACCAAATCCACTAACGATCGAATCACCACCCCCTCCCTCCCCCCACCTTCATCTCGGGGAACATAAACCCCCTTCCACCCCGCATCAACAGCAGCACGATAATCCTTGTCATAGTCATCGCCCACATGAACACGCACCCAATCAACTTCCTCCTCATCAGCCCCTACCAGCCTCCTCGCCTGCCGCTCAGCCACGTCAAAGATCACCGGACTAGGCTTCTCCTCTCCAGCCTGATAACTCGTGATCACGAGATCAATATCATCGACCTTCTCTCCATACGCATCGGTGGAAATACTAGAAGGATCCTCGAATCCTGGCAGTTTCAAACTCTCGATTTCCTGATCCGCTCTTCCCTTTCCTACACTTAGTCCCAGTGACTGGAGCACAGCAGGCACCCTGTCATCTGAGTTGGACAGAACTCCCACAACTACCCTTTCAAAAACGCCTAGTTTCTGGCCGGTGGTTTTGATTTGCCTGAGGCGCTCAAATAATACGCCCGCGTCATCGTAGAGCGCATAGCCCTGAGAGCTTGCGAAGCGATCCAGTAAGCCCTGGATCAGCTCATCTGGTAGTTTGGTAGATTGATCTGCCAAGACCTGCTGGAACGTGGCTCGTATTAGCTCCTCCCACCACTGCCTAGGCCCGCCGTATTGGCCGCGGATGGCATCCGCGCGCCCATAGTTCGGCCGGCGGCGGGATTGCGCTTTGTAAGCTGATTTGAAAGCGGGTTGCAGGATGGATGGTGTGAGCTCGTGAGCCTGAGACGGTTGAAGTTTGAAGGAGTTAAAGGCGGAAATGTACTGTTCGGGGACGGGGTGGCGCGGGTGAAAGATTGTGTTGAATGCGTCTATGGTGAGGAGGAGCGTGCGGGGGCGCATAGTTGGTTCCTGGATAAGTCGGGGGTCTGTTTTCTGCGATGTCTGTGGTGTTTGTTGTTCAATTTTGTGGTAGGCTATGTAAATCCTGATAACGTGTCGCTATATTATTAAGATCGCTTGGTTGTTTATGATCCCAAGTTGGACAATGTAAAGGAAAAGAGACTGTTGGATTGAAAATGATGATCGGCCTTGGGCAGGAGGAAGGAGTGTATCGGTGTTTGATAACATCATGTTATCGAGTCGGTCATGTGACTTCTATCTATACGAATGGGGATGTTTTTCAGCAGAGTGACTGAAAGTATCCACGGTAATACACCTATGTTTACTATCATATTGAGATACTTAAACTACGACTCGTACGCAAAGACAGCAATTCGGCCGACGAAATGATCAAATACTCCATTTCTAGGAGGGATCACACCTTAACCTTCCACTTCCACTTCCAGTCCAGCAGAGCCCATCGAGACAATATTAGACCAATAAGCCCAACCAAGAGCACCGCTGAATAAAACCCAATGAGAATCTGAGGTGTAGTTGATTGAAGCAAGTCACCTCCGACGGGAACAGTGAGTAAAACTCCGAACGAAGCCACAGAATACAGGGTACCGTAGAACCGTCCATACTCTTCAGTCCTACAGAGCTGGCCAGCACATACAGGAGCAAGGGAGATCCAACCTCCAGAGCCAAATCCAAAGATAGCCACCACGCTATATAGGGTCTTCTCATCATGAGAGCCAAAAGGCAGCCAGACTGTTGCCATTATTATTAACGTGATCACAACGAGGCAGAGCAGGATGTTGAAACGCCCGATTTGGTCAGCCGCAAATCCGGGAAGGACTCTTCCCAGTAAGCTCATACTGTTCAGGACTGTGAGCGAGTAGAATTGCACGTCTACTGAGAAGCCAGCGAAGCGGACGTATGTTGGTAATAGTGCCGCGCAGCCGAAGATGATGAACTCGAAGGAGAAGACCGCCACAGTTAAGAAAAAAAGCCGAGGGGACCGGAAGGCCCGGAAGTCGATCGTCACTTTACTGCTGCTGCCAGTTGGTAGGCGGCCTTTGACTAGGATGATTCCTGCTGTATAGCATCCTAGTGCTAGAAAGGCGATAACTCGGATAGACCACGTCCAGCCATATTTCGAGAACAGGGTCCGTAGAAGTAGTGGGATGATAGCGCCTCCCGCTGATGATCCGCCCATACAAATGCCTGATGCGAGGGCGCGTCGGCGGTGGAACCAGTGGCTCAGGACTGAAATTGAGACTGTTGTAACAATAGCTGAAGCTATACCTCCGAGAATGGAAAGGCACAGGATGAAGTGCCAGTATTTTGTACACTCAGCTAGTAGCATATAGGAAGTGAAGCTGGCTGCGGATCCGCATGTTAATAAGATCCGAGGGCCGTATCGATCGAACAGTGGTCCGACCTGAACTCCAAGAAATAGAGTCAGAAACACGAAAAGTGCGGTGATCCAGCCAACATCGCGGACGCTATATTCGGCAAGCTGGTGCTCGCTGATGTAGTCCTGAACAGTGCCAACTGGAGTATTCATGTCAGTTGTTTGATAACCCCACTTATCTAGTGATGTAAATGGAATCATGAAAAGCTTGGCGTACCTGCTGTTTCAAAGCCAAATGATGGGAACATTATCAAATAGGATCCCAAAAGGCACATCCATGCCTCTCGGCCACCTTCAGGGAAGGCTAGACTGACACCGGGCCCATCCGCCGGCTGATCGGTGTGATAAACGTCAGTATTAGATCTTAGTTCATGCTCTTGAGCAAGTTCAGAGGCGTCCTGCCGGGCAGACCGACGCATTGTGCATGAAAATTATATAATAGGAATAGTTCGATGTAATTGCTGCATCCCCAGTCAAGTAGAAGCTCTTCACTATATAAGAAAAGGGTTGCCCGGGTGGGTCTGGAACGGTGGGAGTCACCGAAAGGGCGTAGAGTACATAGTATGACATAACTCGGTTCCGATAATGAAGTGACGACGCATACTATGAGATCCACGGCAGTACCGACAATTGCACAACAGTAATAATACTACATAGTATGACAGGAATTAATGACTTGCTTGTCTTGATAACAGAACTTGATGAGATATAGGCCTGAGGATCTTCGGATTCTGCGGCCGAAACATGGGCGTTACCAAAACCAACGTAATATTACATATACAAGGATCGGCGCGTCACTTTCTGAACTCCCTGACAAACCTCTCCCGGGATAACGATCCAGTAACTGACTGGTTAACTACTGCTAGGGATAGATTGTAAACCGCATTTTCTAGTTGATGCAATCAGCATTCTTTAATCTTTATATAAACCAGTCGGGATCATATTTTCCTCAATGTTGCACTCAAAACATCTCTGCCGGCAATTCCATACCGCGGCACGACGGGTCCCATTGGCTTATGAACTCCATCGACCACCTACCAGCAACAGTCCCACGAGCCATAATCCGACTTCAAGCACGCCAATTCTCTTCTTGCATGGGTTTCTAGGCTCGAAGCGTGAGAACAGACATGTTAGCAGGGAAGTCATTCCGCTTTCCTTGTCTCTGGTTTCGCTCTAACAACCTCAATAGACTGCTCGCTAAAGATCTCTTCCGGCCTGTATATGCTCTGGTATGTAATTCCTTTGCTGGGTGGCCTGAATAGCCACATACTAGTGGCAATCTAAACTTCGACCCAGGACATGCGCAACCATGGCGAATCCGGTCATCATCCAAAACACGACTACATGGAGATGGCACTGGACGTAAAATTTTTCATTGAAAGACACCAGCTTCGGGCACCGACTATCATTGGCCACTCTATGTATGTTTCGGCTATATTAGCTCAACACTCATGTCCCATGTGATACAGTTGTATATCTAACGCATTGATTTCCAGGGGCGCCAAAACAGCATTAACACTAGCTTTAGAATCCCCGACCCTAATCAAGGACGTAGTGGCCATCGATAATTGCCCAATCCGCTTACCACTGGAGTCAGATTTTGTCCGATATTTGGAAGGATTGGCAAGACTGAGAGACGAACGGATCACGGACCATTTGCAAGCTGATAAAATCTTGACTCAATATGAAAAGGTAAGATGGTGTGCTTTGTGGTGCTATTGGTACTGCAGCTCTCGACGATAGGGCTAAAAGAGGATCATACAGTCTCCTGCTATACGGGCTTGGCTCATTAGCAACCTTCACAAGAAGCCAGATACACCTTTCCTCCAGCTTCGTGTGCCCGTCGAAACCTTGAGCACAGCCATAAGGCCTCTTGGCGAATTTCCTTATCGTGTGGGCGAGGAGAGTCAAGCCATTAGGCAATTCAATGGTCGCGTCCTCTTCCTGAGAGCTCTTCAGAGCAACTTTATTCCTGAGTCAGCGCTACCGCTGATAAATTCCTTCTTTCCGTCTTCTGAGATCGTGGATATTGACTGCGGTCATTGGATTGTTCAGGAGAAGACCGAGGAATTCCGTAAGAGTGAGTTGCCCACTGCACCCCCCGCCTTGTATATTGATGCGTAGAACTGATATGTTCGCTTTGGTGGTAGTTGTTGGGAGATTTCTTCTAGCGCAGAGGGATTAGCTCGGTCCGCTTTCTATTTGTATAAGAGGTGCTTCTTTGTGATTGTTGTCACTCATACGAATCTCCCTGTATGCTATTACGGTAGGTAATTCATAGGGCTATTACCTTGCACCTTTTATACTATTTTAAATGGACTAGCAAGTGGCGTTTCTTGATATATCGTACCAGCGTAAATATATAGCTCCCCGGGAAAATAGAATCGTCTCGATATATACTTCATGAAAGACACAGAGCCCTATGCAGGACCTCGGGGATGACATTCGATTGCAGGGCTCACGGCATTAGGCTAGAGCATGTGCTGGGAGTCTTCCAATCCCCCGCTCAGGCCCCTCCCCTCCTGTATAGTAAAGCCAGGGTGCATCGAAATACAAAGATGTGGTTTAAGGCACAGAGGTCTTGGCATGATGCAGGCAGTGACCAAGGGTCCGGACCTAGCATTCACTCGCTCATCTACAGAAACAGTGTCATCCTTCTGCTAGCCATGATTTCATCGACTTCAGCTGTTAGGCGAAACATATCAGCTTGCTCTCTTTTTCACAATAGCCTATACCGCGCACACTCTCCAGCACTTTCCGTATCTGCTTCTGGATCAAGAATGTCTCTCTGGAGAGCGATCTCATCATCAACGAAGTCCTCCTCCTCCATGGGTTCCGATATCCCATCGACAACGTCAAGAATTACGCAGTATGCCCAGAAGTTTCCAACTAGTGGCTTTGACATTATCCAGCCTGACGAAAAAGTGGAGGAGGAAGAGTTACCTGACTACGAAGCACGCCGTTTTTATCCCGTTCGACTGGGTGAAATATTCCAGAACCGCTACCAAGTAGTGGCAAAACTTGGCTTTGGCTCCTCATCAACCACATGGCTGTCCCGCGATTTGACGTAAGTTTGAGAGACTCTGATAATAATTTTTAGATTGAACTGACTTGCAGAGAAACGGCCACTATGTCGCATTGAAAGTCTATGTGCATACTTCATCGTTTCACCGCGAAGTCCCGTTCTATAATCACGTGAAGCAACAGCTACAAACAAGCTCACATCAGGGACGATACAATATTCGCAAGTTGTTAGATTCCTTCACTGTTTCCAGTCAAGATGGGACACATACAGTCCTTTTCTTCGAGGCCGCGCAGATGAGTCTACGTGACATGAAGGTAGTGTTCCAACAGGGTGGGTTCGATGAGGATCTTGTTAAAGGTGCTATTACCGAGCTTTTACAGGCGGTAGACTTTCTTCATACACAAGGACAGAGTGTTCACACTGGTAAAGACTTCTTTCCTTCGTGCAAGCAAGCTGTAAGAGTGAACTGATTGACTTCATAATAGATATACATCCTGGGAATTTGCCCCTCGGAGCCTATGCTAACCAGTCGCTGAGTGCACTGGAACACAAAGAACTCGTGTCACCAGTACCTCGCAAGCCGGTCTCTCCCACGCGGACTATTTATTTATCACGCCTGATGCGTCCTCAAGTAGGTCCCATGTTGTTGTCTGACTTTGGTGAGACACGGATTGGTCCAGGGCCGCACGGCGGTGATATCATGCCCCTGGAGTATCGGGCACCTGAGACATTACTTCATATAGGTTGGAGTTACCCTGTCGATATCTGGAGTGTAGGTCTAACTGTAGGTCACGATTCCTCCTAGCCAGCATGGTACTTCCTGGCAGCCTTTCGCGCTAACTGAAATGGACTGCAGGCCTGGGATCTTATCGAGCCGAGAAAGCTTTTCACAGTACGAGATGAAGATGGAGATCTGTATGATGCTGCGCATATAGCCCAAATCATCGCTGCACTAGGTCCACCTCCCCGCCCCCCCCCAAAAATTTTCTAAGAAGGAACCAGGAAAGGGCAAGCGGTTTTGGGGGCTCTGATGGTAAGTAACATGTATCAGCTGATATTGCATCTTACCGGTTGTTTTCTGTCGCTTTTGCTCCCTGCTAATGGCTGTTACGTAGGCAAATGGCTGGGCCTTGCGCCTATTCCGCATGACCGGACAATGGAACGGTTAGACAGTCGGCTCAGTGATAAGTCTGGCTTCCTACGATTCATGCGGAAAACTCTTACTTGGCTGCCTGAAGAAAGAGCGACAGCCAAGGAGCTTTTGCAGGATCCTTGGTTGAGAGGCTGAGCCAGCTGATGACTGAGTGGACGCGCGACGGACTCGGATTCAGAGAATCGACAAGACGGGTCTGATTCTGCCTAGGTCTATTTCACCATTATAATAGATGCTCCACAGATCATCAACTAATATTATGAAATGTAATTGACAAAAGCTGGTTCTCGTAAGATTTCTGTGGTGGGAACAACCGAACAGTGCATGCCTAAATGACATCCTATTCTCTATCCTCAATCTAACATGAGAATCCCCGTGTCTCTAGTATCTCCTTGGCCTGCAACCACTTGGCGAGGCTAGAGAGTTTCCTCTCCTCGTGGCCTACTATCTGTGTCTCTTCCTATATCAATATCCATATAAACATATCTAGGTACTCACAAGTCACTGGCAGAAATCTCGGGCGGCTCTTCGCCCTTGAACTCCCAGGATATTACGCTGTATACAGTAAGATGATGAAGATGATTGATTGTCTGATAGTAATGAATGGTAATGGTGAACAGGCATCGTTACGGTGTCAAGCTGGAGGATGGATTTGTAATATGCATGGCTACCTCGTATATTTGCATAATTTTAGGAGAAAAGGAGGAGAGATCAGTGATTGGTAGCCCCGCAGCTTGTGAAGGGGCAAGTAAGCGCGAAGGATTCGAGACGGGATCTGGAGGCGGGAGATGTCCAGAACGAACCCGAAAGCAGACGGCTACAGCGCAAAGTCTTAGTGTCTGAGCCTCCGGTTGCCTTGATCCGGAGAAAGCTCGGATCTGAGAAAATCAGGGTCATAACAGGGGATCGTCGGTGCATAACGTCCCCACCAAGTGGCGCATTTTGAGTTGCGCCATGTGATGACCTCGGACCACACTCGTGGTTGTGGTCTTAGGTCTTACCTTCTTTTCCATGTCTCCTTGGATCCGAAGAGTGAAGCGCTCCCCACGGCGCTCTTCTTTCTTCTCATGAATGACAATTCTGCCCCCTTCCCTTTCACCATTTGTATGTGACAAGCAAGGTCCGTAGGCGCATAGAAGAACTGGTGCGATCAGGGGGCTTGCGGTCAGGCGAAGCGAGGACTCCGGTGAAGGGGTTCGTGGTCTACTTATACGCAGTCTTTGATTAACCCCGTCTCTAATTTCCCCCAGTTTTGAATTAATTACCCGCAGTCCTCCGAGCCTCCTGCCACTCCTCCTTGGACAATCCAACATAATCCCTGACTCTAATTCAGCCTCATGGCTGCGCCCACCGCGGAAAAATGGGTACTTCGGGCGGACTCGCCGGTTGAGGGCCCGAGCCGAAACCCCCTGGTTTCTACTTTGGGGATACTGTAGTACTCTCGAGCTATCTAGAGGATTAAATGAACTTGCCACCTGGAAGCCGCGAGACAGCCTGACGAGGGATGGCAGAGATTATCTGCGGATGGTACGATACAGGATTCAAGATTTAGCGTGATGCTTCTGACTGGACACCAATATCGCACTATATTGCGTGGTTTTTTCTTATATATCAGGGATTTCGGAATACACCGGTGAATAAACAGTCCAATGGTCGAAGTAATGGGGGTCTGAGTTGTGGAGATGGTGTTGATATAGCGTCGCCCTAAAAGGCACGCCGATCCAGATGTAACATGGGGGCTAGACATCCAAGACATCGCGCTGCGTCAGCCCAATCTAACCAGCTACTCTCAGGCCAATGTTAGATGTCTGTACGGAACAAGAACAGGAATCCGAAACCCCTCATGGGAAGCCTGGGAAACATGGGTACAAATCCTTCCATTTCTCAGATGCTTCATGCGCAGGTACTTGAACAGCGATGATACCAGCAGAAAATTCTGTCAGAACATTCTCAATAATCATTGAACTCCTGTGACTTTTCCTGCGCATTGGTCTTTACGATATCCCCTGTGAATCTACGCATCAGTCCTTACCAAGTGTCGAGACGGACGACATCCACCTACCAAAGCAACCGACGATGCGTCTGGCAACCCTTGCCTGTTTCTGTATCTCCGCTGCCAGCGCTGTAAAGCACTATGGCATGGCCCCCTCCGAGGACACGCGCAACCTGATTGAGGAGCACGCTAGGAAGCTCTTAGACAATGATATGAGGCTCGTCTCTGTCTTTACGACAGACTACCATCATACCCATGATGGATCCGATTTTCTGTCGTCGGAGATGGGTATCTTCAATAAGACAATTTCTGAAATCTTTGTCTCTTCGACCCACGGTTCCAGCGAAAGTGCCCTTGAAGTCAGGGATAATATCAATGGCAAATGCCAGGGCCATGGCCGAATTGAAGATAATTTGAGCGACTTCCAGATCAAGATGATCTGCGGCGCCATTAGCCAAGCTGCAGGCGGTGGCGTGAGCGCCATCATCGAGGTTATTGAGAGCAACCTTTGCACTGAAGCTGGAACGGGCCATCCAGTACCATCCTGCAAGACGATTGTTGGGTTCATCAAGACTACGAGTGCGGGATTTACTGGTCTGGAGATTAACAATTATTGTCCTGATTTCATGAGTCTTTTTGTGAAGTGCAAGGGTTCCGACGCGAAGGCCTTTGCAGAGGACAAAAAGATTGAGATGACTGCATTTAACAGTCAGAAGGATTACAACTGTGATAACGCCGGGGTGAAATGTATTGAGGCGAGTGTATAAAGGCTTTGCGATATGCATGCCACATGTATTACTTGTGATCCTAGCTTGGTTACGATGTCCCTTGGTCCTTGGAATACCTCATCCCCGATGCATGTACGTACACTCATTCATATCCTGCAGAATTTCAGAAATTTGTTTTCGAATTTAGATAGGTATACATAGTACATATAAAGCAGACAGATGCTTGAGAGATGACACCCCATACAGTATAATAGCAAATTCCTCACCATGGTATCGCCAGTCCTGGCCATTGTAATCCTGACAATGAGTACTGGAGACACTCTAAGACTTCATATGTATATGTATCTACATCGACTTAATCTTCTCGTACAGGAAATAAAACATCGTGTAAAATGAGATGAATAATATATAATGAAACCATGAACGAGGATCCACCGGCGCAAGAAAGATGGCTTCGAAGGTACTGACGACCAAGGAGGTCACTGACATAATGGCCATTGCCTCGAAAAACCGTTTTATCCTGTTGACCGAGGGCGAGTGAGGCCCGGGGCTGTCTTTGTTTTCTGGCATCATGTTGTCACCTATAACAATGCCGCGCCAGTGATGTGCTGTCCTGCCGTGGGATGTTAGTAAACAAACTGGATTTGTCCTGAGTCAACCTACCGCACAGGGGGATGCTACTGACCTTGATGACTATGCTTAAGCAGTAGGCCCCGAAGGTGGTCGAGAGCGTGAACACGAATTGCTTTTGGGAAGTGGATGGAGCTGCACAGGAGGAGCGAAAGACATTCCTATAGAGTCGGACGACTGGACTCCTCTATATATGGGTCTGTCTGACGGTGGAGGCAGGCCTCCACCTTTCCTCCGGGCTGATCCCACGCTAATTTCTCGCCAGACCCGCGCTGCCCGCCTTGGGAGGTCACGTAATATATAATCGATACCAAGCTCTTCGAAACCCTGATACCGGATTTAGTCCACCCGAAGTATGATCACGGAAAATTCAAACTGATTTGCGACTGATATCTTGCGGCAAAGACGGTCTCACAGTCGTTGGGGTAGTGGATCTTGAATGGTTTTATATTGGACCAGCGCAACTTTCGCCTTAGCATCGTGGTGGCTTCTCCAAGTCAGCCCTGTGAATAGCGCCTCTGTTGTAAGCAGTGGTCTGATGGTATCAATTCTGCCTACCAGTTCCGCCTTATAATACTATCTAGCTAGTTGAGGGGTTCGTTTGCAATTAAATCTCAGACCCCTTCTCACGAAAGTAGGGAAAAGGGCTACGCAATCAGGTAATAATATACCCAGCCTAATATATCATCTGCATTGAATTTGACTAAAGTCCGCAGTAGCACAGAACGCGGGGTATGTATGAAGCCTCGATCTTATCCTGTTACACTATCCCTAAGTCTATTCCCTGCTCCAATTCTATCGAGGAAAAAAGCCCTGCCTATAATATACGCGAAAGTGTTTCTCGCAGAGGCCATGTCAACAACTGGAAACGACAAATCTATTGTAATTAGTCATGATAAGTCCAGGAGCTACGCAGGAGATTGGTCTGCTAGTAGAAAGAGGTTAGCTCTTAGAATACAATTAGGAAAGATGTAATAATGGATATATTTATTTTCTATTATCGGTATCCCCAGATCTGACTATTTACATGAAGACCATGAATATAACGTCCTTTGACTGGTAATCTGTACAGTTCAAGATTTTCTCTTGATTATATTAGAAAGATTGGATAGTATGCTTACAGTAATAACCCAGAAGACTGAATACTGATGCATATAAAGATTAGCTGATAATGCTGTATACCCTGGAAAGAATGACCCACGTGTTATAAAAGCAATGGCTTAGCTTATATATATCCATGCTTCAGATTGTGGAAAGGGGTGGATTGAAAAGGTGGTTTATGAATGTAAGGAAAGTAGGATATTGCATCGGTATCGCTATTTATTTAGAATTATATCGTGTGTGTAATATTCTGGCCCGCAAGTCGTAAGAATAGATCGTGGGATAAACCCCGTGCAGTCTGAGCCGCCACAGGAGACTGGAAACTGAAGAGAAGGAAGGTCGGATGCTATATAGACCACTCCCTTTGATCTCCATTGCTGATGAGACGATAAATCTCGATAAACCTCGGTATTCTCGATGATATAACTATAGCCGCTACAACAGATTCAAATGCAATACGGCATCTCTTATAAAATTATCTACAACTTTGCTAAAACGGGCTTCGCGACGGGCTTGATCGCAACAACGAAGATAGTAAGAAGAGCTAACACGCCTAGGTATCCTCAACTTATTTAGCCAAGCAATGAGGAATCGGTTACAACAATGAATATGTGTCAATACTACTGACTGGGTGTTACTTTCCTGTATAACATTCAAGGCGAAGGTTCAGAACGATAGATGGTATCGAAATCACTGACTGGAGAATGGAAGCTAAATCCGTGCCTAGAAAGACCGGAAGCAGCGACCGTGAATCGTGCATGTACTGCCTACTGCCTCCGCGGCATTGATGGGTGGACACAATTACAATGAACAGAGTTCCGGATGTGGAGTGGAGGCCTTCAGGACGGGGAGCGTGTGGAATGAGCAACCGGAAAGGGGAGTCACAAGGAGCCATGGCTCCACAATCGAGCGTCGTGAGAGTAACAAGCTATGATTATTGTCGGAACGCCAATCAAGTGCATCGTCAAGAATTCAAAGAAAAGTAGTTACTTCAATGGATGTCTCAACGTCAGGTTGTATTAATTGCTGGTGCAAACGGTAGTATTTTCCGCGACTGGAAATACTTATGGCTCCGTCCAAAGTATGCACGATTCCGGGGCCCTTGACACTGGCGTCCCATTTCCGGTGCAACCTTCTTTTAAACAAGCACCGCTTATATTAACAGTTAAAGGCACCTGAGAAGTACGGGTTGCACACTTCGAATCTCCAAACTAACGATAATTTTTACGGTATCGACAATCAATATGACCATTGTTCATTCACGCATGCGCACCTCTGGTGCTCTGGATATGTATGCCTACGTTGATGCCACGAATGCTTTGGGAAGAGAATACCTTGATCTTCAGCTGTCATCTATAGTTTCAGATGACAGCAAGGTAAAGGACCTAGCAATTACAGGTAAGCAATGGCTGTCCGCTTATTAGTCGCAGAACAGCCGTCAGGTGCTAATGATGGAATGCAGCATCTGAGCGAGGCGTGATCGTCCTACGCCACCAGGATATCGGCATGGACCAGCTTAAAAGCCTCATTCAGAGAATGGGAGAATTAACTGGCAAACCTAAGGAAGCAAAATTACATATTAACCCAATACACCCCGATGTTAACTCCTGCCTGGGAGACGACGAGGTTCTACGCGACCCCGAAATCTATGCAGTGTCATCCGAGGTAAGTGCAGTTATCTTACCCTAGAGTATAAGACGAATGCTCAGTACATATGCAGCATAATCGCGATAAATTTGACGATTATCTGAACACGAAGCATAAGCAATTTGCCAGTCGAGGTTGGCATGCTGAGTAAGTCGACACTGTATCGTTGGATCTCTGTTAATCCCCTACTAATTCCCGACGAGTACCTCCTACGAGAATATCCCATCGGACTATATTGCGATAAAAATGGTGAAAGCTCCAATGACCGGAGGTGACACCCTTTTTGCCTCCTGCTACGGGGCCTATGACCGCTTGTCCGAGCCATGGCAGAGGATGGCTGATTCACTCTCCTGTACGCTCCTCGACATATCAGGCAGGAACATGCTAACTCAGAGCCACTGAAGCAACACATCATGAACCAGACATCATGCCACTTGCTGATAAAGGAATCAATCTTTGGCTGGGTCCCAGAGGCCATCCACAGAATTTTGGTGGTTCGTTCGAGGCAACTCAGTAAGGCACAGCTGCGAATCCTCCTTTTATTCGGATATAAAGCTGACAATTGACCAGTCCCCTCGTAGTAACCAATCCGGTAACTGGCTGGAAAGCACTATGGGGTTTTAGTCCAATCTCGATGCGCGCTAATGGGAGAATCAATGGTGTTACCGATCATGAGCAGGAATTGATGAAAGCCTACTGTATGCCAGGAGTACCCAGGAACTGCTTCCTCTAAAAAAAAGTGTTCTGATGGATTTGCTAACGACCCCACTAGTTTTGAAGTTGATTACAGACAATCATGATTTGCAATACCGCCACCGTTGGAAGCCTGATGATATCGTGATTTGGGACAAGTAAGCGAGCTTATCCCTTCCTGCTGCATTGACCATGACCCTAACAGTAATTCAATTAGTCGAACCGTCCTTCATACCGGCACATAGTATGATAACCTCCCCAATGTAAGAGCCAGGTTCTGACGAAATAAACAGTGACCTTAATAATCAGGAGCGGCTGGCACTTCGGGTCACCAGTCTCACTGGTAAATTATACTGCGACCCGACGTCTTTGTCCCGAGAGGAATACTTTCGCAGGCAACGAATGACTGACTCCACCATATGATGCCCGTCAATAGACTTGGGGCTTGGAAGAAAACGACGTGAAAGCGCCTTGGAACCGAAATATTCTTGAGGCCCAAGTGGAACAAATGCATCTCTCATTGCCAGATTAGGCATGAGACAGCTGCTCTAGGATATTTATATAATGTTACATCTCCTATCTGGCAGCAGTATTTTTGCTATTAGCTGATAGAAAGAATAATGAGTCAGAAAGAGAGAATAGAAGAACTATAAAGGCTGAAGAAGAATTAGGCAGATAACATGGGGGATAGATGAAATAGTCTAATCCAGTATAGAGAATAGACAGTATGTCCGGGATCAAGCTATATAAAATTAGATGTAGAATATTTGTACTGTACAGGATGCTCAAGATACTTAACTGAGAGTATAAGAAAATAGATACTAAGGCCTCCAATTTACTAATGATAACTACTCACTAAAAGCAGTCCCAAGTCTCCAAAGCATACAATTAATGTTCCTTAATAAGAATAGAAAGAGCAAGAGAAAATAGCTGAGACTGCTGTAATCAAGGAACCTGTAAAAGAAGATAGCGAGAGAGAGCATAAGAATACATGGATTGAAATATATAAAATCTGACATGAGCTTGTATTGATATAAGTAATATGTAAAGTGAGGCGGCCATGTAGATGGAAGAAAGTAGTATAATAGGTTGGGAGGATTCTATTTGTTAATAGAGTAGTCTATACTGTAGCAGGTAATGGGTTGACTATAGATGGCAGGTTGTAGAGAGCGGCAGACAGGCGGTACTCCGTATAATGGGAGCCACTTTCGGCGGCTTGCCTGCTGTCTGTTTTTTTACTGGATACAATATCCATTATATGAAAATTGAGAAGACATTTGAGTTGACGTTAAAACTTACTTTCACTGATACTATTTAACAACAGCAAGATTTTCTAGTGCATTAGACCTTTAGATCTTGAAGTGTAGGGTGAGTTATCCAAAACTGCGGACATATTCCAGTCTGGCTCAGGTCTCCTTACAGGGAATACAAATGTTATGGCAGAAATGAAGTCAAGAAACAGTCAACTTGCGGGCTGGATGGAGCCCTTTAAAAGAGGATAGGGGAGGTGTAGAAGAGTAAAAGAGGATGCAAAGGGGTAGATTTGGCCGCGAACTAAGGAGGGCATTTTCGGCGTCGATTTCTCAGGTCCTCATACTTGTTCTACTTGTAATATATTTTGTCCCCGCTAAACCTTCATCACATCGTCCAACAGAATACTGCCCAAGACCATACAAAAAACAAATCTATAGACAAATAGTCAATCCACCATCAGCCCGAGCCACCTTCTAAATTCTTATCCCGATCAAGCTTCAGTCCCACCGTTCGGTGGTCCGAAGCTGGCTCACCTCAGAACTCTCGGCATGGATTGCTTATTCCAGATGATACATCCGACAAACCCGACCGGCAGATAAAAGTTCGAACTTCCGAGGAACGGAATGGAAAATTTTCGGATAAGATTATTTGTTTAGGTACAAATATATGATGGTTTAAGATCTTACAATCTCACCACTTTATAATGTAGAATAAAGACGGAGTAATAAAATATTAGTGCTTATAACGGGTCTATCTTATTACAACTTTTTAGATAACAGACAAGAGGGAGTCTAACTGCAAGTCATCCACTCCTCGCTTCTAGGCAACCACATTCGGTAAGGCTGAGTTGATTGATTGATTGACTGACTGCAAACCAGATCCACTCTCTGGCAGTGCCGAACAAGCCTTTTTCACATTCCGGTTTGTGCCACTGCCAGTCGGAATTGCTATCGGAGATGCTTCTCGATGGCACACTCCGAGTCCCTCACATGCGCTGTCTTACCCCCGAGCTGCTTTCCCATCTGTCTAGATAATCTCCATTGGTTCTCCATCCCACCCACACCCCCTCGCAGCAAGAGTAAGTAGTATTCTTCTCAACACCATTCTAACCGCCGTGTGCGTGACTCGTCATCCACTCACTCACTGGGCTACTAACTTAAAAACCCACCGCTAGTCGCCGCCTCTGTTGGCTGACGCGTCCCTTAGTGCGGGACTGCTTCCTTAAGTATTATATTATCGCCTCCTATCTATCTACCTATCTACGTAGTTTGTCCATCCGGCCCCAGCACCGGTGCCTAATAATATCTGGCGATGGAGCCTTAAGTATTAAATCTGCCCGCACCCCCTGATAAGATAAAAATTGTTTTTTTGCTTCTTGGTTCCGGTTCCGCTTCCCATCAGCACCACAACACCTACCTGTATACAATATGGGTGTCAAACCCCTCCTGCTATCGTCCCTTTTATGGGCCGCTAGCAGCACCACAGCTACAGCAGCATCGCCATCAACAACACAATATGCCAACCACATCTTCAACTCCATCCACTCCTCCATGCGACAATGGGGTTCTTCTCTCCAGCACAACGGCATGTCGTTCTTCCTCGCCACCGTTCCCGCCGGCACGCAGTTCTACCATGGTACATCGATCGCCGAAGCCGTCAACGGGACGGAGTGGCTTGCCTTTGAGCCGGAACATGCTATGGTGTTCGCGAGGCCGCGTCGGGGACCACCACCGGATGAGGACGACGATGAAAAGAAGAGGAAGGAGTTGAGGAAGCGCGATGAGGAACAGGGAGAGGAACAGCAGCAAGAATCAGGCTGGTTACATACCTACGTCGCTGCTAAGGATCTGCGACTGCTATACGTCGATGGTATGGCAGCTGGAAAGACGAACAATGGGACGCTCGACCTGGAGGATCGGATTCTGTTCCGGGATGAATTAGGCGAAGGAGAGATGATGGGGGAGCGCGAGCGCGCGAAAATGTTCTGTCGCATGGCGAAAGAGGAGTGGGATGATCGGTTGGATGGATTGTTGCGTATGGAGGCTGGGTTTGAGATCATTCTGTGTGATTTTGCCCGGGATCTGAAGCAGGTGAGGGTGACGCAGACGAAACCGAGTCAGCCGTTTGGGGGACCTGGTGGTAAGAAGGATGACAAGAAGAAGAAAAAGGGTGGTCCTGGAGGCGGAGGAGATGGAGGACTGTGGTTCAAGGCCATTGCTGCGCGATATGATGGGATTGGAGGTAACCGAGTGACGCTGAACTATGACAACTTTGTGTCGGCGTATACGTATGGACTGGACCTGTTCCATTCGGTCAATGAGACGTTCACGTTGCCCCGGTTGAAGCAGTTTACGTCGCAGCAGCTGGACCCGATCCGGGAAGCGCTGAACCAGCTGGTACTGCAGCATGAGGCCAAGGAGGCTACACTCAACTGGCAGACCGTCACGGATATGGTGGTCGAGCGGTACGCGCGTGAAATCCGCTACCTGGCATCCGGGCAGGTGTCGACGGTGGAGGCGATCCACGCGGAGATTGATACGGTGCTGGGTCCATTTGTTGACTACGGGGATCGCGATGGGGAAGAAGAGGCCGAGCGCTGCTCCATGCAGTTCATTCCGGGCGGGATGCTTGCGGCTGATGGTGATGCTGGGGTGGCGGCGACGGCTGTGCATGCAGTTACTCGTAGGATTTGTGCGACATTTGTCGAGGCCTGGCAGGAGACAGACTACAACACGGTGATTGGGCTCTTCCAGGATTTGATGGAGTACTTGGCCTGGACGACGTGGAAGCAATGCAGCGGGTGCGCCGACCACGAGATCTGTGTGGTGCCCATCTGGCCGATGGGAACCGTAGAAGACTATAACCATCCGCAGTGTCACGATGCCTCGAACCCCAACAGCGAAGGCCAGCGCTATTGGGGTGGCGGGCCTGGTGGCCCTGGAGGTCGTCATCCTCCTTCTGATTCTTCATCGTCGTCCGGATGGATTCCGGGCTTAGTCTCGTTCCTGCGGTCGTTCCTGGGAGTCGCTCTGGGTTTGCATTTCTAAAGTTGGACCAGTGGGGGGATAAAGATTTCCACGATAATATTTTTGCGTACACATCATCTAATTTGAACTTGATTTGACATCTTCCATTTGAACCTGAATTTCGGGCACAGGAAACTCCGCTCAGGGGCGCCCTGCAAGAAGAAGATTGCCTTAGCAAATAGAAACTGCGTGCAGGAAGAAAAAGAAGCGGAACAGAAAAAGGGTCAAAAAAGCAAGAATAACCTACCGAACCTGGTTTTCGGAGGATCGGAAAATGACAATTAAGCTGCCCGACGAACAGTAGAACGGAAGTTAATTCGTTGCTCGTGCGCGGTTGAAGCTGCTCGAGGCGCCACTTCGATAGTTTGCTGCACGCTTGCATTAAGCGCCTTGTCGATCCCTTCGGTCCAGACACAAATCCTTTTGCCCTGTCATTCTCTCTCAACCACGTCCTGATTTTTTAGTACTTTGGATTGTTAATCACAATTTGTACTTTCACTATGGGGTCAGCTCTATGGTTGGGTTTCAGCTGCGGCGTCCACTATGAACAGCCACAATGGAGATGGCCTTGCCAGCTGAAAGCGAAAAGACCGGGTTATCCATGTCACTTAGACCGAGGTAGGGTATGTTCATAGTAGTAGAGTAGGATAGGCATCAACTAACATCAACACCATCAACCGAGGTAATGATGCACAAAGCTTCACTTTTTGCCCCCTTCTCCCCTTTGGGCACAGTTGCCTTATCCTTCTTCCCCCTGAAACTTGTTTGCTACAACGATGCTAAACACATAGTTTCTGCTTGGTACTCCTGCCACCGGCACTTCACGGATGCAGCCCGATTGCATGCGTGCACGACACGACTCGAGTCTAGCCTATTCAGCCAGGACGATCCCAAAAATTAGGGTTCCACTATCAACTCGATGGGTCTGGCAGCCCAGTGGATCCCCTTCCTTGACATTCACGGATCACGTACAAGTGCCGTCCACACTTGTCGATCCTCCAGATCATACATGGTCAGGTACCAGCCGGGGAGCCACCAAAGACAATAATCTTGGATAATGCGAACTTGGCACAAGGAACACGGGGGGGGGGGGGCGGATATGGTGCAATCCCAGTTCCGTGGGGAAATGCAAGCGAAAAGGAGAATTCGCCTCACGTTGAGCTAGGATGTCAATTAGCTACTGCTACTACTACTACTTTTACTGGATACTGCTCGCATATAAATATGCCCTACTGCTGCTCTCTCCACCCCCCTCTTTCTCTACTCGCAGGTCAAGCAAGTCTCTCTTTCATCTCTCCGCCTTCTTCCTTCATTCTTTTCTCGTTTGCTTCCCTCGCTTGACGACCACCGTTCCTTTTTTGTCGTTTTGTTACATTCCTTCGCTTGTGTTTCCAATATGAAGGCATCGATCCTAACGGCCCTCACTTTGGCCGCTTGCTCCTTCGCGAGCCCCGTCGGCCAGCTTCATGCTCGCGACGGCGAATGCACCTGCCAGCCCAATGGTGGTTCGAGCTCTGGCTCTGGCTCTGGCCCTTATCCCGGCTCTGGCTCTGGCTCTACTCCTGGATCTGGGTCTTACCCCGGCTCCGGCTCCGGCTCTGCTCCAGGATCGGGTTCTTACCCCGGCTCTGGTTCCGGCTCTGCCCCCGGTTCTGGCTCCTATCCTGACTCGGGATCGGGATCTGGCTCCTACCCTGGCTCTGGCTCTGGCTCCGGCGCTGCTCCCAGCTCTGGCTCTACTGCTCCTGGATCTGGGTCTTACCCCGGCTCAGGAGCTGCTCCCAGCTCTGGTGCTGGCTCTGCTCCTGGCACTGGCTCCGGTTCCGCACCTGGCACCGGCTCTGGTTCTTATCCCGGCTCAGGTGCAGGCTCTTACCCTGGCTCCGGCTCTGGTTCGGGTCCTCAGCCCTCCCAGGTGTCGACCTACCCTGCTTCTCAGGTCCCAACGCTGCCTGGCTACCAGCCCCAGCCTACGATTACATTGACGACGACTGTTCCCGTCACTGCCTCCCCCGGCTCCCCTGAGTGCACTACAACTGCTCCCGCTGCTCCTGCTGGTCAGCCTTCTGGCCAATCCTCTGGCCAACCCGCTGGCCCCGGTGCTCCTACCGGTCCAGCCGGCCAATCCCCTAGCCCTGCTGCTCCCGCTGGTCCTACCGGTCCTGCTGGACAGCCATCTGGTCCTTCTACACCTGCTTCCCAGCCTTCCGGCCCCGCTGGTCAGCCCTCTGGCCCTGCCGGCCCATCTGGACCGGCCAACTCTGGCTACCCTGGCAACCCTAGCCCCTCGTCCCCGTGGGGTGCACCCACCTCTTCGGTTCCCGCTGGATCTCCCTCTCAGACTCCCTCATGTGAAAACGGCCACTGCCACGGCACCGGCCACCTCCTTCAGGATCTGGGCGTTCAGGCGGATCACCTTCTGACTGTTGTTGGTAATGGCACCGAACAGCTGCTCGTCCAGCTCAGCAAGCCCGTTGCGGACGTTCTTTCCAGCCTGGGCCTGACCGGCCTTGCTAAGCCCGTGGGCCACATCATCAAGGATGCCGGCAGCATTGGCGAGCTGGTCACGGATCTGGGCGCCCCCGTCGAGCAGCTTCTGGTCGTCACCGGCAAGGACACTGGCTATCTCTTGATTCAACTGGACCAGGATGTCAAGGGCCTCCTCGACGGCATTGGCCTCGACGCCTTGGGTGAGCCCGTTGGTGACCTGCTGGGTGCCATTGGCAGTAGCTTGAAGCGTCGCCAGAACTGGGACTACAACCCTGACGCCAAAAATCCCAACGGACTCCTCGAGAAGCTGGGACCAGTGATTGACTGCATCTTGGTGATTACCGGCGAGGACGCCAAGGACCTTATCGTTAAGCTGAGCAAGCCCGTGGCTGAGCTGTTCGAGAAACTGGGACTGACTGGCCTGGGCAAGAGCGTTGGTAAGGTCATCAAGACGGTCGGCGATGCGGGCGACTTGGTTGCGGATCTGGGTCCGGTCAGCGAGAGTTTGCTGACGGTAGTTGGCGATGGTGGCAGCAAGCTGGTGGTCCAGTTGGCTCCTGATGTTGCGGACTTGGTGAAGGGCCTGGGACTCCCCAAACTTGGTGATGCCGTGGGTGAAGTTCTCGGAGCTGTGGGTGAGAACTTGTAAGAAGTCTCGACTATTTCCCCTCTTTTTCTTTTCCTCTGTCCTATGAATGGGTGATGGAATTGCATTGCATTACATTTTCTGGGATGCGATGGTGTTGAGGCTACTTACTAGTACTATATACTATACAAGATGTAATTAGTGTAATTGTTAATGATACCTAATCAAGATATTTTCAGTTGACTTCAAGTCTGCCATTTCCACGATTCTATCTATAGTAATAATGTCTTCCATATCATCCATCCACTCTTCCCCTTCATTTCCCCATATTCTTATCCCCCTTCCATTTATCCGCCGATTCCTCTCCGAGGCAACCTTCCTTTTCCCCCCTCTTCTCTCTCTCTCTCTCTCTCTCCATAGGCGTACGTAATCCGCATTCCACAGCCTCTCATTGCTTTGCCCCGGATGTAAATTGATTCGCCCCACGGGGTTGGACTGCCGATGTGGAGAAGCGAGCCGCCAGACTTGGCAAGGCAAACCGTCATCCAACTGGAGATTACTGGCAGTCTGGCACAGCGTGCGTGTGAGGGAGAGAGGGAGAGAGAGTTTCCCGGGGGGAAACACAGAGTTTCGCCTCCCGCGTCGTTCCCTCCAGCAATGAAATCATGGATGATTGTGGGACGTGGGGAGGCCATTCCCCCCCCGCGGGTAAGATTATTCCCGCCGTGCCATTTCCGATTGCCGGTCAGAGTTCACTATTTAATCCTCCAGTTTTCTCTACTTTTTCTGGCTCTGTTCAGCTTCAAAGGTTTTTCAATTTGTTTCTCATAGACACATCTCCTCTCTGATTCTCCTTCGTTCTTATACTATACTATCATCATGGCGCAAACTCCGCAAGACCTTAAGATTGCCATTCTGGGTGCTGGTACGTACATCCTTTTTTGTTCTTCCCCCTCCCTATAATAGGGTTTAGTATAGAGTATGGCAGAAAACTAACGGGTGCGTGGATGTATAGGCATGGGTGGCCTGACCTGCGCTTTGGCCCTGGCAAAGGAAGGTTTCAAGCACATCGACGTTTATGAGAATGCACACGATCTGGGCTTCGTTGGAGCTGGTATCCAACTGGCCCCGAACATGGCCCGCGTGCTGGATCGCCTGGGCGTCTGGAAGCCCATTGAGGCCGAAGCTGTTAACATCACTT
Source organism: Aspergillus welwitschiae (assembly GCF_003344945.1). NCBI lineage: Eukaryota > Fungi > Ascomycota > Eurotiomycetes > Eurotiales > Aspergillaceae > Aspergillus > Aspergillus welwitschiae. The sequence continues at coordinate 1,151,330 of NW_020798695.1, forward strand.
CCACTAGCGTTAGAGGTATGTGCTATATTCCTTGCTGGAGATTAAAGATCTACATGTCTATCTATGTGAAACACCGAGCTCAAACGCTAATAACTCCGAACAGTCGGTGCCTCGGACTCAGAATTGGCCCACGTTCCATTGGAATATATCCACGACACCTACGGATATCCTCACATGGTTGGCCACCGGTCTTCCCTCGCCGGCCACCTGTACCAAGGTTGCCTGCAGCACCCTGACCAGATCCACTTCCACTTCGCCACTACCGCCAGCGACACCACCTTCGGCCCCAAGTCCTCCTTCACTGCCACCCCCCGCGACGCCCCCGAGAAGGCCTACCGCGTTGAGGCCGATGTCCTCCTCGCCTGTGATGGCATCAAGTCCCAGGCCCGTGTGGCCATGCTCGACCTCCTCAACATCAAGGCCAGCGTCAAGGACACCCACCAGGCCGCCTACCGTATCATGATCCACAAGGACCAGATCAAGGACGACCCGGAGCTCCTGGAGCTCATGAACGGCAACCGCGTGACTCGCTGGATCGGCGAGAAGCGCCATATCATCGCCTACCCCGTCTCCAACAACACCATTTACAACCTCTCCACCACCCAACCCGACACTCACTTCGCCGCCGCCACCAATGCCACCTACACCACCCGCGGTGACAAGTCCGTCATGCTGGGCGTCTTTGGCGACTTCTGCCCCATGGTCCAGCGTATGCTGAACTACGTCCCCGAGGGTGAAGTCTGCGAGTGGAAGCTGCGTGTCCATGAGCCCCTCCCCACCTGGGTGCACGAGACCGTCGCCCTCGTCGGTGATGCCTGCCACCCTACCCTGCCCCATCTCGCCCAGGGTGCCGCCCAGGCCATCGAAGACGGTGGTGTCATTGGTGCCGTGCTCTCCAAGCTCCCCGATACCACCCCGGCTTCCATCCACAAGGCCCTCAAGGTTTACGAGAAGGTGCGCAAGGACCGCGCCTACGCTATCGTCGAACTGGCCGCCGCTTCCGGTCGTGCTCTGCATCTGGGTGAAGGTGCCGCCAAGGAGGAGCGCGATCGCCAATTCGCTGCTCTCCGCCAGGGCAAGGGTCCTGTGCCCGACAAGTGGGCGGATGCCGATGTCCAGAAGGAGCTGTATGGTGTTGATGCGACTAAGATCGCGCTGGAGCAATTCGACGAGCTCTTTGCTTCTGTGTAAGCTTTGGCCTTTATACCTTTTTCATTTATTTTTTCCTTTTCCCATTCATTGCCTGCACGATTGAACCCGATGTATATTGTATATAGAGCTGATTGGTTGTATTGATGATTGAAGGTCGGGTCGTGAGGCGAAGCTGGCTTGATTGATTGATTGATTGATCCATCGGCCGGAATTAGTGTTCTTTTATCTAGCATTGCAGCCCCTTGCATATACAATGATGATGTTATGATTGTTATACAGAGTTATTTTCTTTGTTCCTAGATATACTCCTTTTCGTAGATGCATCCATTGTGTGAATGTATACATTGTATACACGCGTAGTTGTACCAGGACGGAAGTGGCTGGTTGCATAGTTAGTCTCGTTTGTTAGTGTCATGCGCTGGATTTTACCCCGGATTTTCAGCCCCTCCTTTAGGTTTGAAAATCCTACCAAATTCAAATCAAACCCGAGGGGTTGGACCCCTTGGTCCTTGCACTCCGGCCAGGCAACAACAATTGTATTGGTTTACCCCTCGAGTTTGTGTGCGAGATACACGATTCTAACGCTGCACTTCCAAGACAAGTCAGTATCTGGGGTCTACAATTTTCCCCCCTTCCCCACCATTGCGGGGATGCTAGTTTGAAAAGAATCTATCCCAGATACACGTGAGTAGCTGATCATTAGTAATTATGTGATGTCTTATGTAGTCTACATACTAGAGCACAAATTTTGGTACCCGATCATATCTGAAATCGGGATTTGAATCAGACGTGCGGGATTAGCTGGGATCCATTTCTGCCTTGATTTGATAGATCCAAAGAATAGGTACCGGACAAAAGGGTTTCGACCCAAATTTGGAGGAAGGAAAAATCTACACTAGCGACGTTCTCGCATGTTAGTGGTTTTACTTAGATCGAAATGTATTCACGGGAGCAAAGTCCATGATAATGAACTCTATGTACTTGGCATAGCCAGCTTATGCACAAGCCTCGGCAGCAAAAAGTAACCTCGTCTAAGCTATGATTTAAACTTCTTATCAGATTGTTGGTGACGGTGGCAAATCGAAGAATCCAGAACAATTCCAATTGAAAAAAACAGCAAATCATGCTTTGGGGAGACTTCCGGCTTGGCGCGCCGCGCTGAATCAGCCAGTGACGGGGTGGCTCTTGCCGCATCGGGCAACTAGCAGGGGTCCTGGTTGCCTTTCGTCTTTCGTCTTTCTTCCTGCGGCGCTTCTTTTTCTGTTTCTTCTTCTTCTCTTCGTCTGTCTGCGTGTCCCCGGCTTGTTCTTTCCCCTCCAACCAGTTCAGTTGGATATGCAGGGTTCTTCTGATGCCAGCAGCGCGTCTGACGACCTGTCACCATCCCAACCTACTCTCGACTCCGCCCCGTCCGACAACCGCAACAACTTGAAGATTGCCATCCCTCGGCTGGCGCCGCCTGCCGTCAAGGCTAACCAGCAACGCACGCCACGTGCCTGTGTCGCCTGTCGCGCCAGAAAGACCAAGTGTGATGGTCGCAAGCCCGTTTGTCGCCAGTGTCACCGTCTTGATCTCGTCTGCAATTATGCCGGTTCTAAGCGCGAGCGGCAACAGTTGGAGCTTGAATCCGTTCGCAAGAAAGTCGTCGCCTACGAATCGCTTCTGAGCGACATCATAACCGATACGCAGCAGACGGGCGCTTCTTCCATTGGGGACATTCTTAATGTGCGTAATAGTGCCTTCTATGCTGCCAACTCCATCTTCCCATAGTGTGAAAACACTGCCATACTGACCGGTTGCCACCTCCCCCGCAGAGACACTTTGAAGCATCTCCAGATGTCTTTGCGGCGCTGCTAGCTGCCAGATCCATTTCGGATCCTCAACTCTCACCGCGGCCAAAACCGGGGATTTCTCTAAATCGCATGCACATAACATTGGCCACTAAACCTAACAGCACCCTGCATCCTCTCACTGAGACCCCTTTAGTACAGGTCAGCAACATCCAATCCTGGACCGACCTTGTCGATAACACCACAGCCAGTCACCTTCTCAGCCTCTTCTTCGCCTGGGAGAACCCGACATGGCGCCTAGTCGACCAGGAAATGTTCCTCCGCGACCTGGAGAGCGGGAGTAAGCGGTTTTGCTCGTCGCTGCTCGTCCACACGCTCTTGTTTTTCGGCTGTGTAAACGCCACTGCAGTCTGATGTCGAGTACTGAACGTCAACAACTAACGTTTCTCAATAGAGCTCTTCTTACCATCTGGGGCGCATCACTGATCGGCGGGAGGAGAAAGCCCTGGGCAAGAAGTTGTACTCTGCCTTGCAACATCTGTGGCAGTCGGAAAAGGATGATGCTGGTCTTCCCACGGCCCAGTCCAGCATCATGATTGGCCTGCTTTGTTGCACATTTGGCATTGACCGCTTGGGGACCCGTTACATCATGCATGGCGCCCAGCTCAGTCGGCAGCTGGGGCTTCACCACGAGTCGGCTCCTTACTTTGCTACCGACGTAGAGGCTGAAGTCGACTCGTTATCCCGGTGTCATAAGTTCGTTGCTTGTGGCGTTTTCGATGTGCAGGCGTAAGCGTCGACCCCTTATGTACACTTGGGCCCTGACTGATGAGACACAACAGGCTCGCGGCACAAGTTTATCGAAAGACACCGGTTTGGGATCAACCTCCTGCTGCGAGCTTCTCGCAAGAAGAGGCTGCGTTGTTGGACGAAGGCGAAGAATGGAGGCCCTATCCCTTTCAGACCCCGGTTTTTCGGCCTTTTCATCACACGGCGTTGTGTTTCCGCAACAAACTGGTGGCGATTGTCAACGAGACCGCCAGGTTCGCACTCAAGTTTCCGGGCGTCAAGCTCACTCAAGACGATTGGATATACGGCCGTCAGACCTATCAGAGGCTACAGGAGTGGCGGGCAAGTTTACCATTCGCCATTTTGCCAGATGTAAATCCTGCGCCGAATATTCTTACACTTCAGTGAGTCTTGGCATTAATTGACACAGGGTGTCTTACTAACGGCCGGCTGCAGCATGTACTATCAGGCAACGGTCGTTGCGTTGTGCCAAATTTTCGGTCTGAATGCCGACCCGACAGGTAACCAGCCTCTCGATCCAAAGTTCGACCCAGAATTAATCAAGTTACAATCCCTGGATACACTTGGATCCCTTGTTCTTCGGTTCCAAGCATCCCATGGGCTCAAATCTGTTCCCATCGTGATGCTACATTACTTCCTCGTGGGCGGCTTGCACGCTATCTCGCAATTACGTCCTATGGACTTCAAATGGAGCTTTGTACTAGAGGCATGCGTGGTCGGGCTGTGGCACCTGAGCCTGGGGTGGGGGCGCATGTGTACGGCATTTCTGCGGACGATTGAGCTTGTCTTGCAAGCTACCAAACCGGACCCAACCCTGGTGCCGCCCAAGGTGACCGCTGTTTTGCGGCTCCTTAAAAGCAATCTTTGGACAGCAACCGATGTTACTTCTCTGTCGGCCGACTATGTGGTGCATCATGTCCCAGCTGCTGCTGCAGGACAATCCGGGCCGCAGTTTCGGGCCGAAGGGCTAGAACAGCTGATCCGCTCCATGGACAATTTCGCCATCAGCTAGTGGGCGGTGAGGACGGCATTCTGCCGTTTCCTGAATCATTCAAACGTTCTCCGTATACGATCGTCAGAACTAGACCGTATTCGGCAAGCTCTGCAGCTCCAGCGACCAACCTGGAGTCTGCCTCTCGGCCTGCTTGCGTCAACCATACGATGGAACATCAGCCAGCTCCGACAAACAGAGGCTACCATCGTCACCTTCTGACGAAGACCCACAGTCATCCCGCGCTTATGCATAACAATCCCGCCGTCAGTGACAGGATCGCTAAGTGGATACATTCTGCGAGGAGTGTTGGGTAGTTGAACTCTAGCTATTGCACGGGTTGTGATGGACAGGTATATGGTACATGTGTATACCTTGGTAGTAAATGCACCAGAGTCCTGTCACTTTGATGTGATTATCTTTCGTGTCATACACCGGTTGATAATATGCTGCTTGATAGTGAACAATTAATTCTCAATGCATATTAAAGCACATAGTTAGAATCCAGTCATCTACCTTGACGATTCAAATCAAACCATAACGCCATCCAAGCTCCTGATGCATCTAACTCCTTTCAAACATACCAGCAAACCAGTGAACCAACCATTCAATCATCAAATACTATAACACGCAGACACCACTTTCCTCCCCTCTCTCTCATCCCTCCCCCAACCCAAAACACAATAAATCACTTACTCCCACTGCCCCCTCCCCAACGCCCCCAACCGATTCCTAGCATGTTTCTCCAACAACGCCTTCATATTCCCCGAACTGCCTCCTCTCTCCTGCACCCTCAACTGCCTCTCCCTCTCCCTCTCCCTAGCAGCAGTATAATAATTCACTGCTCCGCTCTTGCCCCCGTTTCCAGAAACATTCCCCCCTTTGCTACCCGTCGACGACACCGAACCGCCACTCTTCGTTGTCCTAGACGATACACTACTGCCCACAGACGATGTAGATGAAGCTGTAGTCTTCCTGATGAGTGGCGGGCGGGCGAATCCGGAGAATTCGGAGCCTGCAGCGCCTGAGCTGCCGGAGTGGAACGCCATTCTGTTTCCGCCTGGCGCTGCTCCGCCGCTGGAGTTGGTATTGGAGTTGTTGGTGGCGGAGTTCGAGGATGCTTGGCGGAGGAGAGCGAGGCGGTCGACGACGGGGCCGCGGGTGCGGCGAGGGTGTTGGCGTTGGGAGGCGGGGAGGGGTTGTTGTTGTTGTTCTGTTGATGGTGATGTAGATGTTGATGTTTCTTGGGCGCCGTCTTGGGACTGTTGTTGGTGGTGGTGAGTGATGGTGGTGGAGAGGGGATCGTCGCCGTCTTCGTCTGTGTCGTTGTCCATGTCTATATCCATGTCGTCCATGTCTATGGATGCGTCCTCATGGAAGGAGTCGTATTCGTGCGTCTCCGTGAGGAAGGATAGTGTTTCGCGGATTTCTGCTAACGTTGCGGGTTTCTTGGACATTGCGGAGACGGGTTTGGTTCGGCGGAGGTGCGGTGGGGGGCGGGGTGGGAGGGAGTGGGTTTCGGATGTGGGGTCGTGGTCTAGGGGGCGTTTGCGATTGTTGCTATTGTTGTCGTTGGGTTGGGGTGTGGTGTTGTCTTGTGAGGATGGGTCGTCTGTTTGGGTGGATTCCTGTGGCTCGTCGAGAAAGTCGAATCCCACGTCGTCGTCTGAGTCGCGGTCTTCGACGGCGCGGAAGAATGCTGCTTTCTTGGGGTTCTCGGCGATTTCGCCGATCTTCTCGTCTGCGAGGAGGGCTTTGCGCATGCGTGCGAACTCGCGCTGTTTCTCGCGCCGGCGGGCGAGGAGCTCGTCGTCTGAGTCGTCGAGGTCGAATTCGTCGTCGGCGTTGCGACGGCGGCGGAGTGCACCTGTGGTGATGTCTTTGAGCAGTTTGGCGACTTGTTTTTCGTCGTTGGTGCGTTGGTGTAGACTTGAAAATTATTTGTTAGTGTCTGAGGAGGGGTATATGGTTGGGTTTGGGGGAAGCTTACGCATTCAGGGCGGCCAGCTGTTTCTCGTCGACGGTTTCGCCGCTGTTGTCGTTGATCATTTGTCTGTCGTAGGCGTTCTCGGTTTCATCGTCGTCCTCGTCGCTGGCGCCTCCTAGCCCGGCGTATTCGTCGTCGGACTCTTCGGCTGCTTCTTCGACGATTTCCTTGGCTTTGCTCTTCTTGCGGTCGAAGGGAACGGCAGGCTTCTTAGATGCCTTCTTCATTACGTCGAAGGCACTGGCGTCGATTTCAAAGTCGCCCTCACCTACGTTATCTTCTTGCTCTTCGATCATGGACAGGTCGGCTGTCCGTCCGCGCTTGAGCTGCTTCATTCTGCGGGCGGGGGCTGGAGAGCCATCTTGGTTGTCGCGGTTGATGACGACGGTGTCGATGGTTGACTGGGGAGTCCCGAGGAATCGCTTGTTAGGATCGAATGGCGAGAAGACAAATCCGGCATCCTGGGTGGGATCTGGCACCTGGGAGAGCTGGGTCGACCGCGGAGCAGGAGACTCGGAGATTCGTGAATCGGACTGTGCATAGCCTGCTAGCAAATCGACAGACTCCTTTCTTGGCTCTTGGCTGTCTCTGATGATCGTCTGCGAGTCGGACGCTTGACGGTCTTCAACCATAGCATCTGGGTCAGGAGCAGAATAAGCAATCGTAGAGCCGCTTTGTGCGTTATCCTGGTGGCTGCCAGCGACTGTGCCGGCAAAGGCCTGCGTTAGACTCATCAAGTTGCTGGAGCTCTGTGTCGGGAGTTGCGGCCGTTCAACGGAACGTGTAGTAGGCGTAACGATGGATTTCGCAGGTGTCTGGAGATCTGTCTCCTCGTCGTCATCCTCATCGTCATCGAGGACGACTCTGGTAGGCCGCTTCCGTCTCTGTGTTGGCGCGTCGTTCTCATCAACCGACATGACTTCCGTCTGGTCATCTTCTGATTCATCGCCTTCACCTGCTTCGGAATCGACAAGCCCGTCTTCACCGGCAGGCTTGTCTTCGTCATTCTCTTCCTCATCTCCCTCCTCGCGTTCTTCCTCAGAACCAGAGTAGTCCCAGTCCTCGTCGTCCTCATCTTCGCCCTTAGCCGCTTTTCGTTCTATCTTAGCGATATCTTCAGCCTCTTTCCGGGCCTTCTCAACAAGATTCTCGAGCTCATCCTCCATGGCAGCGCGTTCTTCGGCTGTCTCGATATGGATACCCTTAGCTTTGAGTTCCTCGATTCTCTCCTGTCTTTCTCTTGCAGCTTGTTGCTTCGCCTTCAGCAGCACCGTGGCGGACAACTGGGCGGGGTGCATGGTGGATTTCCGTGTAGGAGACGTAATATGCGCCAGAGCTTTCAGCTTCATCATAGATGCCGGTTCCTGAGCCTTTCTGGCGGGGACATTCTCGAACGCCGCAATACGTCGACACTTGGCGGGGGAGGTGACAATTTCGAGCTCACTGTCCGAGTCGTCCTTCTGTTGCCGGGCGACCTCCTCACGCGTGAGACGCACGCGAACAGGTGGGCCCGTTAAAATCTTCTTCTCCGTCTTGGAAGGTGTCTTTCCAGGCTGTGTGGTATGCGCTTCATCAATTTCCATCCTCGCTACAACAGGCTGTTCGGGCTGCGTGCGCGGATTCGCAAGAATATCCTCCAAAGGACGGAACTCGGTCTCCGCTTCTTTGCCCAGACCTTCACCAGATGCCTTCTCGACTGGTCCAAGGACAGGCGAAGTACGCGGAGTCTCCTTTTCCTTCTGCGCCTCAGCATCAGACGAGTTCAACGAATCAGCAGTTGTCGACGAGTTCTCCCCGGACGCCCCAGGCGCAGTCCGCTCATCAGGCTTCACCGCATTAAACCGAGCAAAGAAGCTCTCTTTCGTGATCTTTTTCTTCGTCTGAGCTTGATGCGCCAGCTGCATATTACGACTCATCCGCTGCGTCTCACGATTCATCTCCTCCAGAGCCTTCTTGCCCGCCTTTCTCGCAGGACGAGACGCCTGCTGCGACAACTTCCGTCCAGATCCATTCTCGCCCTCGCTCTCACTACCAGACAGAATCTCCGAACTGAATTGTTCTTGTTGCTTCATTCTCGCCGCTCTCTTTTCAGCCTCTGCTTTCTCCTTCTCCTCCCGCTCCTTGCGCTTCTGAGCAACTAGCGCCAGGAACCGAGAATTAGCCTTCGGCTGTGCCTCCTCCTCCTCATTACCAGACCCTGCTTCATCTTCATCATCCTGTTCTCTCCCAGGAGACGAGACAAACAAAGGCGACTCCGAGCGCGCCGGAGACGGCGACCGATTCTGTTCATCCATCTCAAGCTCCGGGACGAGTTCAGTAGAATTCCTCCCTCTCCTCCTCGGTCCAGCCGCAGGAAGATCATCCTCATCCTCATCGTCCATCATCGCATCGTCTTTCTTCTCCGTCCGCAACGTCTTCGAAACCCGTTCGAAGGCCGTCTGCCCCGCAGCAGACTGGCCTTGTAACCGTGCAGCCATTCGCCCCTTCGGCATGACAATATCTTCATCCGAATCGTCATCATCATCTGAATCAGCCGTACTCTTAGGCTGTGTGGAGATAGTGCTGTGTTTCAACGCATTGCTGAGGGTAGTGGTAGATCGATCGGGTTTCTGTTGTGCTTGTACGTTTTCTGTTTCGGAGTCGCTGTCGAAAGCTGCCATCAAGGCTTTGATTTTTCGTCCCGGGGTGAGCATCATGTTGTCGTCGTCGGCGTTGGGAGAATTTGCGCGAGACGCGGTGCGCGTCGTGCGCGGTGTGGAGGGTGTGGATGACATTTTGTATTGAGACTGGGATTGGGACTGGGGTATTGAGGGGGTGTATGTATTAGTTAGGGGTATGGGTAGAGGACATGTCTATGGATATTTCAAAATATGAATTGAGGTCAATGGAGATGTGCACGGTGGTGTCCACAGTGGGAGGAACGCAAGGGCGGAGAATCTACGGGGTGGTACTAATTGACTAGTCGGGATAGCAGAGTATAGTAAGTAATCGACGCGCCGCGCACGCGTTGCTATCACACGTGATCTGCCGATAAGCCGCGTTATCGGCCACAATCTACGGATTACTACGGAGTATTGCGGAGGTCCAGAAGCTGCGAAGAAAAGCGTAGATTTGTACAACTGGTGAAGCCAATTCATAAAGGTGCTTTATTTCTGTATCGTACAGCGCCCATGATATGTTTCTCGTTACGCCAATAAACACCGCCCCCTGGAATCCGACGCTGTCTCAAATGCTTCCCGAATAACAAAATCGTGCCATTTCCATCAGAAGCCGTCGGCAAGATCGCATATGCTGTATGTAGGATGCTAGTGGTGTGCTAGATGTGCCCAAAGTTTTTCCTTACCCAAGATCATATTTCAATGTCGAGCTCCAAATCCAAGGCCGCAATGTTTTCGTCATCCATGTTCCGATGCCGGATGGAGGCAACGCCACCTTTGCTGGTTTTCTTCTGGGATCCCGCCGGGGTGCCGCTGGCCGGAGTGCTCGCTTTGGACGGTGTCTCTGAAGCAGTATTTTCTTGGCTCGCGTTATTCTCAGCCGTCGGGGTACCGTTACCATTGACGTCGTAATGGGTCCGCGCTTGGGTTCTAACGCGCATGAACGGGTTGTGGGCGGCTTCTCCACGAGCGACAGCTGCAGCCGCTTTACGGCTGGCCTTGCGCTCTTCTATCTGCGCCCGGCGCACGTTCTCGTAGTTGAGCTTCTGGTTGCGTATGTTCAGCTCAGCAAGACGTTCATGTTCCGAGGGCTTGTCCACACGCGGCTTGGAATGGCTGCTAACTGCGAGCTTCGGTGTCGCCATGCTAGCCAGCTCAGCCTCCAGTCGCTCCATTTCCGCATCATCACCAGCTTCTCGAGCAAGCTTCAACTGCTTCTCGACCTCCACGCGCTTGAAGAACTTGGACTTCGAATCCAACGAGCCTTGTTTGCGGAGTTTCTCGTTCAATTCCTCGTTGGTGAACTTGTGGTTCAGCAACCGGTTGATATCTGTCACCTTACTGGCAACCATTGACTTCGTAGCCATCTTGCAGTCTTCGACGGCCATGGTTTGACGATAGCGGTTGAACTCCGCCTACAGAGCATCAGTATATGTTAACCAAGAGACATGCCAAGTAGCTTACCTCTGTAAACGGAGAGTCGGAGCATGCAACAAAAGGAAACTCGCGCTCAGCCTTTCCATGTGCTAATACGGCGTACTGATTCGTCACAAAAGACCGGCCATTTTGGCCCTCCATCGCATAGGGCTTTCCCTCGGAAAATTCTGAACAAGTTAGCGACGAATGCTCTAACGCGACCGTAGGAGGGGTGCCTTACTCTTGATCAAGCAAAGACGATACTCATTCTGACCGGTCTCACGGTTCGGCCCAATATTAACACGAGCATAGCAGCCGGAGATCGCGTCATCAAACCCAGGGTAAAAGCAGACCTGGGCAAAGTTACTTCGACCCACCCGAGTACGTTGGATATCCCGGAGTTCAGCAGGCGGGTCGTCTTTCGGGGGCGACGGTGAGCGTTCCCTGTCATCCCACTCGACTTCACTTTCGCCCTCTGCATCTTCGTCGGAGATCCGGTCATCACGAGAACGGGCTTTATGATCCTTGACTGGTTCACGACGACGAAGCTCGTCACGCTTTCCCTTCTGCTCTCGCTGCCGCTTGTAGGCTTCAATAGCATCGGAGGTCTCTCCCACCTTACGGCCACCGAGCGTCATCTTCTGACGCGAGCTCTTGCGATTGCCCTCATCAAGATTTGCCACACTGGCCTTGCGTTTGTTCTTCTTCGCTTTGCGGGCCTCCTCGCGTTCACGGGAAGCCAGGAGACGACGAAGAGCAAGATCTTGATTATGACGATCAACCTGCTGCGCACGCTCGGAGAGCAGCTGCTCTCGTTGAATCTCGGGCATCGCCATGATTTCCTCCTTGTCCTTAGCAGAGTAGTATAGTTTCTCGTAAGGGAAGATAGGGCCCTCATCTTCAGCCTCAGGGGCTGAGCCTTCGGAATCCGATCCTGAATCCGATTCGGACATGCTAGCAGAGTCGAGCGATTCAGCAGCGGACCTATAGAGAATGCCATATTAGTCGAATCCTCGAGTCGCAGTGACGGCCACATCAAGCGGCATCGCAAGCACGCGTGGCAAATCAAACATACAGTTCGCCATCCTCTTCATCATCGTTCCTTCTCGACTTCCGGCCCCGTTTAACGGTCCTAGCAGTGCCTTTGCGACCCATAGCTGATGCGTCGGGAGACTGAGGGGATGATGATCGACTGCGAGATTGGACTCTCTCCTTGGCAGGGGGGGATGCTTCCTCGTCGGAGGAGTCTCCCGCAAGAGCGAGGAGCTCGGCGTCGAGGTCGTCAGCCATAGTGAATGATGGTAGAGGTTGCCTTGAAATTCAGGTCCTAGTAACACCAGTAACAAGGAAAGCGGCGCTAGACTGCTCAAGGAAGGAAGCCGCCAGCAGGAAAATGGATGGCTTCCAGGGTAACAGATGCCACCTGAACCGCAGTCGCGCCGAGTGAAAAGGGAGTTAGGTGGCCAGAGAGCGCTGACTCGGACGAGGTCGCTCTATAATAATAGTGGAGAACACCCTCAGAGACTAGTATTAATAGAGTCGCGTTTCGAAATAGAAGGTGGAAGAGGCAGGAAACCAGTGAATCCTGTCGGGGGCGGTGTGTGAAGGCGAAGGTGGTTAGTGAAGTGAAAGAGCAAAGCCGGGAAGTGAAAAGAAGCGATTGGAGCGATTCTCGACGCTCGTTCATGACGTTCCGGTCCAGGGATGGCGTGCCAAGGCGTGTAAGCGCGCGGCTGCGGCTTATCGATCGGGTTGGACCACCTCGGAACTCATGGCTGCTGGTGGCATTCCTCCGCGGCCTTAAACCTCGCCCTGAGCCCTTGAACGACCTTTCAATTGACCGTTGGATATTTCATCTTTATCATGAAGGCCCTCAGATTGCTCCGAAGGGCTCCACTAGCCCCTTCCCTTCGGCCTACACCTCCCGCCGTCCTCGACTTTCTCGCGCCTTCCACTTTACAAACTTGTCGCCAGTATAATTCTACAGCTACACGGCAGTCCGCAGAGAATCCCTCCGTGTCACAGCAGACATCCGGATCATCGAAACCAAAATATGTTCTTAATCAGCAACAACGCGAGTTTCTCGACCGAGCCCTCCGCGTCAACCAGGCCGGCGAGCTAGCGGCCACCTTAATTTACACGGCGCAAACACCACAAGTCGTGCGCTCTCATCCTCACCTACGGCCCTTGATGAAACATATGTACGATCAGGAAGCGGGGCACTTTGATACGTTTAACCATCTCATTGCGAAACACCGCGTACGGCCGACGGCGATGTATCCGGTATGGGAGGTTGCAGCGACGTTCCTGGGCTGGTCTACCGGAATGATGGGACGCGAGGCGGCAATGGCGTGTACTGAAGCTGTAGAAACCGAGATTGGGTCCCACTATAATGATCAAGTACGGGAGATCCTGTCCTGGAAAGCGGAGGCTGAAAGTCGGGGCGAAGAGCTGGATGAAGAATTGGAGGAAATGCTGGCAACTTTCCGACGAATTCGCGACGAGGAGCTGGAGCATCTGGATCATGCTGTTGAGAACGACGCGAAGGAAGCTCGTCCATACGATCCGCTGGTCAATGTCATCCGCTACGGGTGCAAGGCAGCCATCAAAATCAGCGAACGGGTGTGAGCACACTTTGGGAGGTCCTAAAGCAGGACGGTCAAAAATAGTAAATGTACGATAAATTCTGTATTATTATCATCTTGGTTTGTCACACTTGTATAACTTCGTGTAAAGGCCTGACTATTCGCTCAGCGAGTCTATAACTGGGTATCTACAACCAAACGCGCCCGACTGCTTCTATCACACGGCACACTCTATGAAAGTCAAGCTCTCTATAGCCCCCTCTAACTTAGTTCTCCGACTCCGAGCTCTGGTTCTTTTCCAAGTACTCCAGGAAGCTTTTCGAAAAGCGCGTCACCTGCTGATAAACCTCCTCGAAGCCGTTGACCCCACCATAGTAGGGATCCTGGACAACCTCACCTCCGCCGACGCGCTCGTGCAAGACACCACCGGTACCAAAGTCGCCGAATAGACGGACCTCCGCAACCTTGGCGCCTGCTTCCCCGCTCGCGGCAAGGGATGCCGCAGTCGCTGCCCGGGTACCCTTGGTGCCATGCGATGCGGGGCCAGACTTGTTCATAGATGCCAGAACCGACTCACGAACATCCAACAGATCGCGCAGGTTATATTTATCCATTGCAAGGAGGTAGTCAAAGTCGAGGAAGTCCTGCTTGGTGACTTTGCGGGCGGCATGGTTGTAATTGCGAATGTTGTGGCGACGGAGCGTGGACATGGTGCGAGAATCGGGATCTTCGCCGGCGTGGTAGGCACCTGTGCCGGCGGAATCGATTTCATTGATTAGGGGATGGGAGGCTGCGACATTGCGGAAAACCCCTTCTGCCATGGGAGAACGACCTGGGTGGTTGGGTTAGCTTGCGGTGCAGTTTACACCATAATGCGGGGAGACCAGTACAGATGTTGCCGAGACAAACGAAGAGGACATTGACTTGCCCGCCAGCGGGGGTAGACTTTGTGACAGTCATGGTGGTTCTATTTGTTGAAATTTTCTATTGGAAAATCTATAACTTGAAAGAATGATGAATGAGTTCTGGTTGAATGTAGAGAGGAATTGATTCAGTAGTGGTGATTAATTATTGATGGTGGCGGGGATTTGGAGCAGAATCTTTATCGATAGCGGAGGGCGGTGGTCCGTGCCTGATTCCTGAGGCGACCGCGCATTGTGATTATGTTGCGCCAGATTCCTCCCACATCAAGTTTGGCTCTGTCTTTCCTTCGTCTTGGTGCATGTTGTTTGCATATGCAGTCTAGTGCGCGCTAAAATATAGACAGACATCGTGGAAGGACTGCGAGAATTCAGTAGAGACGTGCTAGCATGGCAGCTACAAATGCCGACCCAGCAGGCGTCGCATTTGAAGACGTAAAAGTCATATGCTATAGATTCTAGTAATGTTAGAAGTATATCTAGTCTAAATATTTACTCACATAAAGCCATTTGTGCTAATCTTCTCGCGAACTCGTAGGATCCTGTATTTCAATATTCTTTCGGGGCAGCTTTGGCTGCCTAAGAATGATAGCACACCGGGCATTTACTATCTACTACATGAACAAAGCACGGGAACATTCAGGCAGCATCTACTTAAAATTTGATGAAGCATTGCGATGTTACGCGTATCTGTGCCGTCGATGGCAAATGATATGCCTTGTCAATCCACCATTTTCACAGTGCTTTTATATACCCACACCACAGTCTAACTAGTAACTAGACTGTTCTTAGTCCGATGAATTAAAGTGAGACCCTCCGCCAACTATGACGTCGCGCAGGGCTGTATGATCCGAGATGCAAACAGGCAGCTGCTTTTCCCACCCCATCAGAGACAGCCAAGCTGCCTGCAGGTTATAAAAAGAACATGATCCATAAGCGCGACCATTGAACCCTGCTGTCTAACGTGTTCAACACAAGAATTGTCAGACACCGCCACGCAACCCGTGGCTGTGACACCTGGGGGCCGATCAGCTGTTGGCCCAGTGATAGAGTGGAGTTCCGATGAGCCATGGAGCCAAAACTCAGTATCCATGGGTGTTTGGGCGGATTGTTTCAGGGGACAGAAAGTCGGACAATTGTCTTGTGAGGTTCTAGTGGGACTCAGGTACACCATGAAAATTGATAGCATGTAGTTCATCAATCCATAGCTTAATAGCCAGAAAAATCATGCAATATCAAAGGCGCCGTGTGCCTCGTGGGTGCCTGTAGAAACGCGAGTGGAGACACACATTCTTTTGTTATGACCCCAACTTCGGTCGGGATGGCCCAATAAAGGCAAGTAAGAGAGCGAATCCACTTGACTAGAGAGGCTGATCCTCGCGCTGATTCGTACTTTGTGCTCTGCCGGACTCTTCAATCTATCCCAATCTGCTCGTCGTCATTGATCGTCCCCGCGGTTCCTTGGTCAACGGGCTTCATCTTTTTCCCACCCTCATCCTGCAGTGTTAGTTATTTGTTAGTACAACGGATTAGTGTTCCTGTCCGTGGCGCTGCGGCGACGAGACCGAACCGCCGTCACGAGCAAAGCCCACAGCCCAAAAAAGCTGTCGTCTGCCAAAGATCGGTTCAACCATTCTTTCTTTCTGACATCCTGACCTCGTTTATTACTTTGATCATTCTTCATTTCCCCTCTTCCTTCTCCTGTCCCGTCCGTCCCTTATTTCCCCATAATTCAGACTCGCCTATCCGAATCTGAAACTCCCGTCAGCGACGGAGCCTCTGCGCTATCGCAGCGACTTGAACGCTCGCCGATTCCCACATTCCCCCAGTCCCTCCTGGCGCAATCTCCAATCTCGATTTCCCCCCCTTAGCCAGGAATTCACAAAGGGGGCTGGTTTATTGGAACGCTTAATTGTCCGAGGCACTATCGGCCATAATGTCCTATAATCGCTTGGGTAGGTTCTTAATCATTTCTCCGCTGCTGGTCTACTTGGGACAGATTGCGCGGCTGTGAGTTGTCGCGCATTCTCTCCCTTCTCCGCATCAATTTCCCTCCTGAAACCCTAGTGTCGGGAGCGAGCCTTACTATACGAGGGAAATTGCTCGTATCTGCATGCGAGGAGCTACAGACATTTTGTGTCTGTTGTGCTGTCATCGTCGCACCGCCATTCCACTCTCAATTGCGCATCCCGCATAAGGCGTGTACACTGACCGTCGAGTGCAGGAGACCCCTACGGGGAGGAAGACAGTCACACCCCCATGATGAATCCTCACCATCTCGATGCTCGATCCCCGTCACCGGGCCGGCCATTAAACGCCTACCAGCTTTCCGATAATCCCTATGCGCCTCGCGAACACCTGGAGATGCCCTCTAGCGATCGGCTGGCAGAACAACCAACGGTACGGATGTTTTCTGGAGTTGTGAATGATGATGATGATGCTGATTTCCATGCTCGTTAACTAGTACTCGGTCGAGAGACTCCCAAACTCTTATGGTCATAACGAAGTCTACGAAGATCACCACCACCCTAATGCCTACCCTGGATACGAATACTCCCTTGACCCAGAAGCGCATCACGACGCTTACTATACCCAACCTTACCAGCCGGCGGTAACGCCGCATGAAGACTATGACTTGGGGCAGTATCCCGAGCATCAGCAATCATATACCGACGATCGGGTCCCTATCCTACAACCAGATAACCCATTTGGGCCGGATCCTTATGCCGATGAGTATGAAGAAGAGCCCACGATCGCACCCACGCCTAGTCCGGCGCCGGTTCGTCGATGGAAGACCGTCAAAGAGGTGCAACTCTTCAACGGTAACCTCGTGCTGGATTGCCCGATTGCGCCCGCTCTGCTCAGCCAGGTCCCTCACGCCGAACCCCCAGGTCGAGATGAGTTCACGCACATGCGTTATTCGGCCGCCACGTGCGATCCAGCCGACTTCTTCGAGGAGCGCTTTACTCTGCGTCAGAAGCTTTTCGCCAAACCTCGGCACACGGAGCTTTTCATCGCGGTCACCATGTACAATGAGGATGATTTCCTCTTCGCTCGGACGATGATCGGTGTATTCAAGAACATTGAGTACATGTGCTCCAGGACATCAAGCAAGACGTGGGGCAAAGATGCCTGGAAGAAGATTGTGGTGTGTGTCATCAGTGACGGTCGTGCGAAGATCAATCCGCGAACGCGCGCTGTCCTTGCTGGTTTGGGATGCTATCAGGATGGAATTGCCAAGCAGCAAGTTAACGGCAAGGATGTCACAGCACACATCTACGAATATACCACGCAGGTGGGTCTAGAGTTGAAGGGAGGCCAGGTTAGCCTCAAGCCTCGGACTGGATGCCCCGTTCAGATGATCTTTTGTCTGAAGGAAAAGAACCAGAAGAAGATCAACTCGCACCGCTGGTTCTTCCAGGCGTTTGGTCGCGTGCTGGATCCCAATATCTGCGTTCTGTTGGACGCGGGTACCCGGCCCGGAAAGGACTCGATCTACCATCTTTGGAAGGCCTTCGATGTTGACCCGATGTGTGGAGGTGCTTGTGGTGAGATCAAGGTCATGTTGTCGCATGGAAAGAAGCTGCTCAACCCGTTGGTTGCCGGGCAGAACTTCGAGTACAAGCTCAGTAACATCCTTGATAAGCCGCTGGAGTCTGCGTTCGGATTCATTTCCGTCCTTCCGGGTGCCTTCTCTGCCTACCGATACGTTGCGCTGCAGAACGACAAGAACGGACAAGGTCCGCTCGAGCGGTATTTCCTGGGAGAGAAGATGCACGGTGCTAATGCTGGTATTTTCACGGCAAATATGTACCTGGCCGAAGATCGTATTCTTTGCTTCGAGATTGTCTCGAAGCGCAACTGCCGCTGGCTGCTGCGATACGTAAAGTCGTCTAACGGCGAGACCGATGTTCCAGACCGGATGGCCGAGTTTATTCTTCAGCGTCGTCGTTGGCTGAACGGCAGTTTCTTCGCTGCTGTCTATGCCATTGCGCACTTCTATCAGATTTGGCGAAGCGACCATAGCTTCATGCGGAAGTTCATGCTGTTCATCGAGTTCATCTATCAGACCATCAACATGCTGTTCGCGTGGTTTGGCATTGTAAGTAGCCCAACCCTCTCAGATGAATCATCACTAACAGGAACAGGGCAATTTCTTCCTGGTTTTTCATATTCTTACGGCGTACCTGGGCGATGACGACCTGCTGGGCACAGTTGGTAAAGTGCTTGGCGTAGTATTCGAATGGCTATACCTCGCGACCTTGGTAACTTGCTTTGTTCTGGCACTCGGTAACCGCCCCGGTGGATCGAACAAATTCTATATGACGATGGTCTATTTCTGGATTGGCATCATGATATACCTGGCATTCGCAGCGGTTTTTGTGACCGTAAAGTCGATCCAATCACAAGTACAGCAGAACGGATTCACCTTCTCGGATCTTTTCACGAACTACCAATTCTTTTCGATTATCGTGTCTCTCGGTTCCACCTACGTGATGTGGTTCCTCGCCTCGTTCATCTTCATGGACCCTTGGCACATGTTTACCTCCGTAAGTATTGCAGCTCTACCAATGTCTATATCTTCTAACCGAAACAGTTCATCCAATACATTCTCCTCACTCCGACCTACATCAACGTGCTCAACATCTACGCCTTCTGTAACACCCACGATATCACATGGGGTACGAAAGGAGACGACAAGGCCGAGAAACTGCCGTCCGCGAACCTCAAGCCCGGCGGCAAGGTGGACGTCAACATTCCCCAGGATGACGGCGATCTGAACGCGCAATACGAAGCCGAGCTGGCCAAATTCGCAAATAAGCCACCTAAGGAGGAGAACATTGTCTCCGAGGAAGACCGCCAGGCCGACTACTACAAGGGATTCCGTAGTGCGGTCGTGCTGGTGTGGGTGTTTTGCAACTTTGCCCTGGCCGCGGTGGTGCTCAGCGCGGCTGGTCTCGAGGAGTTCAGCAGCGACCAGGAAACGACGGAGAACACGCGCGCCACGATCTACATGGCGGTGGTGCTGTGGAGTGTAGCGGGATTGTCACTTTTCAAGTTCTTGGGAGCGATGTGGTTCTTGACTGTGCGGATGGTAAGTTTTCCAGACTCTGAAGATGTGAATCTCGCTAACGAGGGTTTAGTTCCGCGGTGTTTAATCTGGCGTTCTACTAGTCGGCTTAGATGGACAAACAAGACAGACATACAGACAGCATACCGCTGCAGGCTCGGTATGGTATGATGATGACAAGCAATGATGGTTTCATGATACACGGGGCGATGGAATACCCGATTGTTGATATGATAGATAGTTCTTTAGTTTTATGTAACATATGACATATGATGCGAGGATATTGGCACTTACAACGATACAACTACAATAATGTACTCTGTAAGGAAGAGAAGCACATGGAGACAATAGCCTTGAATAGCCTTATTTAAAATTGCCCCTGGCTTATTTGTCAAAATCTAGCAAACATGATATAACAGCAGCATCATTGGTCTAGTGGTAGAATTCATCGTTGCCATCGATGAGGCCCGTGTTCGATTCACGGATGATGCACATCTTTTTGTGTTTTATTTTTTCCTCCCTTCAACTTCAACCAATCAACAACCACACCAACTTGAGATACTACTATACGATAACACCCCTACAAACCCATAAAACACTTTAAGCACTAGGTAAAAAAGAAAAGCTAAGCCATAACACAAAGCGCAATCCCGCCCAACACCAACGCCATCCCCAACCACGTCTCGCGCTCAATCACCTTCCTCTCAACATACCATTCCCCGAGCACCGTGAACAAAAAAGCACTGGAGTTGGCGAGGGGAACGGTCAACGATAACTCTATACATCATCATTAGCATATTCTCACATCCATACCACCCCATATCACCTCAAAAATAAATAGATCTATGGAATAATGTAGAAAACATACCATGCTTCCCCACCAACAAGAAGAACCACACACTCCCCGTTAAATTCACAACGAGGGGGATAGAGTACGCAGGCGTGCGAAGCAAATTCACCACTGTCCAGAATAAAGTAGTGATCTTTTTGCGCAGCCAGGAGGGAGGTTTCTGCTGGTTTTGCTGCATCCATGCTGGTTGTTGCTGCTGCTGTTGCTGCTGTTGTTCTTGGTGGGTGGCTGGGGGAGGATTATCTTCCTCGCTTTCTTCTCCTCCTTCTTCGGGACGTGCTTCATCGGTGTATTCGGGAGTAACAGGTGTCAGAGGGACATTGTCATTACTGTTGATGCTGATGTTGTTGTTGTTGTCGTCCTGTTGCTGGTTTTGCTGTTGGCGGGCTGCAAAGTCCGCGGCTGCGCGCCGGATGAAAGGGGTTGTGAAGCCCCAGGCTACCCCGACTAGAAGGAAGGAGAGAATGTAGTTGATTACGGGGGGGGTGGAGGGGTCTGTTTCTGGGTCCATTTTGGGAGGTTCCTTTTTTATCTTGGGGATGATGAGATGGAATCGGGTTTCGGGGATGAGAGAGATTGGGGTGTGGTTAGGTAAGTTTAAGGAGGTGTGGGGATGATGGTTGATGCATGCATGCGTGCGGCTCGGCGGGAGGCGGGACGGGCAACTGGTGGGTGGAGGTTAGGTTAGTACTTTGGTTGTTCGTTGTTCTGGAACTTTTTTGCTCTGTAGGGTCGAATTGGTAGAAGATGTAATTGAATATTATTGTAGAGGTTTGATTGGTTTGATTTTTTGTTGTGGGAGTCTTCGTCGGATATGCATAGTGGGGATACTGGGTTGTTGTACGGTATCTGGATGAGCGGTTATAAATAATTCACCTTACTACAATACAAGCAACCACATGGAGAAATCTGAGTTCTAAAGGTCATGAATGGGTCTCGCGAAAGGTATACTACCACTGCAAGGACCTGCAGCTTAATGACTGAGTTAGTGTTCGGCCTGAATTGTCCTGAGCGGTAGCAGGCACCTCAACTTTCTTGAATGATCTCTGCAGTGCCCCCACAAGGTTCAGTACTACCCTGAGGATACTACTGCTGTGTGGTGTATCTTCTAAACTACCCTTTTTTCCTAGTAGAAATACTCAATTTACTCATAACGTTTTCATGTTGCCTACATTTATGATAGGATATGAATATAGCTTGTCAGACCTTCTAGACTACACTATTTGCCTAGATATTTGTTTGAAAGACTTGATTTACAGCTGACGGGCCGACAATTAAGACTCTCTCCAAAAACAGCAGTATGAAATAGTAGTAAATTCGTATAAGTTTTGCTTTGCCTATTCATCCCTACCCCCGGCCCCCCTCGAACAAATGAGCTCTTATATGTCAACAATATCATCATAACCCAGAATCAATCTCATATACAAAGCCTTTATTGCTAAAATCATTCCAACCCCGGCAGGTCTGTGATAGGGTGTCAGGAATCGACATATTATCAATTTGCTCAGGGTGCTCCTGTAGAATAATCAGCCATTTTTTCATAATCCGAGATTGCGCGACGCAGGAGACAACGAGAAAGCCAAGTCCTCTAATGTTGTTGGGTTTGGGGGAGTATTAATCTTACCAGGATCAAGATCACAAAGCCCACGCTGGCATGATTGGACATCATTAATGAAACGGGGACCGACGGGGGAATAGCCTGCAGTAGTCAAAAGATGGCTGTCTCTTTATCATCGAAATGGGCTCCTGGCTAGCCATGTTTAGCATCATGTCCGGAACGCTAAGCGTCGCTAGCTAGTCAAACTTGCTAGTAATGCATGGTAAATTAATGGTTGATTGGCTCGATCATTTAAGACATTAGCTGATTGGAACCTAGCTTGGATGAACCAATTAGCGCATCTGGACTAGCCGGATTCTCTTTGTCTATAACCGAGTATAAGGGCTACTATACAAGTTTGACGTGAAAATCAGCACTAATTTAGCGCTTCGTCTTATTGCTCCTCGAGTCCTTGGAACCGTATTGTTACTTGGTGCGGTATGGTGAGCAGAATGTAAAGGCCACATTCCAGAGAGTAGATCCTGGTTATAAGTAATTCCTCATTATGGGTAAATGCGGTATCTTCTTGACTCCTCAATATAGGAGTACTTATCTAGCATTTCCTTGATATGAGAATCTGAACTGAACTCGGCGTCCGAATTTACTGTCCATAACACGGTCTTACCGTAATATTACTATAATATTCCGGTCAAGAAGGGTTCGATGGAGCGGCGATCCAGACCACCCCAGCCCGGGGTAGTAGATCCACAACAGTTCCTTAGTCAAGCTGACATTAGATAGTTGGCTACGCCGCTCGGTCCGAGAGGATGAGGGCCACGCAGAGAGCAGACCCGCCACAGCCGACAAGAAAGCAGGGCAGAGACAGCCGGTGCAGGACCCCGACGAGGCCACGGTGGCGACAAAGGCAAACTAGGCCTTGGGCACAGCCTCAATGATACTATCCCGCAAGCTCACCGTATAGGTGTAGACTTTGTTGATAGACAGCCCAGCCTCTTCTGCCAGACGATACCACTGTTCCTCCGTACGTTCCCGGGCACCTAGGGTAGCCATCATCAACATATCCAATTGCGCCTGCTGCCAGTGAACCCCGGTGTTGGGCAGTACCATCTCGTCAATCAAGAGCAATGAGTCCGGTGCCATGGCCTCGATTGTGTTTTTGATAATCTCTAGGACTTTATGGTCGGGCCAGTCATGGAAGATGTTCCGCAGATAGTAGAATTTGGCACCTGGATTGTATACAGATCAGTCTCAATGAACGTGGAAAGGGGCTCTAACAGAGGGACTGTACCTTTCACAACCTGGGGTGTGAAGAAGTCATACACCTGTTTCTCCACCCCAGGGAACTCAATAGCGTGAGCTAGAGTTTGGGCAAGGTCCTGGACGATCACTCGGCCCTCAAGCTGGGGGTAGCGCTGCTTGAAGCTAATCGCTTGGTGTCCCAAGCCACCTCCAATATCAACGAACAGGGCTCTTTCAGGGCTTAGGCCGGTAGCCTTTTCCAAGACTGGATAGGCGTCCAGAAAAGTAGGCATACCGGCGCGGTTAGCCATCATATGCTCAACAAAATAGCCTAGAGCTTCAGGATTTTGCTGCATATAGATAAAAGCAGGTACATCGGTGTTGAGAGCTTTTTGGAAGGGAGTTTTGACATTGTCCTGAATATCAGGATAATTGTTCTCCTTGAGCCAACTAGGAAGCACTTGAATAATCTGACCGCAGTTGTTCCACCTGACCAGTGTAAAGTTAGGTCTTATTGTACATGATAATGAGGGGTTAGACAATCGACTTACATATGACCAACCGCAGCTTGATGGCCAGACACGGAAAATGTCTTCGAAATACCCGATGCAGTGAAGGTATCTTTAGAGACTTCCTCGACTGCATAATAAGATGCCAAGTAGCGCAAGAGACGAGCTGAAAGGCTTAGTTCAGATCCAGTTTTGAAGAGATATTGAGCAGAGGCTTACCAAGGAAGACCGAATTGGCTCCCGTCTTCTGGCTCAGCTCATCCACAGTAAGGGGACCCTCAAGCAATAGCTCGAAGAGCTTCAGGTCAATGCCAATACGGATGCCGGCCAGTTGCATGTTCTTAACGAAGTAAAATTAGTTTCAGAACTGTATATCTCAACTTGTTGTTGTGATTGTTTGGAATGGGGGAGGGCATTGCGCAGAAAGACGTACGTAGAATGTAAGTCGCTGCACAGTGTCGTCCGGAGTCTCAATTGAGACACTCAGCTTCTGTAGGGCATCCAAGACATCTTTGCGAGTCTTTTCATCACCAGCTTCGACCAGTCTGCGAACTTCTTGGGCAAGAGCTTCCATCTTGGTTCTTTGTCTAGGAGCTTAAGTCCTTGTTTTTCAAGTTCAGGAGAGAGGCTCTTTGAGAGAAAGAGAAAAGTACATCGAGATCGCAATAGAGGCGGATGGAGGGAAGGATTTAAAACTTCAAAGAAAAAGGGAACCGGTAAAAGAAAGAAGCGGATAAAGCCGAAGCGAGCGTTCATTGATCAAGGATCTCAAATGTCTCTATCACACGGCCGTAGAAATAGTCCAGCTAAAATCTGACAAGCAGTTGGACACTAAATTAGTGTAAGTTTCCCCCACCGGAGGTTTGTGATTAACGTAGTGGAAGTATTTGACTGCAATGCGTTGTACCCCTGCGCCACTAACTGTACGACTGATACAACACTATAACGCATGTTACATGGGGGCGTGTGCCTTTTAATCTGAGATGCTTTTGGCTCGGCGCTGCGCCCAAACTACCCCCCACCATCAAGGCAGACAGGCGTCAGTATTAGTCTAGCGATACTGTGTAGGGGCCATATATCAATATCTTCTGTCCGCATCACTTACGTCGATGTCTCATTCTCTAGACTATTATGAATATTTTCGTACATTGCCAGCGTAGTCGGTTCAATCGGCAGCCCAATAATTGCATCCCCATAGGTCTTGGTATATGTAAGTACATCAATTCCAAAACATCAAGAACCATTTAATCTGATCAAGAACAACATTCTCAAAAGCCTCAGAGATCCAGACCTGAATCGTTGGGACTGCCAATACTCTACGGGACCTGCTTGGACACGACTCGTGTTGATTGGCTAATACTGATCTAGTAGCAGTTCATTTAATTCTCAACCAATCAGAAACTATACTCTCATAAGCAACTAAATTTCATACCATGGCACAGTATCCATGATGTAGCCAGGATGCTTTCCAATCAGGGCTTCACTCTCCATCACCGATCACCATATAAGCACTTCCATATAGTCAGGAACATGTTCGAGATATCAGCTGGACAGCAATACGCTAATCTTTGCATAATACCCTGCTCAGCTTCCCAACATGAACCATGCACTAAGCCCTACAGTGACTCCACTCCACTGCACTTAACATATGCAACTTGCAACTCAAAAGATAGCAACTGGGTATCACATTCATATCTGCAATCTATCCTCATATAACGATAACTATATACAACGCAACACAACATTCATCACCACTCCACCCGGTCATCATGCACCAACTGCACATCCCACCGCTCCTCCCCACGCCACACCCTTCCCGGTCGATTCCGCCCCGCCACCGCCGTCCGCAGCGTGGAAATCATTCCCGCCGGACCGCTGGCGAGCACCCGTGTCGGACCATCGACCACCCGGTCCAGAAAATCCTCGACAATATTCTCGAGGTTGGGATGCTTGTGGGCCGCTGCCGCTGTCCCAGTGACTGCAGTGTCTTCAGATGAGAGGGTATACTGCACGGCAACCCCAGAGTCCGATGCACTCGCTCCCGTACAGCAGGGTGATTTCTCGACGTCGGAGACCTCAGGTACTGGCGCTGTCTCCCGCGTCACGAAGATGCGAACTCGAAACATGTTCGGGTGGGTGGATGCCAGGCGCTGCAGGATGTCGAGCTCCGGGGCGATCCATTGCGTGTCAGCCTTGCGGCGGATGATCCAGATGAGCTCGAGGAGCTGCGTCGGTTGGGATTTGGAGGTGGAGGTGTTGCTGAGTAAATGGAGTAGTGGGGGAAGCACGAAGGTGATGCCCGTCCCGCCGGCAATGCAGAGGAGGTTGCTGCTTCCAGCGGTCGTAGTTTCCTCCATGATGGACTGGCCGTAAGGCCCACAGAGAATCACCGGGGTGGTCGGGCCGACGCTCGTCATAGTGGTGGTCTCACCGTCACTCGGTTGAGAATCTTGTGACGAGATGCGTGCGATTTGGGCCAATTCCCGCGTCAGTCCCTTCCGGGCGCGGATGATGTAGGTGTGCGGCTGGCCGGTGGGTAAAGTGTCTGGCACGCTGCAGGGGGTGAGCGGGTGGGCTTGCCACAGACTCAATTGCGGGAAGCAGAGGAAGAAGTGCTGGCCGATGTGCCAAGGGTCGTGATTATGGTGGAAGTCAAGGCGGATGATGTCGCCATCGTCCGGGTTGGGGTGCAACTGGATGGCGGCGTGTGGGATGTGCAACCCCCCAGTGGTGGACGATGTCGTGGTCGGGACGTTCAGATGATGCAGCACGAAGACGCGAATGAGGCGGATCCCTCGGTCCAGGAACCAGACCACCAGCGAGGCCAGCATCCAGCAGTACAGGTGTGACCAGTGCGCCCAGCAGGCCCCGACATAAACCATGGCGACTACGTAGTGGGCCTTGCGGAAGAACTCGTAGCCCGTCAGCTGGATGCCGCGCTTAGTGCTGTGGAAGACTAGGAAGGAGAGCAGGATCATGGCCACGATGCCCCAGATAATGTACGGCTGCGCGATGAAGCTGTTCCATTGCGCGGGCTGCGGCTGGTAGAGCTTCCCCTCAACGATAGTCCAGCCGAGGGTGTGCATGGCCGACTGAATGTAGATTACCCATCCCAGCCAGCGGTGGAGGAAGTTGAAGTGGTGGTAGGGAACGCCCGTGATCAACGAAAGCAATGACTCCCGGCTAGAGAGCAGGATGGACAATGGCGTGAGGGCGAACGCCAGCACGCCGATGCGGTCTGCCCACGGGCCCAGTCCACTGCGTGTGTTGTTGAGCGAACTGCCGCTAATGGGAGTGACCCAGGTCTTGTAGGTGATGCCCACCAGGGTGAAGACCAGCAGATACCCGGAGAGAATCAGGAAGATGAGGACTTGCAGACGTGTGGTATGTCCAAACACCCAGGGCAAGGTTTCCGGGAGCAGATGTCGCCGGACAAGCGCCTGGATTGTCCGCGAAAGACGGTAGGGAGCACTCTGGCGGATGGGCTTGGGCGAGGAGGACCTGGCCACAGATCGATCAAACCGAACGAGGCGTCCTCCCAACGCCCAAAGAAACAATATCCCCGCGATTACCGCCCACAGAATGAAGCTGTAGAGCATGCTGACATCGTGGCCGTGATACACCGCGTCCAAATAGGCGCAGGTACCGGCATCTTTGGTGCAGGGGACCTGGCGGGCAACATACCCCCAGTGGTATTCCAGGGAGGAATCCTGGGAGAAGTCCTGAATATGTCCCATGGTGGAGGAAGTGTAGCGGGGATGGAAATTTGCAGTTGTGCTCGAGCCGGTGGCAGAGGCCATATCTATATCCTCATGATTGGGGGTGGATTCGGCGCGGTGGAGTCGCCAAGGCCAATATCTGCTCATCGCCAAGCATCGTACGTGATAATCTGCTCATTTCACGCCTCGTATAAGTAGACCGTGCGATTCCCCTCTCCATTGGTCCCCCAACCTGCAACACCATCACCGTCACCATCATCATCACCACCACCATGGACATGCACATGTCCAGCAGCTCCAACTCGAGCGCCTGCTCGGTAGCCGTACGTCGCTTCTCACCCTCTGCTTGACACCTGATGACTAATCAGCATGGCAGATGTTATGGAATTGGACCACAATCGATGCCTGTATGAATCCATTTTAGGACTCTGTATAGCTCTTATCCATCTTAACCCTAACAATTGCAGGTTTCCTCTCCTCCACCTGGCACATCAACACGGCGGGCCAATTCGCCGTCTCATGCATCGCAGTCGCCTTCCTCGTCGTTGTGCTCGACTTCCTCCGCCTCCTAAGCAAGCAATACGAGGAGCATCTCCAGCGACAATTCCAGCGCTACGTTGCAGCGCAATCAACGTCGGACCGCATGCAGTTTTTCTGCGGCGACAGCCTGGAGCACGGGCCAACGGTGCTTACCTTCCGAGCCAGTCCCCTGCAGCAGCTGGCGCGGGCGCTACTGCACACGCTGCAGTTCGGGCTCGCCTACATTATCATGCTGATCGCCATGTACTACAATGGGTACATGATCATCTCCATCTTCCTAGGCGCGTTTCTGGGGAAGGTGTTCTGCGACCGGGGCGAGTACCGTGTCGTCGTGGCGCGGCCGGGGGCCAGGACACCGGATGCGACGAAGGCAATGGAGATGGAGCCGGGGAAACAGACAGAAGAGTGGACGACGGGTTGTTGTGGGTAGTTAGGGTATAGTTTATTTCATAGTGTAACGAAGCCCATCTTGTCTTGAGATTCAAATTGTCTCAGATTAATTTAACTGTAAAATTGGAGGGGGCCGTTGAGTGCTTAGTCATGATTGGTGTTGCTGCCTCATTATCATAGCCTTATTGCCTGGAGATGCTTCTTTTGGCAGATCTTGTCAGAGCATGGCTATCTTTTGGACTTGCTAACTTGCTATTCCGAGGTACTTACTCACATCGCCGATGGTTATGGGTACCTTACTACCATCACGACAGCCACAGAAGAAGCTCTCGGTCAATGAAAATTCATTGACCACCTCATATAAGCTTACTGAGTCTGGGGAATGTCCAGATCTTGGTGGGATGTCCGGATCCTGCGCATCTACTAACATTACGTTATGAACTAAGAAAGATACTATACAGAAAATGCCTACCAGAATAGTAAATTTCGAAATGGCAAATACTATTAGCACGAGCGTGGTCGGGCCAAAACAAAGCATGTCTAGAAGATATTGAACTATAAGAAGGCAGATCACCAAGCATCAGTAACAGAAACACAAAACCCCGAAATGAATACCAATGAACTAGAACTTCAGACGGTCCCGCACTTAAAGGCGCGTCTACTCAGTAGGCTGAAGCTCGCTGGTGTAGCAGCTCCTTCAGGCAGGTAATGATCTTGTCCATGGAAACGCTGAGATCGGAGTCACTGGGGCCGGGTTGACTCTTGTAAACCTCGAAAGTGATATTGCGGACCAGTGTTTCAACATCCCGGGCATTTGCCCAAGACCTTGTCCTCTGCAACTGGGCAAACAGGTCCAGCACAGTTGCAAACTTCCCTTCACTAGAGCTAAGTCTTCGATCCACTCTGATCTGGAGCTTCCCTAGCTGCATTTCAAGATATTCAACACAGTGAGCTGGGCTCATCGAGGGAAAGACAATATCAGTCGGAAACCGAGACCGTAACCCCGTGTTAATATGAAGTAGCCTATCCATCTCATCAGAGTAGCCAGCAAGGACAATCACCAGCTTGCGAGCGTAGCGTGGCTTTGTCATACAGTCGACCAACTCTCCAACAGCTTCGCTAGCAAAGCTCGAGCAGTTTCCAGTGGACTCTCCCGCCAGCCGATAAGCTTCGTCGATGAATAGTACCTTTCCCAGAGCCCGTTCCAGAAGTTTGACCACCTTGGGTCCTGTCTGCCCTACATACTCGCCTATCATGTCTGTCGCAGAGCAATCAATGACTTCGGACGTTGAAAGAAACCCCGTTTCGTAAAATATGTCGCCAAGAATGCGAGCCGTAGTAGTTTTCCCGGTCCCTGGTGGGCCCTTGAAGACATATGCGAAAGGGATATATGGACGCGGATCTACCCCCTGCAATCGCATCCCGGCCGCTACCTTTTGATAGTTCCTGAAAAGGGAGATGATACTGTCCATACCGATCATCGACGAGAGGAGTGATTCACATGCCTTGCTATTCCTGAAGGCCCTATCATACTCAGGATCGAAATCGACGGCCTCAATCTTTCTTCCGTTCCGGTCCGTGACACCCCTTAGTCGCTTGTTAAAGGCCGCTTTCGCTTTACCAAGCAGATTCTCGACATCACCTCCATTCCCGAAATTGGGCCGGTCTCGAGCCTGCGCAAGGACTTCTAGGGCAACTTCTCTGGCATGATCAGTAGCCTCGATTCCATCACGCGACATCTTCAGGTCAAGGATCATGGCGAGCTGATCAATGGTATAGTCTTGAAAGTGAAAAGCCTCCTCTAGTGGAAATCGACGTCGTAGACCAGGGTTGCTGTTGTTGAAGAACTCCTTCATCAAGTCCGGATACCCGATAAGGATAATACAACGGTCATCCCCCGGTCTATTCGAAATGTTTGTGACTAGCGTATCCACAACAGCGAGCCGGAACGAATCTGAGGAATTAGCTCCATGCCCTGTTCCCTGATAAAGCATATGCGCATCATCGATGATGAGGACCTTGCCCTCAGTAGCACGGAGTATTTCCTTGGTGTTTGCTTCTGAGTCGCCGATATATTGTCCGATGAAATCAGATGGACTTTTCACCACAACCTCGTCACCAGAGAGGAGACCAAGTTCGGCAATAATCTGCCCATATAGCTTGGCAGCCGTCGTCTTGCCAGTACCTGGAGGACCCAGAAACACCTTGTTCAAAGGCATATCAACTGGAGGTAGGTCGTAAATTTCACGGTGATAATTGGTGTTTGCTCTATGCACAAGTTCATCGACCATCTCTTTGACCTCTTGAAGCCCGATCATACTTTGCAGTTGCTTCCAGGCCTTGCTGTCTTTCCACCTGTTCCCTGGTTCTGGCCCGAGAAGGTCGAATTTTGTCAGAAAGTTATAGTTGGGGGCTTTCCCACGCTTGGCAGCCGTATCTCCTATTGACTGGCGGAGCCGCAAAGCTTGACGATTCATCACCTGTTCCAAAGCAGCGCGCAGAGCAAGCATATTACTGAAGTCTTTTTCTGATCGCATACGACAGATCCGACGGGTAACGATCTTGAGATATGGTCCATCCCAACCTCCGTCAACGTGCAATTTAGTCTTCTTTAGTATGCGAATCAATAGGCGATGGATCTCTTCATCAGAATAGTCCTCGAGGGCCAGCTTTAGGGTAAACAGGCGAGACGCTCCAGTGTCACAGAAGCCTTTGTGCGGTCCTATAAGGATCACGGCAATATCTCCAATGTAATTCTGCATGAAGGTGAAGAACACGTCAGTTGCTCTTGAATTTGTTGTAAGCTGGTCGGCCCGGTGAATGAACATGACCTGGAGAGTATCAGTACTCGAAGGATATGTTTTAGAAAACAGAAACACTGAACATACACCATGTTCTGGGCACCAACGGGTAAGACTAGAGCATTCTAGACGCCACCCTAAATACGGACTTTCATTTCGCACCACAAGGTCAAAACAAGCAAGAAACTCTGCATACAGCTTGGCCACAATTGTTTTTCCTATATTCTTCAGGCAAAGTTCTCACAGGTGGATGAGGAAGACTGACCAGTTCCTATATTTCCAGTGATAATTATACCATAATGGACTTTCTTAAAGTCTTCACCCCGCGATTTACCAGCCTCGATCCTGGCTTTGATGGCCAAAAATTGCGCCTTGACACTCTCCTGACCAATAAGGCACATGACGCGGTCCATCAACCTTTCTAGCCTCTTTTCATTCTTGGAGGGCTGCGGCCTGGCTGGTAGCCTTTTCTGTCTAAGCCATTCCAAGCGGGATGGCGAGTCATCGTCCATGTCGTACACGTTGGCTTGAAGGTCTTCAATGGCTTGGTCATCAAACTTCAGGTCCATATCACTCCTATCAGCATTGTCTTTGTCTTCTGGTAGATACGTCCATGTTTTGAGAAAGTGGTCGCTATCTGTGCTAGAGACAGATTTGGTGTCTTCGTCATCTTCATCGCGCTGGTTGTTGTCTTCTTCACCGTAATTTCCGTCATTCCGATTGTCGTTACTTTCATCGTCACTGTTGCCTTGACTACTATTATCACGGTTTTCTTCAGCTTTGTCATAATCGACTTGGTCGCCATCCGTTTTGTCGCCAGATTCCTCGTCGATCTTGGGGATTTGGTCGTAATATTGGCCGTCGACTTGGATGTCGACGACTTTGTTGTCTTCAAGTTTGTGTGTTTCGCCATCTTCTCCGTCTGCATTGACCCTCTGCTCTTCGCTATCAGATAAATTCACCTCTTTCACCTCTTCGTTCAGTCCTTCGTAATTAGCACTCGAATTGCTTTGGTTGACGTCTTTCTTCTCGCTGGGCAAACTTGGTGCTGTTGGTCCACCCTCATCAACGTGTGTTTCAACAGCTTCGTCATTATCTGGTTGACTTCCTTCTTTTGCTGTATTGTCCGTCTCCTCGTTTGCAAAATCGCCGCATGATGCCGTGTCTTTCGTACTGGTATTTTCTTCCGACGACTGTTCCTGGGGGTTGTCTGGCACAGTGCCCTCAAGATCTTTGTGCTCAGTACAATCAAGCGAAGAAAATGCCTCGTCTAGAACGGTGTTATCAAGGTGCTGCCATTCATCAGAACTAGAATCCGCTCCCGTTGTCTTTGGTTGGTTTCCTCCAGCATTTTGTTGGCTGTCGCATTCTTCCTTGCTTGTAGGGATCGGTTCCTCGATGGTGGTCTCCACGTCAATGTCCTCATCTGATGGACCTTGTTGTTCTCCCATTTTGCCGTCAGCTATCTAAATCCCGCAGGTAAATAAATAGATGAAAGGCCTGATGAACAAACATACTTTCCAACGAGGACGTTGGAAATACTTATAGGACGGGTCAACATTCATCAAGGCCTATATTTCTGTTTCTTTGAGAAGATGAATAGAAAAGCCTCGTTACTTGTTGGGTAGGCAACGACGCTGTAGCCTTGAGTGATTCAGTGAGAGCCGTCACCTCACGGCGCATATGTAATTAAACTGAGATCATCTCATAACCTGCATGATTGGTGCACTCTCAGAGCTATTTACGCCGCATACATGCAGCAAGCACGCCCGTAACCTTATCACAACCGGTGAGGCTCAGTGTGCTCAGTCAGACAAGACACTGTCATTGGGATCAGTATTATGGCGCCCTCGGGGAAATAGTTGATCTCCGACACATACGTATGATGGTGTAGAGTGTTGGTTGGTGATTCATGTCTCACGCGAAATGCGTCCGGTTACTGAGCAGTATAGACCTTTCGACCTAACTATTGCGTAACAAATCTGTGCGCATAGATCATGTATGGTTTTAGCCACCAAAGCAGGCAGCATTGTCTGCCTGAGCCAGCAGAACTGGTCGCAGGTTCAGGTGGATCCACACCCCTTGCGTGGCCGGACTGGGGAAAAACAGGTAGAGGGCCTCTTTGGATTGTGATAGGTTCCGCGCCAGTTGCGGTCGTAATCTATGAGGTTCTGGTGGGAAGTGTGACGAAGGACTTTTGGTAGGGATGCTGAGTTTCATATATTCGAGTGTCGGGTCCAAACAAAGGCAGCATTTCACCGCGGTGGGATTAGTCACTGTAGTAGGAATACACTTATTCTTGTCTCAGTTGATTCAGTGAAGAAATAGTGGTGAAGCGAGTCAACAGCGCAGCCTAGCCATCTCTAGATGTTTGCATACCTAACTCATGATTCAGATATCTGTAGGCAGAATAGATGGGAAGAGCAACTGGCATTCTTTTTGATCGATCATGAGTCTTCGCAATCCTCCTCACTGCGGGTGGTTGGGGAAGGAGCACCTCACATTCTCACAGCGGAGGCAAGGTAGTTGGAGGCTCCAGCTCCCTCGTACCACTTGTACACACTCGCAACCTCTCCCCACCCGGTCAGAAGCTTCTTGCTTACCTGCCATGAGGCTGGCGCCACCGTTGGCGACTATACATCTCTATTGGTTAGTTATAATGCTTGGACTCGGTTATTCAGCCATTTTACTTTGATATGATGAAGAGATTCGAGAATAATTGCATAAATGTCTGCAGCCCCAGACATAACATCACTTCATATACCTTGTTGGACTATAACTCAGCGCCTGTGCACTCAGAGGTGGCTAAGCTGGTTCCGAGGCTTCTGCCCAATGACAATGTTCAGCTGAGGCGCATATCCATGTCTTAACACCTCGTCCCGCAAATCGTCCAAGAAAGCATCGAACTCAGCCGGAGTCCTCGCCACCCCAGGAATACCACCAGGAGGCATCTTATGCCCGAGGCTGCGGTATCCTTCCACCAATAAATAAGCAGAGGTCACTTTCCACTGCTCCTCTCTAGCTACTGCACCATACCCTATAGCGAACGAGGTCTTGGTGATGTTCACGAACCCAGAGTGTCGCAGCAATTCCTCCAGCTCATAAGCAATATAGGCATTCATTCCGAAAGCATCAGTACTCCACTTTTGCATTTCCGACATCTTAGCGAGGTTAGGGAACTCAACAGGGTCAAATGGTGCGTCACGATCTACCCATTGGGCTTCCACGAGCTGAATCCAGCCTCCAGGCTTCAACACTGAACGCAAGTTTCCCAAGACCTGTGGCCATTCCGCGCTTCTCAGGCCCCATACAAGATAGCGTTGATGAATGATGTCGAAGATCTCTGGTGGGTGCAGGTGCTCGGGAATTGGCTCGCGGATATCATGTTTCTGAAGATCCACAATCGGTCCATCCGCAGATGGGGGCGGGAAAAGCGCGGAGCCAATGTCGATGCCATGAAGGGACCATTTCTGATTGGGATAGTGCTCTGCTAGAGAACGAAGCCAGGTTCCTGCTCCAGACTCATCGATCAACGCAATTCTATCGAGGATATATGGGCTCTCTCCTTTCCACTTACCGTCCGCTGCACCAGCATCCAGAATCCTCAGGGTTGCATTGGTCCCAGCGGTATGCCCAGGAGAAGACCTCCTGTAGACGACAGAATTAAGTTGTGCTGCCGTTGCAGACGGTCGATCTCCCGTTGGTGGTGAGGGAGGTTATAAATCCCTTCGGTTCCAACGAAAGCGTTGCCTTTTGGGGCGCTGGAAGTGGATTTCACAGTGGCCATGATGATCCGGGTTGGAGACCCGATGAGAACTCTTCCTGACACGTTTCCAAGGCAGTAGGGCCTATTTCTAGCCTTCAAAGGAAAGCGGGGTTTTCAGCCGGGTGGAGCTGTTGTGATGGATCCTGGGCCCTTAATTCGGTAGTTATAGCTGGCGTAGCATGTGCTTCATTCAACAGCACCAGCGATCCAGCTGGGGAAGCTTTCTGTGTCGTATGAAAGGGACGATGTAGCAGGTAATAACCAGGTCACTATGGGCCTAATCTAGAATGGACTACATCATATGTCAAATGCTGACTGCTAGACTAAAACGATATATCGGACAGCCGATGGAGGAATATGTCCCAGAATCATACTACCTATAAAGGCGGCAATTATGCTCCACTCCCATTACCCCCTTTTCTACATACTCGACCACAGTCTTCCTTCTCCAACATACTCTCCTCCATCAAATCCATACCCAATCCCATAAACCCAAGATCATCATTTCCCCCCAATAAGACAAAGACAATATAACCCGAAAGACACCCTCATCACTCTCCTCCCCTATCCCTGTCAACTCCCAGCAATCTAATATAATCTAGTCATCTACCGACAATCAAACGCCACCCTACAACACTGCCAATCCTTCAACCCGCCAGCACAATCCTTACATGCCATCTTCTTCCCCAGATCCGTTTTCCGTCCGGCATACCAAGCGTCGCCCTCCGGCTTAATCCCACCGCCCTTAACATCGACTTCCACCGTCCACGGCAGCAGCGAATGCAAAGACCAATGGCCCGTATCCATGCTCTGCGGGAGAGCTCCAAGTCCCCTGCAGGAGCGATCGTAGACGTAAGTCTCGCGCAGCTGGACTCGGCCGTTGGGTGCATATGTGGCGATTCCCAGATTGCAGTAGTTTGCGCCTGTTGGGGTGCAGAGGTCGGAGACGAGGTTGTAGGGCGCAGCAGAGGAGATTATGTTGGGGGTGGAGTTGATGATATTCGCGGCGGATTGGGTGGCGTCGTGGGCGATGTCCAGGGCGGCGGTTAGGGGGTTGGTTGGGTGGGCGAGGGTGAGAGGGAGGAGTAGGGGGAGGGTGATGAGGAGGAGGTTCATTTTGGGTACTATTTAGTATTTATGATAAGGTAGTAGATTGTGTTGTTCGTTGTCTGTTTGGAATTCCTGATCTGAGTTGTAGGTGATGAGATGGAAGTAGATTGTGGTCCTATATATAGGTTGTTTGTCGCTTATGGTGGTTCATGTTGGGTTCTAGCTCGGTTTCAGTCATGTATCTGCCTAGTTCTCAGTACTAGGTCAATTGACCAACTCGTATATGCACGAGGTTAGGCGTATACGAGGAATGTACAAGTTCAATCTGTCTGGGGGATTGCAAACCTGTCTATCACAATTGACGGGGCAGTGTGGGGGTATACGCGCACAGCAGAGAACTGAAGGGCTGAATCACCCTCCAAAAGGTAATACAGCCGTTCGGATAATGAGGTCATGTGCATGTGGACGTGAATGACCCCGATATGTCCGGGGTCAAGTCTCGGTTGTGAGATCAATGAGGCGCCGGCTCCTAGTCTGGGATTCAATCTCGGGTAGTATAAGAGAGAACTCGACCATGTGTGCCTAATTTGTACTACAGTTTACTGCTCGGTTGTAGATTCTTGATGGTGATTGGACAGTTGCTGTTTTCTTTTGGCCTTGGGCTTTACGCGTCTGCATCCTGTGTCGAGTTACTTGTTTTCAGTGCAGTTGCCTGGTCTGATGAGACCAGCCAGGCGTTCAAGGGAAAATTTAGGGGAGGAATTGGTGAGCCTAGCTCAGGGGATTGATGAACTTTCTTGATGCTGGACATCACCTAAATGGCTTTGGTACCCTAGATTGCGTGACATCCTGGTGCCAGGGAGCCAATGGACGAGAAGTTGGGTAAGATGTTTACAGTAAGTGTCCTGCATATACTCGAGATGATGTATTTTCTTCTCCAAGGGAGTGATGCTTATGTATTTAAACATGTTTAAACAAGTGAAGCACCCGAATCCGTACTCACTATCCGCCCGGTAATGTTCGTATCCTTCATCAGATATAGATAAGCCTCTGCCACTTCTTCCGGCTGAGCGATTCTTCCCGTTGGATTTTTCGCTGCGGAAAACTGGCATATCTTTTCTTGCTCCTCCACTCATCAGAATGTTCCATAGGGGAGTTTTCACCAGTCCAGGACTCACAGCGTTAACACGTATTGGCTTCAAATCTACCGCTAGATTACACGCAACACTGCAAGTACCACCTAAGTATCCAGCTACCGCCGTCCAGTTGGGCATCGGATGTTTTCAATTAGTTCCTGTCGTTAAGGTAATTGATGAATCCGGACCCGGGGAGAGGTATCGAGAGGCAATCTTGGCGACGAGTACGGCCGCGAAAAAGCGCACTTGACCGGCAGCGATGAGCTTCTCCCGAGTGATTTCTTGCACGGGCATGATGGCTGGCGCATCAGTCGCGGTGAAAACAATGTGATCAACTTGGCTGGTCTTTTGGAATAGCGCTTCGAGGTCTTCTTCGATCGTGTCTTTGGAAAGATCGCAGACGTGTCCTTGGAGCTGGGCATTTGGGAATTCCGACTTGAGATCCTGGACGGTGGATTCAATGCGTTTGCTTGAGGATGAAGACACAGTGACTTTGGCTGATGCGGCTAGTGAAAGCTTGGCCACACCCAGGCCTATGCCGGAGGTGCCTCCGAAAATCAGGACATGCTGCCGGAGGACATCTTATCTGGCCGAGGAGCTTGATGATGGCAACAACTAGTTCAGGTCTAGGGGAACTGAAGTTCAGGCTGGTATGATTCGCTATATTAATCGCAGAATTGCTGAAGATGTTGACTCCCATGACGTGTATGCCCGCTTAAGTCCGCGGCAGCCGGTGGGGGCATCTGTTTCCAGACGGATACTATCCCCACATGCCCGGTCTCCGATTATTATCTCCTTTTCCCGGGGTTAGAACTAGCAACGAAATGCGAAAGATTCAACCTACCAGACTAATGATGAGCAAGAGACCCATACATTAGTGCTTACTTTGCATTCCAGCGAAAGAAATCAAGTAATGCCCAGCTGCGGTCTCATTGTCAAACCCGAGGATCCAAGCGCAAACATGGGATTTGTAAGATGTGTTTGCATCTGATGTGATCATGCAAACAAACAGCCTAATCACCACCTCGAGAAGCAAATCACATTCCAGAATACCCCTCTGACAAACAGAGCAAACCAGACAAATACTGTTATGTCCGACATGCCCATCCAACAATATGATCTTTAGCAGACCATAAATATGGCCAATTTCCTGCTGAAACGATGCTGCTGCCTACTTCATCGCCCTCTCAATCATACAGTGCAGCTTCTACTTGAAATCCTGACAGAATGCAGTCACCCTTGGCGCAGAAAAGACTGGCCGGTTTTGACTTGGTCCAAACCAACTATAAGACAGTCGGCGATCACCATCTCCGCGCCGATCTCATCATTCCCCAGTCGTCATACAACACCGGCAAGCGGCCAGTTATCATCCACTTTCATGGCGGCGGTTTCGTAAGTAGTCCACTCACTAGTCCGGCACATTCAATACGTTCAATACTAACTTGCAGTAGCTAACCGGAGACTCGCTCTTCTTTGAATGGTTTCCTCAATACCTCTTCGACATCGCGAAACAACACAATGCGGTGATCGTATCTCCGAACTACCGCCTCTTGCCCGAGGCTACCAGCCTTGACTTGTTCGATGACATTGAGGATTTCTGGATCTGGCTGCATTCGCCCGTGGCGGCAGAACTCCTATCATCTCAGCCTAATCCAACAGAACTTGACCTGGATCGCATTATCACTGCCGGCGAATCCGCCGGGGGCACACTGAGCATCTGTCTCGCCCTGGCTCACCCAGAGGAGATCCGGGCTTGTACAGCAGCCTTTCCTGGCATGCTAAGTGCCCCCGTCGAGGATGGTTTCCCACGGAAAGACCGACCCCGTCCGAGCGGTCTGTCTCTGGAAGAGGCCAATCGACTTGTGGATGAAGCGATCAGAGACAGTGAACAGGGAATAGTTAAGTCATCAATCATGCCACCTGGACGGCTGCCTTTGATGCTTGCTACTATTGAGTCTGAACGCCTCTATGAACTCTACGAGCGTGGGACTGAGAAAGACCCCCGACGGGCACTGCGGCACCCTATGGAACGGCTGGATGAGCCGGACGTCAAGTTTCCTCGTGGAGGTATCTCTATCCGACACGGCCTGGATGATGACATCGTGCCTCCGGGGATTAGTCAGGCCTTCGTGGATAAAGCAAGGAAAGTAATGAAGGGGAAGCCGGGAGGGGATAAGATTGTTTTGGCACTGCGGCCAGGGGGTCATGGCTTTGAAGGCGAGACTAGAGGGGACGAGGAGTGGCTGCAGGAGAACTTGCGGGCTGCTATCGAGGCATGGCTGGAATAGACCCCACTGGACATGGTATACCACGGCATATATATGTTAGAAGCCTTTCCGGCCTGCATATTGTGCGGGGCTTCAGGTCGGACTTAAGCTAGAACATCTCCGTTTTCTTTGATAGATCAGATGATAATTTAACTACTACTAATGTACCAAAAATTGGGTCCATTCCCTTCTCTCAATCGACCACAATCCGATGCTCAGCACTTTACAAGAGTACCAGCCTAGTATACAAAAATAGTACCATTCTAATATAGACAAGTACAGTCCTGCGGTCCAGTTCGATCGCCCCTCTCACTGTAGCTTAGTTACTAACATAACTTCCCATCACTCTCATCATCTTTCAATTCTTCAACATTCGTCTCAAGCATTTTCTCTCCCAATAATATCTGTCAGTTCTGCTCTCCCCAGCTAAACGGCGGCGCACCGCGCTGGCCTGTGAGGAATGTCATCGGCGTAAAATTCTGTACGTCACATCCACCCATCCACTATTGATCATATATCCCCCAGATGCAATCGAAGCTCACCTTGCGCATCCTACGATCAGTTAAATCTCGCCTGCAAGTATCCTGCTGATGAGCGCCGGGAACCTCGAGACACACCCACAGTTCGATGCACCCACCCGTCCGAGTCGCATGGTCTGTCAGAAGGATCGAGTCACCATTTATCAGAGTAGTCTGTCCAGGTGTCCGCGCGACGGCCTAGACATCCACGCCTGGCTTAGGCAGCTGGGAACGGTATAGCCCATCATCAATTCGAATAGCCAACAATCACCACATACTACGGTACTCAATATTCCGGGATATCAATACAATCACATTTCATTACCATTACCATTACCATCAAATGAAACACACATCATCCCCTCACTAAAAGACAAGAGAAGACATTAATAAGTCCCATCCTCCCAGTCCCCCTCATCAGCATCCTCATCCAACTCCCTAATAGCCCTAGTCCCGCCTGCAGCACCCATTCCACCCTGAGTATCCATCAACGCGGCCTCCCGACCCGCAGAATCGAACCTCCGTTCTTCGAACACCGGCTCCTCGCCTAGATTTTGGTATCCGGTGCGGACGGTAGTAGCGCCGGTGGGATCGGTGTGTGAGGTAGTGGCGTAGCGGTGGCCAGTTGTTTCGGTTTGGGGGTTGTTGTTGTTGGTGGTAGAGGAGGAAGAGGAGAAAGAGGAGTAGGCGGATGAGGAGGAGCTGGAGGTGCGGTAGGACATTTTGTTTGTGGTGGTGGTGGTGTGGTTGTTTCTTCGGTGGTAGGATGGACGATAATAACCGAGTATATTGAGATAAGATTGTATCAATTGATAATAAAACAATGATAATAATAGAGTAGGATAAGCTTCTGCAGAATAATAAT
Organism: Aspergillus welwitschiae; assembly: GCF_003344945.1. Classification (NCBI taxonomy): domain Eukaryota; kingdom Fungi; phylum Ascomycota; class Eurotiomycetes; order Eurotiales; family Aspergillaceae; genus Aspergillus; species Aspergillus welwitschiae. Next base: position 1,191,917 of record NW_020798695.1, read on the forward strand.
TCAACAATAAGCATTGTCCTCGAAAGATCCAAGGGTACTTATACCCACAGCTCCATCCCAGTGGCAACAAATGTGATGTCATCCCCTCCTCCCCCAATAACAACAACTATGCGATCCATCCGTACCATGCAATAAGAGAGCATGAATGAGTCCCCGCACGGGCTATATGTCAATCAATGGTTCATCATGAAGTCAATCTGAATCATGGTACCTTTGTTATTGGTCCGTGATTGTCTCATTTGTTTCGGGTCTTGGCCTTCGATTCTTCCATTGGGGTTCTAGAACTGCTGGTGGTTGCTGGGCTTGCGTAGGTGGGATGCATGTTGTGATGGGGACTTTCCCTTCCTGGGACTGTGTGTACTGGAAGATGTTGGTTTTGGCTGTTTGTTAATTGCTTGTGTGGATAGCTGATATCATGGCTCTGGAGGTTTGTACTGTCTATCCGCTTGATGCCCCTACTAGCTGTTACATGAAGACTTCAGGCTTGGTGTTCCTGGGTCAGAGTCTATAAGCTTGTTCAGTCAATTATTATCAGTATTGCTTCATATGCTTTGGACTTTTGATGAGTAACATTGGTATCATAAAGATAGCTAGCTATCTGACATAAGAATGAAAAGCTACCTAAACCGAAAGAAAACACATAAAAGAAAGCTATCTAAAGCAAACACTTGAACCTGCCAGAGACAAGAAAAGGAAATCATCCTATCTAGAGAAAAGAAAGATGCAGCACATCGCTGTCATCAAACCATAACACGCAAGAGAAAAAGAGAAAAAAAAAAAGTATCTATCTAAGACACGTAACTAAGGGCATATCTTTTCATGCCTCGACCAGATCCTCCAATATCTATCGTATTGAGCTCTCGGCTCAGAGCATCGTAGCTTTGATCAATGTTTCCATAACTTTTGGTTGGGAGGCCGACAGGGACCTTAGATGGTATAGGTGGGTTGTTTGCCTCGGCATATAGCCTCGAGGGAGAATTAGAGTATGCTTCGGTCATGGACTTGCGATGTCCGTAGTCCTTGGGTGGACTGTCTCGATGAACGGGGCTGCGGAAACGCACAACAACTCCCGGCTTTTTGGTTTTCCGTTCGGGCTCTGGGGCCCAGGTATTGGTAGGCAAGTGGTCGGAAGGATCAATTTCTCGACCATCATCCCCTATAATGGGGCCTGATTCCCGCGCTGCTGGCTCTCGCGCCGCTTCAGGCAGGTAGGAATCGGGAGAGAATGGAACAGGAGACACCTCCCGGCCCCTCATCGAAGGGGGTCGGGGGCTGACTGATTTTCTTCGGGGGACAAGTTGATTATTCGGGGCTGTCGAAGTTCGACTCACAAGAGACCGAGTATCATGAGGTTTCTTCAGAGGATTTTCGTCGTAGATACCATGAGAATGCCTCCTGTGGTCATCAACTGGCTTATGAACCATTTGCAGCGGATTCTCATCGAAGTTACCGCTCCTTCGTCTGATTTCTCGCTCATACGCCGCGCGATCCGATTCGGCTGCTGCAAGTACTGGATCAAAACCAGGGACTAGACTTGCTGGCACCGCGTTTGTTGTGGCCACGGCCTTTTCCTCCCGTCTGCCTCTGGGATAGTCCCAATTGGGATCCCACGACGGGGTCGTATACAGACTGTTGTCCGAAGCAGGCTTTTCCATCGGCTCAGGCATGGTAACCTGCGGCAGAGGAGCTGGTTGCGTGTACGCCTGAGGGACAGGGTTGGGTACCACTGGCACTGGTTGGCTGGTTGGCACCAGTCCTGAGCGATGGGCGGGTGGAGGGGGTGGAAGTCCGTCTTCTTCTTCGTCCTCAACACGGGGTTGCATCATCGCGTATGACAGGGAAGACGGCTGACTGTCGGTGAGAAGTGGGGGGGTATATCCAATTTGTGCATATTCACGATAATGCCCGTAGGCCGGCTGTTGCGCACTTGAGCTTGTCGAGGCAAACGAACTGCTGTCTGGTATTTTTGTGTATTCGGCGTGATAAGAAGGACATGAACTCGTATTGTACGAGCTCGTGGCATTGCCGACGAGTGAGTTGCTGCTACTGTGAGGCGGCGCCTGGCTAGCGTACTCAATTCGGTGAGGGTTGGGAAGGAGTGGAAGCAGGCTGGAGCTGTCGCTCATCGGCGGATTGCTATGCTCAACATGAGGCCTCGAGTACTCATTATTCTGATAATTTGGCAACGAAGTCGTGCTATGAGTGGCACCTGAACCGCTGTCCGAAGAAGTGATAGGGTAGGGACAGGGATTCGAGTGGTAGGATCCCGTGGGAGTGCCAACGACTAAACTGTTGCTATCCAGTCGTTGCGGGTTTGCATATTCTCTGTGATTGTATGTAGGAAGCGAGGTGGTGCTATCGCTCATTCCAGAGCTGCTGTTATCCACTCTTGGCTGTCTGAGGTCTTGATGGTGGTTGTGGTTGCTGTGGTGGTTGAATGATGCAGCCGAGTTCGTGCTATCATTGGCACGAACCGGTGAGCTACTCGATGTGCTTGAGTGCGCCGAGGATCTCGGGCGAGGATCTGAAGGGAGCGGGCGTCTTTTGACATCTTTCAACTGCCTGGGACCGGAGAGGGTACCAGGGCTAGCCGGCACTGGACCTGAGCTGAAAGATGCAACCTTCTTCGGGTGGTGAGACTTCTCAGCTGCGGGAGTTCTTCTTTCGATCACTGCTTCATCTTCAGGCCTCGTATCATAGTAAGTCATTTCAAGTCTGACTTCGCCAGCGTATTTTCCACGGTATTGCAAGGGATGCCAGTGGTCGTTCTGGCTGCCGCCCGGGATGATCAGATCACTCAGATCGACCCATGTCTCTCCAATGAGATCCGTCTTTTTCTCATCATTGAATACAGAGACTTTGAGTCTATAGTAGTCTGGAGATTCGTGTACGTTAAAGCGAAGTTCATCATCCCTACGTCAGTCAGCGCCGTCTATATGACGTCCGAGTTCAGATGGTGGCAAGATACATACCATTTGGGGGTTTGACCACCTCGCAGGTCGGTGCCAGTTTTCTTTGCTTCTTTTCCAAGACGCGCAGCACAGTAAGGATTCTGCTTGCCCATTGTTTTTCTATTTGGTAGGTTTTTGGCCCGGTCGGCGACGACCACCAACGTGCCAATAATTGGGCCATCCACGGACATATCCGCGAAGATGCCCGCTGCATGAGCAGTATGAGCCATTGCCATTAAGCCCCGCTTGGGGACTCTGGCGTCCATCATTTTGCTAGACTATCCTAGGGAGAAATATAATGAAGGAGTGACAAGACGCAGTTCGGTTTGGGGTGGATTGACAGAGAACGTGAAGGAGAGTAACGAAAGACCGATGAGCGTTGGTTGGATGGTTTTGTTTTTCAAATGTGGAGCAGCAAGGTAGAGCAGTAATAGTAACGAGAGACCAGTTCGTTTCGTGTGAAGTTGTTTTGCAGAAATGAGTGCAGGGAGGGGAGAAAGGGAGAGAGGACGGGCATAGTTCTGGGAGCTGGAGGATCGCGGCTTATCGATAAGCGACGGGCGCACTGATTGGGTGGCAACTTGCGGTGGGGCCAGCCGAAAAAGGGGAGGTTGGGCGGGTGATGTGGCTGGGAGTGGGGCTGTGATTGGCCCGATCGCGCCTTCCTGCTTGGAATCATACAAATCAGTACTGGTATCTTTCGTTAGATTACTCGCGCTCTCTGTCCTGATTGGTTAAAGCAGCTGGTGGCGGATCCCGGTCATCACGAGGTGACAACCTTAGGGATCTGGCCCCCATGTGGAGGCCGGGTTGGAGGATAACTTCCAGCCACGGATTTCCAACCTGAGACGAGTATACAAGACAGAAGATGCTGCACACGCACCTGGATGGGCCTGAAAATGCCACGAATAACTCTCTCGATCTCCCCTTCACAGAGTAAAGTTGACACTTGGCCGTTCATACGACACCAAGCATGCCCGTAGCCGACCACATAGACCCAAGGCCATATCGCACGAAACATGATACTTGCGGTGTCAGTGGAGATGACAGTAAATCATCCGACACTGCGGCCGCCTTGCTAGTTGGGGCGGCAGCTCCGTTACAGTGCGCCTCCACTCCTTGTGCTGTCGCTGCAGCTTCTGCGACGCCATTGCATACGTCAGTACCAAACTTGGTCGAGTACGCCTACAATGCAGGGTGTCAATAGTATACAATTCTGCTGCCTGTGCGCTGCATCGGCTTCAGCTTGATCCCAGCCACTACGATTCGGCTTGATTCGTCAGAACACCAGAAGCGAGATTGAGCTTCGTAGGCTGATGTCATGACGGGGCGAAGCAATCTCGTACGGCACCTCGAAAAGTTCTAGTCGTGCGATTGTTCCGCCAGGAACCCGCGTCAGGCTTGAAGTTGGCAGATGTCTACTCCGTATTCCGTCTCGGAGAAGAGTCAATTGAATTCGTGGGCCCGCGGACTTCTGGTCTAGACTAATCTTGGAGTCGCACCCACGTGGAACGTAGGCGGTTAGTGGTTAGTGGTTAGTGTCCGATGGTTAGCAGGTGTGGCATTCCGCCAGACGATCGGCAGCGGCAGCTGGGGTGTGGCTGATCGGCTCTGCACGGCCGGGCACGAATAAGGATGGGTCGGACGCTTCCCACGGTGTCCCGGGTGCCTGGCAAGCCGGCCAATAGCGGGTGTCTGGGGCTTCCCTGTAAAGTCAAAAGATTGAAGAGCCTGGAGAAATCAAGGAACGAGAAATCAAGGACGAACCCCACTCACGAGTAAGCAATTTGCCGCAACTGGGAGCTTGCTATGGAGCAGTGCGATATGGCATGGATCCCCATGCTTATTTCTCCCGAACCAGGCAATCGCACTGCAGACGGAGAAAATTCGGCCAGGCACATAGCTAGATCAAGCCTCCACAATTGATCCATAGCTGGACCCATTCTGTATACCCAAGTATAACTCAAATCCTGCCCGATCAGAATGAAAACGGTCGATGTCTCACTCCACAGTAGTCCTTGGCTAATTTAAGCCGTCATTGTCTGATGGTGACAGCATAGATACCGGTGTTCAAGTGGACCTCAGGTTGGTTGATAGGGCATGAGGCACGGAGGCATCGTCACATCCTAGTCACACTTGACTGTGTTGTAAGGTGGATATCAATTCTGGTAAGGCGTTGATGAGGCTGTTGAGGCTGTTCGAGACCATAACTTCAAGTTGTCCAATGCTTGGGTTTGTGTTGGTCAACGCGCATAAGCCTGTGGAGCAAACGGTGACTGGGACTCAAATTGGGGAGATAGGAGCTACCGGTCAGCAATGGTAACCGAGCAATAGTAAGAGCATTCTCTGACTGGGTCACCGATACTGACTTCGGCCAGCTTTGCAGTAGTTTCAGCTCTTGATTCATGACGTGTTTTGGCGTTCAGCGGTGAGGTCGGTCTGGGCCATCAGATGCGGTCTGGACGTTTGCTGAACTGCTGTTCAATTCTGGTCTGGGTATTATGGCAGTATAGAAAGTAGAAAAATCGAGAGATCTATGTGTTGTCTGTGGGGATTCTCATGGTATGGAGATTCGTGTAGCTGCCTCCGTTGTAGATAGTAGATACGCTGCTGTTAGTGCCAGGGAAGCTGCGGCCCGGACAGACCAGCCGAGAGGTACTTTTGTCTTCCCCATTCATCTTCACTAGGAAGTGAGTAGCAAAAAAGAGTTAAGAACTGTTTATCTGCGTAAACTGACTGTTCGCTATTGAGACAATTGTTCTTCGCCTCAATGGCTTCCAGATTCTTGTTCCGAAAACGCTTCTGGTCAAATACTATTCTACCAAGTTACTCTGGGTGTCTGTATCAGCCGCAAATATCCTTAAGGCTATCTTGCTATGTCTTCTATCTCCAAAGTGCTGAGAAATCAATGGCTAATATCCAGTTACTGACGATGGCCAAAGAGTTCGCACATATTTGAGAACTCACTCATGAGATACACATCGACAACAACTGATGAAGCACGCTGCTCATGTATAGGAGCCATTCAGAGCCACCATATTATACAGCAAGATAGCTCAGCTCCTATGTCTTAGCAAAACTCACAAGATCTTTTCTGATGGATAATGTTTTGCTGATAAAGATCAACTCCAAATGGACTATAGCAGTTTCTCGCGCTAAACCTAATCGGGCGCCGATAGACTTTTCCCGATGCGATAGAGGCTCCGTCCAAAAAATTTCCCCGAACCACTTCGACGACGCCGACAACGTCCAAGGCGCAGGCTGCTGGCTGATCTCTCCTTCTTTATACAAATTAGCAGTCTCAAAATCTACTTTCCATCAATCTATCCCGACTAGGGCCACAGCAGCCATGGCTGCCCCCGTCCTCCCTCTGCAACAGGTCAAGCTGCCGGCGCTGCCCTCGACCCGTTTGACGCCGGAGCAGCAATATTGGAAGACCTTCAAGAATCCTCTCCTCATCCCCTCGCCAGCCAATGGACCCGTCAACCTCATCACGCAACCCTCCGCTCCCTCCTCTGCCTCCGCCTTCCCTTCCCTCACCCAACCCCCCGATGTGTTCACCGTGACCACCGGCGCCCGCGTCCAGATCTACTCCATCCGCACTCGCAAACTCCTCCGCACAATCACCCGCTTCGATGATACGGTACGAGGCACAGATGTCCGTCCCGACGGGCGAGTCATCGCCGTTGGTGACGACTCTGGTACGGTGCAGGTGTTCGACGTGAGCTCCCGTGCCATCTTGAAGACATGGAAGGATCACAAGCAGCCCGTCTGGGTCACGAAATTCTCTCCCAGCGACCCTACATGCGTCATGACCGCCAGTGACGATCGGACGGTACGACTGTGGGATCTGCCCAGCGAGAACAGCCAGAAGGTCTTCACTGGCCATACCGATTACGTGCGCAGCGGTGCATTCATGCCGGGGTCTCTGGCCTCCTCCGGCCTGGTGGTCTCCGGTAGTTACGACCGGACCGTGCGACTGTGGGATCCTCGCGTTGAAAACCGGTCCGCCATGACATTCAAGATGGGCGCAGCGATTGAGACGGTGCTCCCCATGCCCACGGGCACGACGGTGCTTGCGGCGGCCGACAACAAGATCGCGGTGCTGGATATCGTGGCCGGCAAGCCCCTGCACATGATTCAGAGCCACCAAAAGACCGTCACGTCGCTGGCGCTGGCGTCGAACGGCGAGCGCCTGCTCTCCGGTGCGCTGGACGGCCACACGAAGGTATTCGAAACGACCGGGTGGAACATGGTCTCGGGCTCCAAGTACCCGTCCCCCATTCTCTCCCTTCGCGCGATCACATCGGGCATCGCCCAGGAGGACAAGCACATTGCCGTCGGTATGCAGTCTGGTCTTCTGTCGATCAAGACCCGCCTGTCCGGACAACAGAAGATCCGTGAGCGCGAGCGCCGCAAGGAGATGCAGGCGCTGCTGGAGGGCAAGCTGGAAGAGCACGACCGGAAGGCGGCCAAGCAAAAGAAGCAGCGCGGATCCGGGTGGGAGAAGCGCCTGCGCGGACAGGACTTTGTCGGTGAGGGCGTGGACATTGTGATCGAGGGGCGGGACCTCAAGAAGCGGAAGAAGGAGCAACCGTGGGAACTCGACCTGCGCAAGGCGAAGTACTCAGCGGCCCTGGATCAGGTGCTGCGGTCGAACGACAAGACAGCACAATTGACGCTATTGACGGCGCTGCGGCATCGGTCCGCGCTGCGGGCGTCCCTGCAGAATCGCGACGAGGTGACGCTGCAGCCGGTGCTGCAATGGGTGCACAAGAACATCACGGAGCCGCGACTGGTGCAGCTGAGCGTGGAGGTGGCGATGAACGTGCTGGACATCTACTCGGGCAACCTGGGCCAGTCGGCGCAGATCGACAAGATGGTGGAGCGGCTGCACCGGCGAGTGCGCGACGAGGTGGAGATGGCGCATCAAGCGTACCAGACGAAGGGAATGTTGGAGATGCTTGCTGCATGAGCAGAGAGCATAACAGATAACAGACCCAAACAAAACCAAAAAAGCATGACTGTTAAAGTACTATAGTTACTACTATTGGATACCTGGATGGAGTTTGGTGGCTACTACATAGATGATACATACATGCATGCATTTTCCTTCTCAATTATCAGCATACAACCTAGAAAATCCCTCCCCAGTCGGCTGCAACCAATTCCTCTCATCATACCTCCACCCCTCCGCCCCCTCAATAACATGAAACGTATACGCAAACCGACTCTTATCCCCGGCATTCCTCTCACTCTTATGCAAGACATTGCCATGAATCAACACCAACGAACCCGCCTTAACATCCACCACCTCCACCTCCTCCTCCCCATCATCATCACCCTCCTGCACCTCCAACCCCTTCGGAAACCTCCCCCCCGTATTCTCCACAAACCCCGTCCCATCCACCTCCCCCTTATCATCATAAACCCTAACAAACCTCCTCCCAATGCCCTGCCCCCGCCGATGACTCCCCTTCACCATCCCCAAACTCGCATTCCCCTTCCCGGCATCCTGCAAGGCAATCCACCACCCCACGGCACTCGGCGGATCCGTATACAAGAACTCGCTGTCGCGGTGAGGGGGCACGGCGCCCCCGATCCCGGGTTGCTTGCAAATCACCATGCTTTGCAAGACCCTTGGATCCTTGAAGCCCAACGACTTGGCTATCTCGGCATTTCTTTCAGAGAGAGTGATCGATTTGAATGGCTCGGAGAGGGTGTGCAGGCTATGCCCGATTTTGTTCACGGCCTGGTGCTTGGGTTTGAGGAGGCGGGAGGTGGTGGAGTCGATGGCGGACGGCTCGAAGAAGAAGCGCACTTTGTCGCCGGATTCCAGGAAGTAGGTGTCGCCGACGTGTTTGTCTGTCGGGGAGGAGTCGCCGGTGGTGAATTGGGTGAGCGGGTGGGTGTCGAGGGGGAAGGTGGTTAGAAGGTTGTTGGTCTCGGTCAGGCAGGAGGTTATTTCCGAGGGTGTTAGGTAGTCTGGGATGATGAGGTAGCCGGTTGAATTGAAGGTGGCGAGCTGGGAGGGGGTTAGGCCGGGCATTTTGCGTGGTGGTTACTATTTTCTTTTAGTGGTGAGGAAGGACTGTTGGTGAGGATGTTGGTTGTTGTGTGGAGAGAGCGGGGTCGGTGGTGGGCTTCTTATATGAAGGGGGGGCTTATCGGGGTGTGGCTTATCGGTGGGTGGATGGATGGGGTGGGGGTTATCTTTCAGTTGTTCATGTTACTTACTAGCTAACTAGTTGTGTCTGTGGATTGGATCGGCTGATGTGTGAACTGTATTTGGCTTTATGATTTAATAGAGGGTAAGTATTTTGGTATAGTCGAATATGGCATATACAGAGTAGTGATAAAGAGTAAAGGTGGCTCGATGTAATCTCCAACGCTAAAGGACTATAAGATCAATCACATTCACTACATAACGTCCACACTAGATCCTGATACATTACTATTTCAAGTCAAGGAAATCAGAAAACATCAGTTACACAAGCACATGGACTCTACACATTTATCATACCATACAGCTCACATCACGTACAACACACAGATTCTAGACCACCAAATACGGATAATTTTATGCCAGTAGGCCAGCAAGAAACAATACGGGCATGTCTGGAAATCATCTAGAAGTAGTCTGCCACCATACACAGCTACCCTGATCGTTATGACTGCTCTGCATGAGTATTTAAATCAGTTTATAGATATGCGAGTAGGTGGACGGGAGGAAAGGGTGAAGATGATAAGAATGCCCTTATTCGGGGTTTTTTTTTAGTTTCCTGAGATTGTTCGAGGAAATTTTTATCAAATAGGATCAACAGATTCTCAAATAATTATATCACGTTAACTATACCAGCTAGCTACACCGTTTTCAAGTACCAATAACAATAACATCAGGCTGAAAAGCATACTGCAATCATCCACCAACGCCACTCATTGCCAATCATAGCATATTCCTCATTATATCGTCGTATCCATCCCATCAGAGCCATCGGCTCAAAGCTTAATTAGTTGATCTGATCCGGGATCAACTCATACCCACCCTCCGAAGGCAGTGTATTACCCGCGAGGATCAACACTCCGGCGACGAACAGACTCACGCACCAGCTCACGGTGCAGAAAATCCACGACTCATCCAACACCCAGCCAGAGGCGAACCGGTCTTCATTGTCGACGAGGTATGCCTAACCCCTCTTAGCATGCCACCAGTAGGTACGAACATGAGCAGGAAACTCACCACAAGCGACATGCTAGCTGCCTGTACCACCGCCGACAGAATAATCAACAAACTAACTATCTTCCACCCCGACTCGCGCAGGCGCTTCCCCCCAGACAAGACAATCAAATACGCGACCACGCTCATTCCCTCCAAAACGATGGCGAACGACATGAGAAAGCCGACGGAGCGCCACATGGAGCAGAAATAGCGATCGTCGCCGTGGCAGTCATCTTTCTGGGGGAAAGGCTCGCATAGACCGGTTACATGGGAGCAGCGACGGTGGAGGCCGTAGGTGTAACGCCAGCGGGGCTGTATAGTTGTCATTCTTTGTTAGTGGCTGGTCGGACAGCTGGACGGGACAGCAAAACCAACATCGGAATCAGTAAAGGTGACCCATTTTGGAACGACGATAGAGGCCACGGTGAGACCAAAAGCTGCGTGGAGAGACTTGTTAGTTGGTGTTGGGTGCGCGTGCACGAATTGCATCGAGGGCAGGAGAACTGCAGGTACTAATTGCTAGCTCTGTAGCTAGCGAACAGGACGAGCGCCACATTACTTACAGGCCAGAAATACAATCAACGAGGCCGTATAGACAATGGTTTTGGTGAGGAACCCGGTATAATTGCGGTCTTCCCCTCGAGGCACCAGATGGAAATCCATCACGGCGGGGGAAGCAAGCGGCCAGTAGCGATGACGACAACAAGCAGCAGAGCCCGTGCAGGCGATCGGATGGGGCGGTGAGAGGCAACCAAGGGGGGGAGGAAGAGAAGTGAGAAAAGATTAGATTGATGATATATAAGGGAGGGAAATGAGAATCCCGACCGGGATAAGAAAGTAAAAAAAAGGGAATCAGGGGAATCAAGAAGAGAAGAGGAGAAGGGAGTTGGACTAAAAAGCCGGATTGAAGGCAGACGAAGCAGGGCTGGTCAGGTGGTGACAGTGACAGTTGCGCTCGGGAGCTTATCCCCGAAAGCATCAAATCAGTCCATTCAGCATCATATCATCAAGGGAAAACAAAACAAAAACATCTACTCTCGACCTCGAGGACCTCCCACCCCCAAAGAAATACCTCAGCATCGTGAAAAGAACCGAGAGGGAGGGGTGGGGGAAATAGTAAGTAGTGTATGACAAGACTGACCTGGTCATGTCCTCATGGTTCGCATGTCTTGAAGAAAGGGAGGAGGAATATCCCTCCATCTGGTATGATACTTCGTCCATCATCATCTCCACCGGTATTTCCCTCAGCCATCAGCGGACAGACATATAAAACATTCCTACCCCCGAGTGACCGTCGATCCCTTCGGTCAAAGCGCCCTCCTCCATGGCGGGGATGGACTGCCAAAAGGTGTGATGTGCACTGAATTGAAACCCTCTGGCCAACCGGTTCCCGAACGTTGCACTGCAGCTGCTGCCCGGCTTCTTTTGCTCTCTCGATATCCATCATCCATCATGCCAACTTCGGAAGCAAGGGGCCGGTCGTCCATCGGGTCACCAGAGAGCTTATTTACGGGAATTGAGTCTTCATTAGTGTTGCCTGCGGGTCACATTGGCCTATGATTATCTATCATTCGTTCACTAACTAACATCGACTGATCCCTCCTCCTGAGGAATTCCTGCAACTCCCCGACCGGTGGTGGACTTGGTCCGTTCTCAACCTGGTCGGTCCACGTGTGCTTGTCCCCATCGGCCAGGAATGGTTGGTTAGTATGGCCATACATAGCTATAGGATAACGTTATCCCTACTATCTATATTAGTAGATATACAGCAAAGATACCCCCCATCTACAACTGTACAATACACACACAGAACCAATTCAAAATAAAGAGAGTAATAATAATCTACATTCAACTTCAGCCGGCGGCAGGGTTAAGGCTATATGATAATACACAAAGCGGCAAATGCAAACGCATCAGCAAGAACATCTCAACATCAGCACTGGCCGGTAGAAGGTCAAATTCACATCACGCCAAGTCGAAATCTCTTAGCAAGTTTAGCAAGAGGTAGTAGTGGTCATTAGCAAGCGGAGAGGTAACGCCGGTTCCCGCCATGCCATCCTGTGCGCCGCGCCCCTCCCTCAGCCCGCTCGACTCCGCTGGATCATCGCTCGGAAGTCTTCATTGCTCTTTTTCGTGCTCTGCCCCTCGCCCGGGGCTGCGCTGTCGGTCGTCATCGTCGTCGTCGTGGTCGTCGTGGTCGTCGTCTGCCCGTTCGCTGAGCTCGTCGCCGTCGCCCGTTTCACTCCCAGCCCGCCGCGCTTGCCGCCGCGCGCGCCTGGCTGCGGCGGGCGCTTGATCGGCTTTGCAACCGGGAAGAGTCCGCTGGGCTTGTCCTTGGCCTTGCTGCTGCCGCTGGTACCTTGGCTGGGTCCGTTGCTGCTCTTCTTCTCCGCCGTTTGCTTCAACATCTCCGGTACCGTGCCAACGTGCAGTTTCCGCCCCGGGGTGATCTCCTGCCCTTCCAACTCCAGGGATGCCTTGCCCGCTTCATGTACGTCCGCAAATTCAACAATCGCTCCTTGGTGGTCAGGCCGCAGCACAATCTTGATCAGCTTGCCGTACGGCTCGACGAGTGCCCGAATTCGCGCATCATTGACCGTGTCCGGAACGTTCATCAGGCCCAGCGTGCGTGCTTGCCGTTCACTGTTTGGCACCTCCTCGCTCGCCTCACGCCGAGCCCCGTTGACCTCGACCGACGGGGACCGGGTCCCAACGCGAGACAAGATGGTTGTCGCGCTTCGTTTGGCCCCTTGCGGGGTGGACAACTTCACATGAAGAGGTCGCGAGCGGAACTGCTGCTCGTGCATCACTAACGACGCCTCAGCTTCCTCCTGCAGACCGTATTAGCTAAAACCCTCGCGCATCCTCCGGGACACCTACCTTAGACGAGAAGACCACGTAGCAGAAGCCCTTGCTGCCGCCGTCCACCTTGCGCGGGATGCGCACCAGCTCCACAGTTCCAAACCGTAGAAATAGCTCCTCCACGTCCTGCTCACTAGCTTTCCAGTCGAGGTTAGACACATGAATCTCGCGTCCTTCGTACATGGGTCCCTGACGGTCCTGCCTGCGAGTCGGGTCCGAGATCTTGGCAACCAGATGCAGGCCATTGCCCACTGTCGCCCCGTCTAACTGCGTGGCGCTATAAGCTTCTCCGGCCGTCTTGAACTGCACGTAGCAGAATCGCCGGTGCGTGTTATACTTGAGGGACGGGAAGCGGATATCGATGATCTCGCCGTGCTACAGAGTCGGTTAGCCAACGTTTGGATCAGTGCAACACCGGGGGGGAAGTCACCTCACGGAACAGGTCGCGAATGTATTGTTCATCAGCTGTCGCTGGAAAGTTGGTTACAAACACCGTAGAACCCGATCCGAACTGAACCTCAATTGTATGCTCATCAATGATCTTCTGGTCACGCGTCTGCGCGACAACAGCCTCATCTTTAGAGTTGAACTCGATGATGGCTGTCTCGGACTTTCCGTCATCACTGGAAAGCATTTTAGCACTATTTATCGTACCACACTGTAACTCGGTTAGCTAACACAGCCCTAGAACACTCAGTAAGGGGCAACTCACATGGCGGAAGAACTGCCGGACTTTGTGCTCAGTAATGCCATGGGGTAGATTCTTAACGACGACCGTTGCATTTTCGCGATCACGACGAAGCGCGACCGGCTCTGCGGCGACGGGAACCGATACTTCGGCCTCCTCTGCACGAGCTCTTTTGGCAGGGAGTCCGTTCATGCCCGTTTCCTCCTCCCGTTTGCGCTTTTCCGCCTGCGTGGTGGCTTGTTCCACAACGGCAGCTTGTTCGGCCTGCCGCGCGGCCAGCTCCCTTGCGTCGCGCTCGCGGCGCGCAGTCACGGCTCTCATCGCTTTGCGCGTCTCCAAGATCGCCAGCTGCAGCTCATCCGAGTCCTCGTAGTCCTCGCAATGCGCAATGTAGGTCTGCATGATCTTCTCGGGCCAATCGAGGTCGGTTCGTTTGATCGCTTGCTTCAGCACCGCAGTGGCGTAGCTGGGGTTCGGAGTGCGCCGGGCGGCATCGATCGTAGTTTCGTTTTGAACAAACTTACTCCAGGAGATGAGCTCCCACTCGTAGTAAGTCAACCAGAACTCGTAGCTATTGCCACGACGTCCCACGAGACCCTTGAACGTCTCCCGCGCGCTGTCCCAACTGCCACTCTCGCTGAGATAACGAATGTAGATGCGCTCCAACCGGAATAACGGGTCGCCCTGGTAGTTTCGTCCGTACTTCTTCTCGCCCAGTTCCTGAACGCTTTCGATAGCCGACCGGATACCAACCTCCGCCACATCGATGTCTTCGTCAGTAGAATCGGACAGGAAGGCCCGCCGACGGAGGTAGCTACACCATGCCGTATGCACTTTCAGTACTTCCTCCATACCGCCCGCATCCAGCAGGCCTGTACTGGTGGCCTTGTGCTTGATATCCGCGATTTTGGAAAACGACTGGCCTTCCCGCTCGGAGCTGAGCAGGTACTGAGACCAGAGGCTGCCGGAACAGGGGCAGTGCCGGGTCGCACGGTCGAGTGTGGAAATCGTTGTGGTATTGGTATTGCCATGCATGGATTCGTCGATGAGGAACATGATGAAATCTTCCCACATGTTCGCATCGGTCGGGAAACGCAGCACGGCGCGCTGGTATACCGCGTTAACTAGGTCGAAGTTTGTGTGCCGCTTGCGACGGTTGCGATTGAGCTCCCATTCGAGGTACTCAGTGAACACAACCCATTCCTGTCCCATGTCGCCCGCCTCGGCCGCGTTGCGCAACCGGATCTCGAAGTCCTCGCGGGCGGAGTACGTCTCCTTGCTTGCTGTGGAATATTTCCCGGCCATTTCTGCCATGATATTCTCGTAGTTGGCGTTATAGTATGTCGAGATAAACCCGGAAAATAACTGGAAGGTTTGATCCCAGGTAGCATGAGGAGTCGCGAGACGAAGGTCGAAAAGCCCTCGTACATGGTTGATCTTGTCCTGTGATGGGTTGCGAGAGAGGTCTTGCACGAGCAAGTCAAGGAAACGATCCCAAACCAGGTGGCTGTCGTGAATTCTCCACCGCGTCGACTCGGCACCTCGTTGCCACACGTCGAGGACGGACTGCCAGGAAAAGACTTCGCGACCAACCATGCGGTCTTCCTCGGTCCACTGGCTTTGGCTGGCGTCTCCGTTGGCCGAGTTGTAGAGATACAGGAGCCACTCGCCGTAGATGCCCCACAGCTTGGTGCTACCGTATTCTTCCTCGATCGAACGCTGACAGAGCTCCATCACTGCGATGCGCTCTTCCACCGACTGTGCCAGCATGCTTTCATCCTGGATCCACTCCGCCCACAGATCTTCTCCCATGGCGAACAATTTGTCCATCTCCTCTCGAGCCGTCCGCATGTCTTTGAGCAGATCGTACTTTCGGGGATCGCCATGGATGTCGGGGTTATTCGGAGGGTAAACGTGGTTGACGAAGCCCGCATGCAAGAGGCGAACGAAGCGAACGTGCGCGTCGTACGACTGAGGGTTTTCCTGAATCTGAGCGAAGAGTTCTGTCGCCTGTCGCTGGGCGTTCGGGACCAGGGAGGTATCCATATAGCTTCGACGAGCGCTTTCACGCGGGCCATCCGACATGGCGATATCGAAGGAGGAGCGCGGGGTAGGCGTGTTGTGAGAGATCGGGTTGACGTGGGGGTACATGGTGGAAGGGGACAGCTGGTGCTCGTACGACTCGGTACTGCGCAGGATAGGGGCATTGGATCGCTGCGGTTGATGGTGCTGCATTGACGCCAGGTCGGCCAGGGTGTCCATGCCGGGGGTAGACGGTTGTCTTGGGGGAGGGAGGTCAGCCGCTGGGGGAGTACCATTCCCACCTCCCACGCTAGGACCGACCTTGGGACTTATGGCGGGCGGCGAAGGTTCAGGCAGGTGGGATGGAGCATAGACATGCTGCGCAAGCGGCGAGGAAGTCATGCCTTGCTTGGTCGAGCCGGGGCGACTCTTTCGCAAGGGCTTCGGATGAGGAGCAGAGGTCGGGGCAGAGGAAGAGGAATTATTGGGGACGGAGGAAGAACCCGCAGAAGGGGTTGAGCGCCCGGACTGTGAATTGGCATCCTGGGGCGAAAGGAGTGAATTGATGTCCATCATCAAGACTGTGGCCGGACTGGCGGGGGAGGGAAGAAGGACCAGGGAACGCAAATGCCAAAGCTGATGGATAGAGGAAAGAGTCCAAGCGCCAGCGAGCCCGGTGCTGACGTAAGTAGCAGAGCCGGGAGGGAAACGAAGACCTCAGGCAGAGATTCAAAAGGGTAAAAGGAAAGGATGTAGTAAATAAAGGAATAGAAAAAGGAAACCTAGATTAAATGAACCACCGCAAGACGCCTCATCAACGAGTCCATTCCTGCACCGGTTCACAGCCTGTCTTGTTCAGACCTTATGACCGGGCGAAGGTTAGCTGTCCAGGATTTGGCCGTTCCTTGTCCTGGTCCTGGTCCTGGTCTTGAAAGGTGGAGGGGTGGCCGGAGGTTGACAGTAGAAATGATGGAGTGGAAAGGAAGTAGTCCCGAAGAAGAACAAAGACAATTAAAGTCTGGAAGGGTGTGAGGGAAGTATGATAAGTGGAAAAGAGAATCAGAGATGTAGAAGAAAAAAGAAAAGAAAATCAGAAAGAAAAAAAAGGTGTGGATCTAAAAGAAAAATAGAAAAAAGGAAAACTAAACAATTGACGGGATGTGGTGAATTATGATAGTTGTTGTTAGTTCCTCTTCCGTTTCTTTTCTGTTTTGTATTTCGATTGTCTATTTTGCTGGTTTCTGGCCCTTTTGGTAGTTTGTCTGCAAGTAGAAGAGAGCTTGACGAGTTGGGCGCTTGCGAAACGCTGCTAAAGTGAGGCGCGGACGGAGGGAGAACGAGAACGAGACACTTCTGCGTGGAGGGACCGACGGACTCCCAAGGCTTAAGGCTTAAGCTCTCCTGGTCCGAGCGATAGCGAACCTGGACGGGCTGGTCAGCGGAGAAGTTCTCGGCGGGAACGGATGGGGGAAAGGAGGAGAAAACGGGTCGATGGGGGCAGGAAGCATACAGGGCACAAAAGGAAACGTGGGAACAACACGCACGGGAAGTCCCTGGATAGCAGAGGATGAAGGGAAAAAGGGAAGGAAAGGGTGGGAGGGAGGAGAACGGAAAAGACTAGAGTGAGAAAAGATATGTGAGGCCGACGAGAGAGAGCAGTGGATCGACGCGGTGGAAATGGGAGTTGAGCTCGGCATGAGAAAAGCTGAGCAGACAGACAGCAGTAGCAGAGGGAATGGATCAAATAATATTGACTAACAATCAATCAATCAATCACTCACCAACAGCTTAACTGCACCTACTATATCATCTCTATCTATCTACCTATTTACCTACCCTCCACTTCGGACTTGAAGGAAATAACAACAGCAGATAAAAGCAAAAAAGGGAAAATACACTCACCCACCATCTGAAACGATCCAGAGCTGTGACGATCCAGCTAGTTAGGTGCTAGCCAACCATGCAAGTGCCTGGAATATCGTCATCGTCATCGTGAAAAAGAAAAGGGTGCACGGGGAGGGGAGGTTCCTGCTTTTTCCCCGCCAACGACCTCGGTGTTTCTCCCTATATCTTGCCCCTACTATTATTGTTTGTTGTCTGTTACTTCCATGTATCTTTCTTCCCCAATGGTTGGCTATACTGTGTAAGCTTGGAGGAGAATATAAGAAAAAGAAACGAGGATAAATAAACAGGCGTTGTTTACGAGCTACCCAGACGGTCAAGTCATAGATGAGTTCCTTGTTACCTATCTACTGCCCCGGCTCAACCCCCCCCCCCCCCCCCTACTACACCTCTACAAGGCTAGCGATGCAGGCTCACACTCGGACTCGAACCGAGGATTTCATCTTAACTAGTGATGCGCTCGGCGAATAGTCCCCCTGTTTGATTGGTTCTGCGGCCTGTGGAGGCTTGACGATGTCACGGAATGACGAAAGAGCAAAAAATGCTTCCACGCGGATTCGAACCGCGGACCTCATGATTACTAGTCATGCGCTCTACCAACTGAGCCATAGAAGCTAGTTGTTACGGTCAGCTCGCATCTTATGCTACATGTCCGTTTGGCTAGATAATGACAGCATCCAATGGTCTTGGGCTGTCCGCGTCTTCGACACAGATGGTTTATTACTGCTATCATTACTACTCTATACGAATACAGCTTGAGACATGTTAAGGCATAGTATCCGGTCTTGAGGAAACCCGTGTTCATTTTCTGCTCACTCTGTCATTTCTTCCATGGCCTACAGCTTGCCGCCCTTGCATGATGTTTGCCGGCTTTCGGTGCTTACTATATATACTAACACTATCGACGCTGTGCTATCACGACGGTGACCATTCATTCACAGGCCAATAAGCACACCAATTGCAATAACAACAACCACCACAATGGTGCTAGTTAATGACACACAAAGCAACAGACACCAACCAAAGCCATTACCGTAATCATCATAACGCAGTACACCAAAATCCCATCCAAGCAACACAGAACCCACAATGCCAGCAGAGGTTCATACTCACCCCGTCAGCACGCCACATGCGGCCGGTCGAGAACAAAATTCGAAAGCAGAAGCACGCAGCAATAGTCAATGCACGGTCGGTGTCTCCGCTGTGTCCATGCGGACGCATGAGAGGGGTCACCTAGCATGTGTCACACAACAGGCACCTGTGGGAAGTGAGGTATCAAAGAACATCGACGGTATATATATACTACCAGCGGGAACATCTTCCTGCAGGGTATATCGCTGACACTTCAGCAGGAAAGCACCCTCAACAGAAGTCCAAGGATACCTTGCTGAGGCCACTGCTCTCCGATATGATACCTCACGATCGGTATGGCGAAGTCACCAATACCACAAAGATCAAGAATCCCTGCCAACACCGTGCAAGGCAGAAGCGCCCACGCCATGTGTATGCCTTTTTCTACCCCGACCTTCCATACAGCACCCTTCCCACCCTCAGATCGCACCAATTGCCCCCACACATGCAAAAAGAGCACAGCCAGCCACATTCTGCAATCCTAATCTAACCTCGCACTTCCCCACCCACTGCTCGGATAGCACCCTTACTTAGGTGAGCCCCAGCATACACAGCAGGCTTTCCTTGAGCCAATTACCCCGCGTCGATACTGACTCAGTCAAGGTGACCAACCAATTACGAAGCAAACCCCCTAGTCTAAGTATACCAACGTGTATCGTCAATTGGCCCAACGTTGTCCTCCCTAGCAGACACTATTTCTTGCCCACACCTGCTGTATAACCACCCGCTGCCCACCATCACGGACATAACTCGGCGCCGCTAATATACAGCTACAACCAAAAAAAGGCCTGCGACGGCCATCAATTATTGAGACATACAAGAGAGTTCTTGGGACATTGCTCCATCCCGAGACCTCGACTGAGAACAAAGAAACAATAAGGCTCCTTGTATACCATTCGAGGCTGGCGCACGGTGTCTCAATCCATACCAAGGGCTGCCGACACCCAGCAAAACGCCACACAAAGTCACAAAGAGACCAGGAGAAGGTAGGGAACAGGCAAAAGTTAGCCACAAACCACAGCAAAGTATGCAAGCGATCCCTGAATCTCCAACTTAATTCCTATACCCATCTTACAACCGGTGCAGAAGCTTATTGCTGGTAGATCACAAGACCCGAAATATCTCGCATGGGGCGGTAATACTTCGCAAGGCAGCTGACCAATGACCACTTACTCCAGCTGGAAAAAAAGTGTACCTTCATCATCAGCACCACCCTAGAGAGATGGGCTAATATGGAAGTGACGGGGCAAAAAGTGAAAGGGCAAAAAATGCTTCCACGCGGATTCGAACCGCGGACCTCATGATTACTAGTCATGCGCTCTACCAACTGAGCCATAGAAGCTAGTTGTTGTTAAAGGGCTGCTAGCTTCCTATAATATTGAGATAGCCAGCAATGAATAATATTGCTTCTATGGATGGTAATAAGACGGGCATCAATCATCAGACATGCATGAACAGAACAGGGGGACTATCACTAAGCCGATAGGCCATGGAAAAGCATATCAAATGATAGCAGTCTGCATGCTCCAGAAACTTTTGCGGCTGGAATTCACTGCAAAAGCAGGGAATCTCGACTTTGATCGATCTTTCGTGCTGTGTAACCGGCCAGTGATTTAGCTCGGGAGACGGATAACTATAAATGGCCAGTGGCTGGAGGATCCAGACACTCAGGCGCGATCCGAGCCCTGAACGATGCATGGCCAATTCTAAACTCTGTTCTCGGCAGACATGGATGGATGGCATGTAGTACAGCTACTGTAGTGGGAGGGCCTGGCCGGCTGCTACCTGAACGGGCAAAGCGGGTTAGGCCGAGGCCACCACACCAGGCCGGGATATGAAGTCATTGTGCAGAAAAGCCTTACCCCGTGATTGGCAGGACCGGGATTCCCTTTCCAGCCAGAGCCACATGATCCCGCCGCGGCTTACCCTTCCAAAAACAGACTAGCGCCTGCCTTGCGGCATGGAATCTTGACCCCGGAATTATCAGGTGTCGAGGCAGCAACATCCGGCGTACCGGACAGACCCGAGACGCACCGCCAAGGCCCAGTCTTCATCCCGACACTTTTTTCCCTCTGATCTCCGGACCCCGTGCAATCACCTCCAGATTCATCGTCCGTCATGGCCTCAATGGGTGCTGTCCCCCAGTATGGGCAGCTGATCCGGTCCAGTAAGTATCTGCAAGATGAATAACCCTGTTTTCTCCCCAATTGTCCTCCCTCTCATTCTCACCTCTCCCGTGCAGTCTCTTCAGCCCGGACCGGCCTGACCTACGTCCCTCGCCGCACTCTGGCCTACACTGTCCCTCGTCAAGCCTCCGAAGACGGTCCCAACGGTCCCAATGACAAGTCCGAGTCCGAATCCAAACCCTCCACTTTGTCCTCAATCAAGAGCTTCTTCTTCGGCGGCAAGCCCGGCGCCGCCAAGCCCAAAGCTCGCCGCACCACCGCTCCCGCCAAACGCGAGGGTTCCCTGAGCGCCGACTCCATCTTCGCAGAGGATGAAGCCAGCCCTAAGCTGGTGGCGTCTGGCCGTACCCCCGCCGCTCGCAAGCAAGCAGGCGCCCCCGAGGAGGGCCAGGAAGAGGTCGACTATGCTGTTGACCGACGAAACCGGGAGACGATGCAGACAGTGCTGGACCCGAACCCCAAGGCGCGGACTCGCTGGGAACAAAAGATGGTTGCTCGCGAGATCCGTCGTCGAGGCCGCATCTCGCCCACCGAGCTGATCATGCGGACGGAGCGCGAGTCCCTCTCCAAGTCTCATTGGTTCAAGACCTCCGTCAAGAAGCTGGGTCCCCTTGCTCGCCAGATTGCCGGCAAGAACATCGACGATGCCATGCTGCAGATGCGCCTGAGCAAGAAGAAGGCCGCCAAGGAGGTCCTCCAGCACCTCGAGCATGCTAAGAACGTCGCCGTGGTGCGTTCTGGTATGGGTTTGGGTGCCGTCGAGGGCAAGATCGCCAACCAGAAGCCTGTCACCATCACCCTCAAGAACGGAGAGCGCAAGACCATCAACGACCCTACCTCAATCTACATCGACCAAGCGTGGGTTAACCGTGGCCCGTACGGTTACGACTACGACCACCGCGCGCGTGGCAACATCAACCTCATGCGTCCGCCGTACACCTCTCTGTCGGTGGTGCTGAAGGAAGAGCAGACACGTATCCGTCAATGGCAGAACCGGGAGTCCGAGGAGCTGCGTAAGCGCAAGGCTAAGCTCTGGACGCCGCTGCCGGACCGTAAGATCACGGCGCAGAACCAGTTCTACAGCTGGTGATCAATGTTTCGATTATAAGTTCTCGGCGTTGTTTTCTGTTCAATATTCCTAGACCGTTAAGAAGCACTTTTTCCTCTCTGGTGGATTTTCTCAGCATGTGTTTTAAAAACCCTTTTCTTGGTTACCTTCCCCCCCGTGTCTCTATCCTAACGTGCGTGTATGACGAGGGTTGCTTCGATCCAAGAATCAATGTACAATACAATATCTATCATCTACTATATACTTCTTTCAACTCTCTCTCTCTCTCTCTCTTTCTATATGCAGAACCTTTCCAAACAGCACAATCAAATCCGTAGATCACTTAGGAACCCCAAACCACGGCTCCACCTCCATGACCGGCAACGGCCCCATCACCCTCTCCCCACGCACAAAAACCGGGATCACGCCCCCAGTCTCAAGAGGCGAAAACCTCCGATGTCCAAAGACATTCAAAAGACTCGTAATGGCGCCCGAATGCGCCGTCAACGACAAGAAGATCTTCTCCTCATCCGTGGAAAAGATATCCTGCATCAGATCGCGGAAGCGCTTGTCCCGCGCAGAATCAGATTCCCGGAGCTCGGTATCATACATCTCGTCGTTCTCGGCGAACCCTTCTTCGATGATGTACGTTGGGTATTCGGTCATGATGGCTGTCTTGCTGGATCGGCTGTCGCAGGTGTGTTGGCCGATGGTTTCGCGGAGGAGCTGGCACCCAGTTATTAACCAGTCCATGACATAAAGAAAGGTATAGATAGGGGATGGATGGGTAGATAGATATACCTCCTTAACAACCGGCCTAAACGGCTCCGTCCCCTCAATCCCCGTTCCAACGAAAGTAATCCACGCCGTCTGAAGACACCTATTCAACGGACTGACGTAGAATTTCTCCGGAGTGGGGATATGTTCCTTGAGTTGCTGTTTCCAGGTATTGTGCGCGGTTTGCGCTTGTGATTTGCCTACGTCTGTGAGACGGGCGTCGACCCAGTTGCTTGTTGCATTGCCGGGGAGGAGGGAGTAATGTTTCTTTCGATTTCAATGTCAATCATTCATGGAATTTTACTTTTGGAAAAAGGGGTCTGGGTTGCAAAAATGGTAACAGGAGAGAGAGGGGTCAGCTTACATCCCACTCTTCGGTGCCGTACTCCCGCTCCGCTACATTATGGTACCCCTCTCCATGGCGGCCGAGGAAGAGCACCTTGTAGCGGACATTAGGGTCCGCGGATTGGGCGTTCAGGGTGCGGACGTGGTGGGCGAAGCGCTCCCAGGTGGTTTTTGGGTCAGGGCCTAGGTCCGCGTCTGTGGGGTAGGCGCGGGGGATGAGGCCGAAGTTGGAGGATGCCTGGGTGTATGATATTAGTTTTTGGGTTGGGACAGGGGGATTTGGGAGTGGACGTACGTAGTTGAAGGTGTTGGGGTCGGTGGAGGGCTCACTTTGGTAGAAGTAGCCTGTTACTGTGGAGAATCGCCAATGCGATTCGGTGGGGGTGGAGGGGGTCATGGGGAGGGAGGATGGGGATAGGGATGGGGGATGAGGGAGACCTGAGGGTTGGGTATGGCTTGAGTGAGATGAGAACTGGAGATGGAATGGATTGATGGATGGATCCATTCAGTTCGGGGCCCGCTGGAACGCGGATGGTGGAGGGCTGTTGATTGGTTGGTGGGATTGTATAGCAGTGGGGACGGTGGACTCTGGAATCGCAGTATGGGATGTCCCTGAAATTATGTACGCTTGATTACCAGTTACTTGAATGGTCCTGCTTTAAAAACCAGTCAGTATGTGGTTGTCTCTGCTGCTGCTGCTGCTCAGTTCCTAACATGAGAGATCAATGAAAGTTTAAATCAACTGAAATGAAATGACTGAAATGACCATTCCTAACTGTTCACCTCATGCTCTAGCATGGACGATGGTATCAAGCAAAGACAGAATATAACACCGCTAAATAACATATCAATATACATTTGAAGCAAACAAAACACGCTTATGCAACATTTTAATCTCAATCAACCCCATAGAAATCCCTTCCCCGCAAGCCAATGCCTTCTAGTCGATATCATGACGAGCTTGCCAAATCTGGAAAAGCCCCAGGTTTTGTCAAAGCACGTGCTCAACCAAGAAGCGACGCATACAGATAAATCCAAGAAGTGAGAGACCGAAAAGACGCTTTGAAGTACCCTTGACACAAGTGTCCGCGACACAGATTGGTCGTGGACATCGTTGGCTTGTACGTCCAACGAGTGGTGTGTCGACGGGTATCCCGAAGATCTGACGCGCCAGAAATCGGCGTATCTCTTGGATACGGCATCGGCCTCGGTGCCCCGGTTGGATTGCACGTTGACTGTGGCAAAGGCCTTGGCCGACGCACTGGACCTGCATGGTACGCTGCTGATGGCGGCTGTACTCGATCGGGATGGGATTGATGCCTGGACTGACACATGCATGCGGGCTGCTCCAGCCTGGCTTGCCTGTTGTCTGTCCGGAGAATGGCGAAGAGCAAGCGCTCCCCGATCTGCCTGACTCGATGTCGAACAGATCTGCAGTCCCTTCGACAGCGAATGGACGAGACCAACCCTGCGGTCGGAACCCGGTGACCTTGATGGTTGCTGTTGTCCCGAGCTACCCCGGAACGTTGTCGGAGTACGTAAACCGCCATTGAAGCCTACGTCGCCACGACAGCTTGCAGCTGACTTGACTGAGTGTGGCGAGTGGTGTCCATATTGAGGATCCATAGACGTATGGGTGGACTGCAAACGGTGGCGATGCCGAAGTTGAACGTATTGAAGCTCCTTCGAACCTAGGCCTCCTGTCGGCTGTGAAACAGTTGACTTACTGGCTGGTGTCGGCGTCGTGCTCACAAGAAGAGCTTCTCGTTCAGATCTGTGGACATGTCGTTGCGTACTGAAGGTCGACTTGAATGGTATGTTGCAAGTAGAAACGGCCTTCTGGCTGACAGCAATCTGGGAAGCGGCCTTCTCAAGACAGTTGCACTAGACTCGAATCAGTATACAGACATTCGGCAGCTCTGGCGGGCTTTACTTACCCGCTTGTGTTGCTTCCTGTGCTTCTCGCAAGCACCATGCTTTCGAACTTTAATGTAATTTTCTTTCTGAGCTTGCGATCGAGGTTTTTGCTTCTTTGGTACGTTTGTGGTCGTGTTCATGTTCAGGTCGAGCACCAGTTCCATGCCCCCAGCCGCAGACTCCGAGCCCGAGACCGGTGTGCGAGTTACATCGGGCAGAGGTGTAGTAGCTGGGGTTGGACATGTTCCAGCCTGATAAACGCTTGCTGCAGAGTCGGACCAGCGAGGAGATGGGAATGTTGTGCTCGAGTCCGACGACAGCTCCAAGTCCTGCATTGCTGCTTCCTGGAGGCGCTGCATGTGAAGCGCAATAGACGCCTCCATGCGCTTCTCTTTGCTAGACAGCGCGCTTGGATCAGCAGCAGCTTGGAACTCCACCATCTGTCGAACAGTGGTGTAGAAAGGGTCGTCAACTCCGCCCATGTCCTGTGACCATAGGTTGGTCAGCTCCGACCCCATCAGCCCGGGAGTTGGCGAAGCGGGCATATGATGGAAGGACCCGGTAGGGTTCAGCATGGATTGTGAGGCGTCCAATGCATGGGCCCCCAAGCCCTCCATAGGCGCATCATAGTTGACCAGATCAGCGAATAGCTCCTGAGTGCAGACCCAGGGCTTGGACCCCAATTGCAGTCATCAAAGTCGGCAAAAGTTAGATCCAAGTCCTTGGGGGACACAGAATCCACCGAGGTGGGATTGCTTCCCAGACCTTCGTAGGGAATGTCGAAGGAGTTGTCAAAGTCAAACCACTCTT
Source organism: Aspergillus welwitschiae (assembly GCF_003344945.1). Taxonomy (NCBI): domain Eukaryota; kingdom Fungi; phylum Ascomycota; class Eurotiomycetes; order Eurotiales; family Aspergillaceae; genus Aspergillus; species Aspergillus welwitschiae. Next base: position 1,217,775 of record NW_020798695.1, read on the forward strand.
CACCGGGAGTGGAATGAGCGATGGACTGAAGCAACTGGTCGGCAGCCATGATCGAAGGAGAGACGAGGCTTTGAGGGAGAGTTGATGCCCGGGAATTCAGGATGACCGAAGGACGGGTGGGGGAAAAGCCGGCCTTGAGATTATTGCCTGATAAGGAAAGACGGAGGAGAACCTTTCCGACGGGGTGAGTCACGTCGAACCCGGCACTTGGCAAAGCCTTTCAGAGATGAAGAGCGGCAAACAACGAAAGAAGGTAGCCCTCAAGGAACGTCCCTGGAGAAGGTGAAGAATCAGGCAGACAAAAAGGAGTGAAGGAAATCGAAGGATGGAACGGCGGTGGTACAAGGCTTACATACAATGGCCTGAACGAGGCTCATCTGCCCCAGCCTGGCGCTATGCCCCTTTCGAGACCCCGACTGCCTGCCGCTATGCCGCTTTGGGACCCCGACAATCCGCGCGCCCCGCGACTGGATCATCGATCTTCCGGTCTGGTCTCGCACTGCCCCTTTGGGTTTATGGCTATGCTTCACACCGCTGGTGTGGGCATTTCTTCACAAGCATTCGTTCCATTCTCTGCTGAATCTGAAGTCGAGGGTTGCTTATTTTTGTGCAGAAACTAACCCCATAGCTATCATGGCTGCAGACTTTCGTCATCCGGGGGTGCCCAAAGTGGCCCGCACTGGCTCCGCAAAGACAATCACATGACAGCATTATTTATAGCAATAAGCCTGGAGAAGATGACAATCACATGTGAGATATATACTATATGAAATATCTTTTTTCTATTTGATTATATGCCATATTGAAGGAGTGGAGCACTGCTACCAGGCCGTTACAACTATCTCCCACATACATGTTCTATCCCTCTCTACATAGACCCCTATTGCAATTACCTACTAACCGCAAAGCAATTGACACATGATTAGAGTCTGTTGTCACCAAGATTCGCTAGTAGACAGTAACTACTGCCGGAGCAGATTCTGCTGGTAGACTAAAAAGATATCTCACTGGTCGCCTGGAGTACTAAATGGGGTGACAAGGATGTCTCGACAATTAGTGGTGAAAATCCCAAAGCTTGAACTAAACAATATCCTTTATATCTCCATGCGGATATTACTGACACTAAGACAACCATGAAGGTCAAACATGAAGCAACCCTGCCTCCAACAACCTTTTGATTGTCCGAAAATAATAACCAATGATGACTCTAGCGAAGAACATCATACTCTCCATTATCTACCAGTATCCGCGGGATCACCAACAAAGGATGATGCATGGAAATAACCCCCAAAACAAAAAATTCTGCCATCTCCTTATTCCAAGAAAGATACTTATCCAATAGGTTCTTTCTATGTTTCATACCCCAATGCCATAATTCCATGGTTTATCTCCAGTCTTTGGCCTCTTCACCTGAAACAAACTGGTGACAAGACCATACAAGGGACAATAGTTCTCGACACAGCATGCCACCAATTCATGGAATAAAGAGATATTCGCCCAAGATGATCTAAATATGGGCAAGACAAAGCAGTTTTAAACAGATACTTTGTACCAGAGATTTACAAACGCTCATGATGTTACACCGCAGGTTGCCGGAAGAGTCCTGTTTTCACGATGGCAGCTTCCGGGTACTTAAACTCCCAGTGAGTTAGCCAACCCAGTACAGGCGGAGCCTGTTGCTACCAAAGTAAGACAGAGAAGCCTCCAGGACGTCACAATTCACCCCATAAGTTCATTTTACGCATACCATAATCGCCTGATCTATGGCTGCAAAAAGAGTCTCGGACAACGGTCCGAAAGATGCCTCCAACTTACCACCACGATCTCTAAGGAAGCGGAGGGATAAAGGAGAAGATAACTCTCCTAGCAAAAGACCCAAGACGAGTCCCCCCGCTCCAGCCCGAACAGTGCGATCCCGGGCGAAGCAGAGGCAAGAAGAAGAAGAAGACGCAAATTGTTCTCCTAGCAAACGGCCCAACAAGAGTTCCCCCATCCCATCCCAGCCATTACGAACCCAGACGAAGCGGGGGCAAGAAGGAGGAGACGCAGACAGCTATCCTAGCAAGAAATCCAAGACGAGTTCCCCAGCTTCGTCCCAAACATCGCAATCCCTGGAGGAGCGGAGACAAGAAGAAGAAGAACAAGAACAAGAAGAAGAAGCCGACAGCTCTCCTAGCAAACGGCCCGGTACAACTCCTCCCAATCCATCCCAACCCCTACAATTAGAGGAGGAGCGGAGGGAGGAAGGGGAAGACAATGCAGACAGCTCTCCTGGCGAACGACCCAAGACGAGTTCTCCCGTTCCAGCCCGGCCGTCAGGATCCCAGAGGAAGCGGGGACAAGAAGGAAAAGGTGCAGAGAATACTCCTAACAAACGACCCAAGACGGGGACCTTCCAGCCCCTCTCAATATACACAGAATTTATACAGGATAGAGACCAGATTCTGCATGCGATCATGTACGACTTATATGATGTCAACAAAATATACAACGACCGTCAAAAAAACAAGGTGGCAAGGTTGGACTACGAAGCGCGGTGTATCTACGCATCACGGGCCTTAGAGAAGGCCATTACTTGCAGATCATGGTCATGGGATGAGGCCAATATGGATTGCGAGGAGCGGGAAGCGAGCCGACTACGATTCTTCGCTGAAAAAATCGGCTGGCCCATGCTTGCGATATGTGTGCAAGCGGAAGCCTTTCGAAGGCTTTGTCAAGAAGAAAGCACACCAATGTGGCACTCTGTATGGAGAAGACTGCAAGGGTACGTGTATAATATCTGGATTCAGGCTCACTCGCGCGGTTTTGAGTGGCGCAGTTTGTTGGAGCCATACGCGGGGGTTGATGCTCCACGCGGGTTCAACCAGGCATTGGCTCACAGAAGTGGAGTGGATGGGCTCAGATATACGCATCCTCACGAGATTGTCGTAGATGAAGGGGTCAAAACAGTTCGCCCACCGATATTCCAAGGTCGTTTACAGAAACATGTTGAATTTAGCACCTTTGACCCCAAGGATTGGGAAACGGCGACGGATCCAGAGCATCGAGGCCTGAAAAAGGATCCGACGCTGCGAAAGGACCTTAACCATGGCCTTTGCGATCTTTGCGCCGCAGGGAAAATTTGCGAATGTCAAATTAAGAAGGCGCCCTTTGAGTTCGTGCAGCTGGTGCAAACCGCTATGGGCGTCGGGGTACGTGCTCTTGCGCAATTTGAGAAAGGAGATATCCTGGCCGAATTTGTTGGCCCACTCCATCCACCTTGCTATATAGGTGACCCTGTTTATGCGCTTACAATGCAGGGCAAAGTCAGAGTAAATGAGGAGATTGCTCTGATTTGCCCGATGCAATTTGGGAACTTCACTCGGTTTATTAACCACTCGTGCAGGGCTAATACAACTTTTGAGCGCCGGACAATTGGGGACCGGGCAATGATGACCGTTGAGGCCTTGCGGGATATCCAACCTTTCGAGGAACTCACAGTCAACTATGGCCGGGCTTATTGGAAAGGGCGGACTTGTGAGTGTGGAGAGGAAGGGTGTTACACTAAGCAAGAGGAGAGGAAAAAACAGCAACGAGCACGAGAAATGGAAAGGCGAAAGCAAAGGGACATGCATATCGAAGCATCCAAGAATGTTGCAACGGAAGAGAATGGAGATACAGAAGAATATTCAGATGAGGAAGAAGAAGAAGAGACAGATGAAGAAACAGATGAAGAAACAGATGAAGAAACAGATGAAGAAACAGATGAAGAAGAAACAGATGAAGAAGAAACAGATGAAGAAGAAGAGGTCGGAGAAGGGCCACCGAAGAAGAAAACCGAAGAAGAGAAGGCACCATCAAAGAAGGGATCAAAAGAAGGATCATCTCTAGAAGCAGCAGAAGGGCCATCAAAGGGAAAGCCCAAAGGAAAGAAAGCATTAGCAAAAGACGGGCCAGGAAAAGAAAGGGCAGAGGAAGAGAGAGCAGCACGAGTAATAAATCAAGAGTGGGATCCTATTCTCGAAGACTATACTGATAACTCTGGTTGTGAAGGTGAAGAAGTAGAAATGGCAAAAGGAAAAGGAAAAGAAGAAGAGAAAGAAAAAGGAAAAGGAAAGAGAAAAGAAAAGGAGAAAGAAAAAGAAGCAGAAGAACAAGAAGAATCAACGGAAGAATCATCATCATCAGAAGAGTCAGATGAATCCTCTTACGTGTTGGTCGAGGAGGAAGAAGAAGAAGAAGATAGAGGTAAAGAAGACTAAGCGTCATGTTTCTCCGCATGCAACGCATTATATCAAAGGGTCCATGTATACACTTCAGATGTTGTTTATAACCAATGCATTTAGAGCGTCGCTTTCCGCACTTAATAACTCTCCATTCCAAATTAAGTTTAGCCTATTTCCAAATAAACTCATCACCATCACCACAACTAATATTAATGTCTACTTACACCAACCAACAATCCCATCAACTCCCAAAAAAACCCCTACCTAATCCCATACCACCAACTTAAAAAGCCCCAACCAAAATGTCCCCCACCCCTGGCGAATCCAACCTCCAAACCCTCCTGTCCTCCCTCTCACCAATCCTCCACCCGGACCTCTTCGTCTTCCTCACCGTCCCCCACACCAGCATCTCCCAAGCAGGTCCAGATCTCCACACTTTGCAACCCCAACTCCTCTTCCAGGAAGCAGAAGGCACCACGTACATTGTGACTCGCGAGCGTGCCGAAGCGCACGGCTTCACCAACTATGTCTTCCCCTGTCGCATGATTACTATCAGCGTGCATTCTAGTCTTGAGGCGGTGGGGCTGATGGCTGCTATTAGCGCCAGTCTCAAGGAGGCCGGCGTGAGCGCGAATGTGGTCAGTGGGTTCTATCATGATCATGTTTTTGTTCCCGAGGGGAAAGAGGAGGTTGCCTTGAGGGCGTTGCGGGAGTTGGCGGCAGGGAATTAACTGATTGATGAATTGGGTTTGTGTGTATAGGAGACGTTGTTTGTAGTGGTTATTGATTGATTTAGTTTGTTGGCTATTACTGGAGTGGATGGTGAAATCGAAATCTCCATATTACGAGTATCCCGCAGGCTGCAACGATCGCCACCCTTGCAGCCTAAGGCACAAGGCATCTTGATGCGGGCCTTCATATATAGAACATCCATGACATTCTACTAACGATCGCTTTGATGCATGCATCTATCCTGATACGGAATAAAAAATTATCACCTAGAAGTGTGAAATGGCTTATCAGTGCCTAGAAGTGCCTTTTTTACTGACAGCTCGAAGAAATCGCTTGTATTCATGACTGTTGACTACGGCATTGTTATTGTCTTGTCGGTCAATCTACAGCAGTCAGTCCAAAATCAACACACCTGATAGCACAGAATGTAGATAGAGAGACGATTTAAGTGAAGGTGGCTTCGGTTATCCTCGGGCCAAAGTAGTCAGGAACCAATTGATGGGCAGCCCTAAATTAAGCTGGGGATCCATCCTAGTAAGCTTCATTTCCCCGCCCGGGAATCGGAACTGTTCCGGCATGAGGAACAAGAGGGCAAAGTAGCTACTTCAACATCCCTGACCTTATCCCTGCTAGACGTTTCACAAAATAGACACAAGAATCTTGCTATCTCATATTGAAGTACCGACACCGATCGAGTATTGAATGTTACTGCAGTGATGGAGCTGCAGGTACTAGTGTCCCAAACAGGCAAGCCGGCTGCATCAACCCCGCATCCTGCAGACACGTGAGTCCCGGCCACATTCCAGCTGCCTCTTAATTGCTCCATCTCTTCAGCTTTTCATTCTTCTCTCAGTCAATTGCTAAGGCTAGATTTCAACTCGTGTTCACTACTTCGCAAGTTCGCGTGGTGCAGTTCGTATCTGAAGGCATCCGCCGGCAATCCCTGGTTAAACCATTTTAGACCCAGCTTTTGGTGAAGCTAGAAGCAAGGGGAGGTACATCCTGGTGACGAATGCCACAAGCTCTGCCTGAGGACGATTAGAGTGCTATGAACATACCTTCCCAAAGATCCAGATGCGCGTGTCTTCAGTTAACTGTAGAGGGCTTCTTCACAGAAGATGTTCTGTGAGGAAGCCCCTTCAGTTGGCAGCATTGCCGGGAAGAAGGGGACTTTTAACCACAAGCTATTCTCGGGGTCCTTCAGAAGTAAGCATGCTCATGTCTTGTTTGATCAACCAGGTATTGTGGATACGTATTGACGTGACATAAGCCTCCACTGTTAGACACAGTGATCGGGGAGCACTTTGCGAAGATCGTCAACCAGTATGGCGATAGACCGGCGTACGCTTCCCCTCTGGCATCAAGTTTGTGCTTTTGAGGAGCGGTATTCTGACCGTGACCAGTGTCATCTGCAAACAACAAAACGATCGAGCGACCTATTCTTCGCTTGACGCCAGAAGCAATGCCCTTGCGCGTGGTCTTGAATCTGTCGGTGTACGGACAGGAGACCGTGTGGGCGTCATGCTAGGGAACTCCATGGAACATGCTGTTGTATGCCCAGACCCTAAAAGCCTTTCTCAGATGTCTTGTAATAACCAAATTCCTCGCAGGCAACCTATGCACTGTTCAAGCTGGGCGCGATCCTGGTAGGTAGAACGCTTGCACGCCATCAGATCAAGGCTGATACAGCATCAGGTTCCACTCAATCCATCATTCAACGCGATTCAAGTAGTCTCCGCCCTGGCTCATTTAGAAGCCAGCCATCTGATAATTAGCACCGAATCAAACCTCCCCCGAAAGGACCCAAGGAGCAATATCCCACTCCTTCAACACCTGATCCCGGACCTCTCCAAGACCCGCATCGAGTCAGAATTAGTCCCCTCACTGAAGAGTATCATCTCAGTCGACAACTCTTCTGGTCGCGTCAATACCTCCAACCTTAACTGTTTAACAGCCTACAACTCACTTACCTCCGACGCAACATCCGACAAAAGCACCCTACCACCTCGCAACCTCTCCCCAACCGACATAGTCAACATCCAATTCACATCCGGAACGACCGCAATGCCTAAAGCAGCATGTCTAAGTCATCGATCCATTCTCAACAATGGCTCCCAAATCGGCGACAGAATGCGCCTTACCCCAGAGGACGTTGTATGCTGTCCGCCCCCATTATTCCACTGCTTCGGATCCGTACTAGGATACATGGCCACCGCCACCCACGGCGCAGCCATTGCATTCCCAACAGAAGCCTTCAACGCCAAAGCAGCCCTCCGAACCGTGCAAGAAGAAAAGTGCACTGCACTTTACGGCGTGCCGACCATGTTTCTCGAAGAGCTCAATCTTCTAGACGAAGGAGAAATCCCCAACGAAGGCTTCCAGTACCTACGTACAGGCATCGCCGCCGGAAGTAACATACCCGCGGAGCTGATGAAAAGACTACACAAAGTCCTAAATCTCACTGAGCTAACAATCTGCTACGGAATGACAGAGACCAGCCCCGTCTCTGCAATGACCACAACAGACGATCCCATCGACAAACGGATCAACACCGTCGGAAGACTACTCCCGCACGTTGAAGCAAAGGTTGTGAGCCTAGATAATCACAATAATATTTTGCCCATCAATACTCGCGGCGAGTTAGCAGTGAGCGGATACCTCCTGATGAAAGAGTACTGGAACGACCCGGTGAAAACGGCAGAGGTCATGATTGCTGATGATGACGGGAAAGTTTGGATGCATGTGAGTACTAAGCACACTGTCCCAAACAAGCACCAGTTAAGTTTGCTCCTTCCTAACCTCTTTGATTCTAGACCGGCGACGAAGCTTCCATGTCCCCAGACGGCTACATCACCATCACGGGCCGTGTAAAAGACCTCATCATCCGCGGCGGAGAGAACATCCACCCATTGGAAATCGAGAATTGTCTCTTGACGTACCCCGGCGTGATCGATGCCTCGGCCGTGGGCGTGCCCGATGAGCGCTATGGAGAGGCGGTGGCTGTGTTCATTATCCACCGGGAACCTGAGAGTGAAGCTGCGGATGAGGATAAGATCCGGCAGTGGGTTCGTGAAAAGCTGAGTAACCATCTTGGTATGTTGGTTTCTATCACCGAACTGCTCTATCGACTCATTAGCTAACCGGCTGGTATAGTTCCAAAATACGTCTTCTTCCTGCAACCAACAGAGTCTTTCCCCAAGACTGCAAGCGGCAAGGTGCAGAAGTTCAAGCTCCGGGAAGATGCTCTTACGATCTTAAAGGAGAAGAATAATATTAGCTGAGTTGATGTATTTTGGCGTAGTCTACATACATAGAGAAACTTGGGAGTGGTATATAGGGCATACAATCTTATTTTACTAGGGAACATCATTCGAAAGAGCATACTGAAGAAAGGTAACTTGATTGATAACTGTTGGACAGATGTCCTTGATATTTTGAGATGATAGATGGACTACTCTTTCTGTTTTAGTGCTCATCCTTCCCCCTTTTTTGCTTACTGAGTAGATCTGAATATACCCTGAGCGCGTTCTGAGCAGCCTGAGATAATCACTGAGCACAGGGTGAGCGGGATACCAATTGTTCTGAGTAAGTAACCTTAATGAAATACTTGGAACGAGCATGCTTGGGACTATCAATGCCCGCTTGGTATTAGTGTCCCAGCCAGCCACAGTGGGATTATACCGCGGGTACAGCATGCTAAGTATGCACCTTGCTGAACGTTTGGCGATCAACGACCGGCCACTCAATCAGTTTCAATGAAGATACACGCAAGTCTCGTCCGATCCAGCTGAGGCGGCTCACAGAATTACGAATTACTTTACCCTGAACAGCAGACGTCGTGCAATTTTCCATTTTTCATGTAACGGTCGGGGATCCTGCGAAACGCTTGACTGAGGCTGGAGCGGACATGAATATCCGGCTGGAAAGGGAGCGCCTTGCTACTGCTCTGCAGGCTGCTCGATCTGCTGTCACTGAGGAAGATATCGAGAGGTTCAAAACACTTTGTTCCACGGATGATCGTGTGGCTGAGGAGGTTAAGACACTGCAGAATCAGAGAGCTGAAGTGGCTGAGCTACTTCGACAGCATGGCGCGACATCCTGATTTTATTTTTGATTCAAGGTCGACGAACAAGCCGAAGACAGACGCCTTCAATTGAATAGTGCTAAGTACAAATATCTCCTATACTACATAGCCATCATTGAAGAGAGACACGAATATCTACTATAAGGTGAGACCAATCGCATGTTCTGTAATGAAACTAGAATCTACTTTCCCCAATCTAGAGACAGAATACACACTAATGGGAGACCGCATTTATTCCACCCGTTGGTTCAGCCTTTGTATTGTTGAAAGAGCAATGATAGTGAAAATGCCGTAAGGTTAAGATTTGGTATCTAGTGCGAACTGAATAGGTTGAGCTCGTTAAGAAACTCAATCGTGCGGCCTTCAGGACGGCTTTGTACCTACGACTAGTCGCGGCCCTTGTTCAGATCATATACTGTTTCTGTTGTTGATCTGCCAACCCGCTCATCATGCTCAACCCCAGCGACTTTGGCCGCTTCCCGACTCAAGTCTCCAGATCCTCGCACCGGTTGAGATATACATTTATCAGTTCGTTCATTCCTTGCTTCAACGTGGAGACCTTATGAGTCAGTTGGGAGGCACGTGTAGCCTCGTCCACGCGGTATCTGTTTCATGTATGGCTAATACAGCCCTGAAGCTCACACCACGACCCTGGAACTTAAATCCACATCAAAAGTATAGACATGGAACTAAGACTGGCAGAGAAATCCCCTTATATTATCCCCCCATACCGAAATCACAGTATCCTGTCTTGATCTCGAGGACATATGCTATGTAGCAACCACAATGAACACCAATTGAGAAGGTAGATGAAACCCTACTGGATCCTAAGTCAATAGTTGGTGATGAACACAGTAGCAAAAGTCTGCCTGCATCAACACATGGCAATAAAAGGGGCTCATGTATGGAAATAGATTATGCAGCACGCAGGCTTGTTATTGTCTACCCCGGGTATTTTAGTATTGTTCGACAGGTGTGAACAGTTCGTTGAAGATGAAGTAAAGTAACATGGTACTTCGTGGCTTCGATTGCTTTGGCCGCCAGCATCATCTCATTCTAAGTGTACCTTGTCCTTCGTGAGTTCCACAGGGCTACAGCGCAATTAGTGCCTTTGTATGACTTTCTGTGGGTCTGTCTTTCTAAAGAAAGTGGCATCGCACAGCCTATAAGTGTCTGAGAGTATACCGGATAATGTGGTCGAAAATGACCTTTGATCACAGACGAAAGGGATAGTGATGATCAACGCCACAGAAATAAACAGGTGTCTTGATGACATTTTATTAATATTTATCTTGTCTTTCTGTGCTCTTAAGTTTACAGTAGATTATCAAAATCTGATTCTCATCTACTGCTTCCTTGCTTGACTCATCCCTCTTATTACTTTTATTTAAAATTGGTGATTCGAGGAGCTCTCTTCGTTCCTTCTGAAGTGCCTTCACTGGCTCCGACAGAGTAGTGCAGGGTGTCTCTGCATCTAATGGTGATGTGGAAAATTAATCCACAAAGTGCGACATGACCAATGATCATGTCGTGGTCGTCTTTTGTTAATAATCGGGCTAAAGCATCAACATAACCACATCGAATATTAGTCTGATGACTTGTATGGGTCAATGATGTCTGTTCTGCCCACATTATGGGCCCCGATCTTCAATAATGAAACGCAGAACTATTGCACTGCGGTTGGATCCGTCTAGTAGGCTAAGGATTATATCTCAGCCAGAGGATTCAAGAACAATAGTCCCGAGGTATATTAAATCCTAGCGAGCTATTCAGTGCTTGAATACACTGGCGTATTGAGGCCACTTGATTCGCTTGTCTCGGTCCCGGAACTTGGAACGCTCGGGGACGGGGCCTCGGTGGCCGTGTCTGCTAGGTGCTGTTGTGATGGCAGCCCATGGGTATAATAATAATGATGATGATTATCGAGAGGAGAAAAAGAGTCTGTAGAAGCTGTTTCAAGTTTCATTGGGGAACAGCATTCAATAGCCTGAACCCAAGGATCATTTAAAGCTTGGTCGATGGTGAGCCTCCGCTCTGGGTCAAAGTGCAGCATCATAAGGATCAAAGACCATATCTCAGGGCTGGGGTAGTCTTCAGGACGGAACCCTGGCGCCCATTCGTAAATATCTGGCCAATCGATAAGGCTGGAACAACGGCTGCTCCGGAATTTCATCCAGGTACTTATAAACCGATAAAAGTCCGCATCAGTATTCATATTGGAGACCTCCCATGCCAATTTCAAGTTGAACAAGCACCGTCCGATCAAGGCACAGGCCCACACATCAAGCCGGCGTGGGTCGTAGTATTTAGTGTACCATACCTCATGTGGCAGGTAGCATTTGGTACCGCAGAGTTTGCTGTTCGAACAATAGCGGACTCTGTTGGGATCTATTTCGGGGTCCCTGAAGACCACGGCGAAGCCAAAGTCAGTAATCTTGAGAACGCCCCTTTCTGTGAGGAGCAGGTTCTCCGGCTTGAGGTCGCGATGGGCGATGTCATGGCTATGAAGGTAGGATACGCCTCGCAAAAGCTGCTTGAAAAGGCACAACTGGCCAGTGGTGCTTAGGTGACCGATCGCAACAAGATCTAGAAGGTCACCCTGGCTGCAGTACTCCATGACAATGCTTAATTGTGTCTCCTTGATGCAAAGGTCAACAGTTTTGACGACATTTGGATGACGAGCATGACGAGCGACGATGAATTCTTTACGGATATCACGCACACAAACCTCGTATGGGACATTCTTTCTCTCGAAGAACTCCTTGGCGACATAAGGAGAAGTCTCGTTCTTGCTGTTGCGCTTATAGACGACGCGAACCTGTGCGTAGGAACCTCTGCCTAGAACCTCTCCTGTGCTACTGTAGAAGGAATCCTTGAACTTATACTTTCTCATAAGTTTGAGCACATCCACACTATTGGATGCTTCGGAGGTTATGCTCATGCTGAGTTTGTCGTCGACCTTCACAGCTTGGTAGTCGCTGCTTTGGCTAGAAGTAGGCTTGGAGCCTGGCATAGTCAACCTCCCGAGGCCATGATCCAGCTCGCTGGAGCCGACACTGTGGACAATGCTCGAGGAGGACGAGGAGGAAGTGGAAGACATGTATCTTTATTGATACGGGTCTTTTGAGATGAGTGGATCTTTTCCTGGTCCACGATGGGATATACCTGGCAGCAAGGTATATCCGATAAGATAGCGTTGTGTAAGTCACAACGATAAATAAGGGAAAAGAATAGAGAAGCGAGCGGAGAACCAAGATTTGCAGCCAATATAGCAAATGATCGACTGCAAGGCTTACAAAGCTGAGTTGGACTTATAGAGCTATGTTCTGCTATAGCTAGAGCCAACAGTACTTTGCAGAACAAGTGTTGAACGATGGGAAGGAGGATGCTGACGACGGAGTTTCTGCGGGAAGGAAGCGGCATCAAGGCAATAAAGCCATGTCATACTTGCGCCCTGGCGAGTTATCTCACGACATCATGACATGATCATGGCAGGGCAAGCGATGCCATCAGCAACACCGGCCTGGAGCGTCACCGCTCCACAGGCAAAAAGTAGGATGAGATGATGTAGACGTCTAAATCCTCGAGAGCGTACATTGTGGATATAAATATAGAGTATAGAAAAAGAAGGTTCACCAGGTGTTGGATGATGAGATTGAATGAGCATTCACGGGAAGCGAGTCTATGCTGAGTATTGAATGACCGAGGCAATTTACTTCAAGAACAAGATTAGGTGTAACGGAGGTTGGCATTGATGCTATAGACGAGCGTTAACACTAACCGAAGAAAGACCAGCCGCTAGTCTGACGTTCCATCCTTCCCCAACTTCCTAAAGCACATTGAAATGGACCAAGGCAACATGGCTCAACCACTTGACTATGTTGTTCCTGCATCCGCAGCACAAACGCTCAGCGCATGAGCAATAACAGACATCATATTTGAGGCCTTTAATGAGGTCACTTGGCCGACGGAGTCACCAAGATGCTGGTCCTGCGAAGTAGTGAGGCTGATGACCGAATGGGACGTGACATCACTAACGCTCAATCTGGCCGCGAGCAAGTATAGTTTCATCCTGGATATAGGAGCCTGGTTCAGTAGGCATATCCACGGAATGCAATTCATCCTTATTCAGATACAGCGAAGAGCACTGCACTCAGTTCGGCATGAGGGCGAGAGGGTCTGCTAAAGCAGGAGCTACGAGGCATTCCCATTACGGATATGGAAGATGCGTCATTAATGACGTTTTGATCGTGTGATATGAAAATGGGGTCCCAGCCCATTCGGCGAGAACAAACTGCAAACAAGCGCAGCAAAAACTTCCGCTCCCTTGCCAAAACCGCAAAGCAGCTGAACAAGTGAAGACCTGCAGGTAAGCGCATATTTCGAGGGAAAACGCAAAGCGTAACTGGCCACCAGGACTTCTAAGTCAAGCCACAACACCCAGATGAGCGACACCGGAGAGTCCTGATTTGACTATCAGAAATCCTGAATACCAGTTTCGCCTTGCAGATGGGACTTGACTTCTCCATCGTCTACTCCTTCAACAAGCCACTCTGGTTCTTCATCATCAAAGTACTTTTCCTGCTCGGCGTTCCAATCATCATACTCGTCATTGTCATCAACCGAGGCGTAGTCGAAATCGCCATCTTCACCCCTCAGGAACCGCAAGGTCATCTCCCATCGCCACGCCCTCTCCCCTTCTTCCTTATTCGGGGGAATTTCGTCTCTATCTTCCGCGAGGATCTCTCCGTTTGGACCACGAGTATAGCTGAACATGGCGTGAGGATCAGGATGGGAAAGAGCCTCGAACTTGGCCTCGGATCTACATAGGTCCGCTTGCAGCACACCTGAGAAGCCTTTGGCGCGTCCTTCAGCCTCCCTCTCGGCTGGAGTCTGGAATCGACGGATCAAGCGATCATACAGCAACGGGTCTGCAGGGCTGGCATATTAGCTTGGCTTTAACATTCCCTGTCATTGACAGAGTGACTGAATGTGAAACCAATCAGTCTAGAAGGAGCAGAGCGAGCGGACCGGCTAGCTCGAGATCAGCAGAGAAATACTCCGGGTGCATGTCCAGATAGCGCTTGCGCCGGTTTTTGATTTTCGTCGCCGCAGATGGTGACTGTGTTCTTTTCACGGGGTCTGACTCCATCTGGGAAGAGACTGCGTCAGGAGCGACACCCGTACCCACAGGGAAAAGAGGCATAATGGGCGCAGTAGTGGGATCAGTCAAGGACGATGACGATGGGAAGTTGAGGATGAAGAGAAGCGCGGCGAGACACGCGGGGGAACTAAACCCATTCGGGCCGGAAGCGCCGGGCGGCAAAGGAAATTATCCTCAGCGTCAAAACGTCGCCCGAGCGAATAATGACCGTCCGTTGATCAGTCCGACTTTCTATCTGAGAAGTACCGGTAAGACTAGCCCGGTTTCAATCTGTTTCACATCGTGGGTCTTCAGGGATTCTTCTTGGCCCACGTTGTGGCGTTGCATTGAAGCTCCCCGCCCCAGCTCTTCCGCTGTTAAATAGGAGCCAACAAACATACAGTCGCGAGATAGACCTAGACTAATTGGATCCTACAGAAGCTTTCAATTGATCGGTCCTACCGGATTCCCTCAGGGTTGGAGGTCTGACATCATGTCTTCCCTGGCTGGTCTTGTCCAGCCCACCACCAGACAGCTGCTGACTGGCGCTGCTCTGCTGTTTCTGACAGCGTTCTACTCGCCATTGACGGTGCTGATGCTGACGCCAGTATATGGCTCGGCTCCTGCCCATATCTTCCACGGCTATGGAGTGGCACTCATTGGCGCTGCTGGATGGTTTCTTAAGGACCACATCCAGCGATTGACTGGCCGCCGGGCTCTTTTCCTGCTCCCTGTTGTGGCATTCTGGGTTCCTACCGTTCAGAGTTTCTTGTTCGCATCGAGCTCCGTTATGGGAAACCCCTTCGGAGCTGTAGTCACCGAGGTCATCTCCTACTACCCTCTGGTTCTGCTCTCCGTGGCTTGTGCTGGTAAGCTGGTGCAGTCGGGTTTAAATCTGAGCCAGCACGGTGATGCAGTCGCTGAGCACGTTCCTCTCGTGGTCACCTATATCCTCTACAAGACTGGCGAGAAGTTCGCCAAAGCTTTCCTGGCCAAGTTCATTGGAACTACTTTCTTCTTTTCTCGTGCTGGTCTCCAACTCTTGCTCCCAGTCTTCTACACTGCTATTGCCCCTTCGAAGTTCCTGCTCTTTGCTATTCCCTCCCTTCTGTTCTCCATGACGTCCAATGTCCACATGAACTCTGGAGCATTGAACTCTTTCCTCAATGACGAGGGATTCGCCCTCGTTGCCCGCCAGGACTCCACCACCGGCTACATCTCCGTCTTGGATAACCTGAATGATGGGTTCCGTGTCATGCGTTGCGACCACAGCCTGCTCGGCGGCCAGTGGACCAAGATGCCCCACAACTACAACCCTGCCGTTATGGACCCCATCTACTCGGTCTTCACCATGCTTGAGGCCGTCCGTCTGGTTGAAACTGACCACGGCGAGCCCCGCGTAGATGCCAACAGCAAGGCACTTGTTATGTAAGCTCAGCAGCAACTTGCTCTCCAAGCAGAAATCTAACCTATACCAGCGGTCTCGGTGTCGGCACCACGCCCTCTGCCCTGATCCACCACGGCATCGAGACCACCATCGTGGAAATCGACCCTGTCGTGCACAAGTTCGCCACCGAATACTTCCACCTTCCCTCGAACCACATCGCCGCCATCGAAGACGCCACCGCCTTCGTGAAGCGCACTCCCCCAGCCCAGTATGACTATATCGTCCACGACGTCTTCACCGGAGGCGCCGAGCCCCTCGAGCTCTTCACTCTCGAGTTCCTCGAAGGCCTATCCTCCCTTCTCAAGGATGACGGAGTCATTGCCATCGTAAGCCCCCTCCCTCTCTCAACCCCCCACCATCCCCCAACTAACCTCGATAGAACTATGCCGGCGACATCTCTCTCTACCCCGCCGCCCTAACCGTCCGCACCATCCAATACGTCTTCCCGACCTGCCGCATCTTCCGCGAGGCCTCCGACTCTGACCTCACCGCCGACTTCACCAACATGGTGATCTTCTGCAAGAAGAGCTCCGCCACGCCGCTCACCTTCCGCGACCCCGTTTCCGCCGATTACATGGGCAGCAAGTTCCGCCAGATGTATCTGATGCCAAAGGTTGAGATCGACGCGAGTCGGTTCCAAGATATCGAGAAGGGCGGTCGTCGTGTCCTCCACTCTAAGAACACCCACCTGCTTCATAAGTACCAGGATCGGGCTGCGCTCGAGCATTGGAATATTATGCGTCATGTGCTGCCTGATTTTGTTTGGGAGAATTGGTGATGGTTTTATACTATACTTACAGTATGTAATTCTTAGTGTATCTCTGAGAGATAGATTGATTAGTTTCCGTTGTTGTGATTCGGATATCTGTATTCCTAGTACTAGTTGTGGTTTCGGGTGGTTACAGCAATATAACATTATAATATGATTTGAATTTGGTTTTTAGAGTGGATAGCATATGGTTATCTTTGATAACACGCCCAACTCGAGATATACAAATGAAGCTATTCATTTATTCTTCAACAATCACAAGACTCCAAAGCAACGCTAAAGACAAGTCTTTCAATCAACCATGTTCAAGAGCTAAAAGCAAGCAACGAGAAAAAAACAATAAAGTACTATCGGAAATTCATTCATCTTTCTCCGACTCCTAAGAAAAAAGCCAGCCTAATCCATTCTGGTATCACAAACAACAACAGCAGCAGCAACGAGAAGCAGCAGCAGTAACAACGAGATGTCACCAAGCCAGCCAGGCCACAATCCCCCGTTAGTTATAATCACTCATTCCAAATATGTTATGTATGTACTGCATCGTGAATGTGTGAAAATGAAAAAAAGAAAGAGGGAATAAAAAAAAAGGAAAGAATAAAATTACAATCCAACATCAACATCAACATGAACAATGACCGCCATAATGACAGGAATCAAACAAGAAAAAGCATCTACCACCCACCACCGATTTATCGCTTTATCTTTTACGCTGATGGGCTTCCGCGGGGACTCGCCCCCGGTTTCTTGACCAGGCCAGCGAAGAAGTTCGCTAGTGCTTGGTTGTGGGCTTTTTCGTCGCCGGCAGATGATGAGAGGGTTTCTTTTCTTTGGGAGCGGCTGGCTTCGCGTTCCTGTTTGGGGTTGGGGTGGTTAGGGGTTTTGTTGATTGGGAGGGGGGATACTAGGGAGGTATCTTACCTTGAGCTTCCGGAGCATGTCGTCTGCGTCGACTTGGATTCCTCCCATGTTGAACTGCACGGGACCGATATGCTCGTTGACTCGTCCATTGTCGTCTAATGGCGACATCTCAAGCTGGGGCACCTTTTTGGCTGCGCGGTCTTTCTCGTCCTCCGCCTTCAGCTGCTCTAAGACCTCGAGCTGCTTCGTGAGGAAGCTCTGCATGTCGGATGTGTCTACCTCGATCTTGTTTCCGTTTCGTTGGCTGCCTGTGAGGGCCATCGATGTGTCGCGCTTGGGGTCCTGGATGGTTTGCTCGAAGATCGCCACGGCGCTGGTTCCGTCGTCCACTGCGTTTGCGGTTTGTTCGTCGGAACTGCGATCGTCCACGCCGTTCGTGAGTGGCTCCGGGGGATCTTGAATCTCAATCGACCATGCTGTCGATATACCTTCCATGTCGAAGCCTTCACGGATGATTCGGATCTTGCCCCAAGAATCCCAGTTCGAGGGAACCAGGATCTTGTCCCGGTCGATCACGTTGTGTTTGAGGGACTGTCTTTTTAGGAGAGAGTGTATGCCGAGAGAGGAGTGTATTAGGCTCTGCAGAGAGTTTGCGAGGAACGGTGTGGTGTAGATCAACGATGCGCCGTCTGCTTTCTGTTAGAATTGAACCTCAAGCGGTATTGGCTGCTGTACTTACGTTTAAGTAGTAGTGTTCTCATGAACTGAAGGATGAAGTCGAATTGCTCCTCGTGCCAGCCATGGTCCTTCTCCAACTTTTCAATCTTGTCCGCCTGCATGATGCGAGAAATTGTTAATATAAAGACTTGCCGGAAGCCTTTAGTAGATCAACGTACCCCTTGGCAGACCACACACATGGGAATCCCAAGCCCCTCATCCCACTCGCCTGGTCCCAACGGTATCGTTACAGGGCCTGCGGAGCTGGTGAATCCTTGTGCCCCGCCTGAACTCGAATCCATGCCTCGTTTCCGGTCCCTCCACTCCGTGAGATTCTCTTCCATGACGATCTTCGTCTCGTCGTCGAGTGATATCAGCACGTGTCGGAGAAGACGGACCCATTCTCGGAGTCGCCGAATCCATGTCCACGGGTCCGACCAGTCCAGTAAAATCACGACGAGTGTTTCCGGAATCGATTGAGGGGTCAGGAGCGGCTTGAGAAGGGGAGCGAAAGACAGAGACGGTTCAGAGAGTAGGTATGCGGAGACGCGCGCAAGAGTATCTGTTCGCCGGAGCACCATTTGTTCAGCAACCCGTACAACGCAGAATCAAACCCCCTCCTTCAACCCAACCCAAGGAAGCAATTACCTTCGTGGTCCGCATCTAGCACATCCTGATATGTATATCCCAAAGCGAACTGGTTGGCTACTGGCGGTACTCTCCCTTTTCGCTTATCGTTCGACAAACTAGGATCGGAAGAATCTGCGGCGAGTGTGTCTAGGAATTCTCTTTGACTCTCAGGCGTGCCTCCTGAATTCAGTCCAAGTATTAGCGACCCAACCCCAAAACAGTAGAATGCCGATGCTGCTCCATGGCAGCAGAAACCAAGTCTTCGCACCTAGAATAAGCAGGTTCTTCTCAGGCAGACGCTTTCCATTCGCGACACTATCCAGCATAGAAGACCAGATGTTCTTCTTGGGCCCATCCTTGCTCGACGGCCGGCTATTGTTTCCGGTGCCGAATCTGGAGCCGGGGTTCTGGCTTGACGCAGACATTGTCTGTTCGATTTTGACTATATTCAGTTGGCGCAGACCATGCCATGTAGCGTCCGAGTAATTGCGAGACTAGTCCGACGGCTTTGACGCGTGAGCCGCGGAGTTGAAGAAGATGGTGGATATCGGTCCAGGCAAGCGGATTTGGGGTCAGGGGAATCTGGCGTTGGGGACGATCTCTTGTAACTTTAACGGCGGGTCCGTGGCCAAGTTGCCCACCCGGATGAGCGGTATCGTAGATAGTTCCGCTGTTGCTTTTCAAATCACACAGCTGGTGGGGGTTGTCAGTCCAAAAGGGAGGCGGTTTTGTCGAGAAATACGTTTAAGTTGCACTCCAGTAAACAATCCAAAGTGTCGGCGTTCTTGCGGGTGGGACCCTCCCGCGGAGCCAGCCCGTGATGAGCTGAACCCGCCAGCTTTTCTGCTGCTTCCAATCCCTCACTCTCAGCCACTCAATCTCTTGCTTTGCGGCGCGATTCAGCTGCGCTCTTATCCGGTCCTTTTGTTTTGAGGGAAATACTGGCTCGCTCTTGCGATCCTTGACACAACAATGAATAATATTCGCCAGATCCAAGCGCTCAATAAACGCGAGCTCGAAAATGCCATGTATGTCATGCTTATCTTCAACCCGACTTATTGGTTTCTCTGCTAATCTTTGTGGACATCTTAGACCCCCGGAAGCTTCCTGGCACGCAGACTACAGAGATACCGCATACATCTACATCGGTGGATTACCATACGACTTGTCCGAGGGTGATATTGTAACCATCTTTTCGCAGTACGGCGAGCCCGTGCACATCAATCTCGTGCGCGATAAAGAGACTGGAAAGAGTCGGGGTTTCGCCTTTCTGAAGTACGAAGATCAGCGCAGTACAGATCTCGCAGTCGACAATCTTGGTGGGGCAACAGTTCTAGGGAGAGTGCTGCGTGTGGACCACGTGAGGTACAAGCGGCGCGATGACGAGGAGGAAACAGACAATGTCGCAAAGCTCATGGGTGATACGACTAGCAAGGATCATGATGACAGAGATACAGATGATGAACGGAGAAGACGGAGGAAGAGAAGGGGAAGTGAATCAAGGGAAGAGGAGCC
This sequence comes from Aspergillus welwitschiae, assembly GCF_003344945.1. Lineage (NCBI taxonomy): Eukaryota > Fungi > Ascomycota > Eurotiomycetes > Eurotiales > Aspergillaceae > Aspergillus > Aspergillus welwitschiae. The sequence continues at coordinate 1,237,875 of NW_020798695.1, forward strand.
CGCCAGACGGCCTCTGCTCAAGGAGGAGATCGAGCTACAGGAGCTGATCAAGAATCATGACGAGGAAGATCCGATGAAGGAATTCCTTATTGAAGAGAAGAAAGAGGAGGTCGCACTCGCCTTGGAGAAAATGCGCAGCAGCGAGAAGTCATCTCGGAGACGTGACAGCCGTGAGAGATCAAGCCGCCATCACCGTTCTCACCGTCGGAGACACGACGACGATCGAGACTCAGAGAGAAGACGCAGAGATCGGTCGCCCAGAAGGGAAGAGCGATCTCATAGAGCTAGATCTCCATCTAGAAGGGAGAGATCCGACAGAGACAGGACGCCGGTCGCGTCGCGATCGCCCGACTCCCGACGCTACAGAGATAGACATGATCGACACCGTTAAATGTCTGGCAAAGCTATCTAAATATTAAATATGCTAATGAGGGCTAAGTCTCTTAACTGGTCCTGGGAGAAAGCCATCCAATACAAGACCTCCAGGATCTTAGTGGCCGAAGGCTGCAGTCAAGCGCCTGTTCTTGAAATGCTATATGCTGCTTCATCCTGCGCCGGCTCATGCGATGACGTGTCCATATCAGAATCAATGCTATGGCATGGGCGCATGCGCGTTTGCATCCGGAATCTTGCCTGCATCTGGAACAGCTAATACCTTGGTGCAAACCGGATAGGTAGTCCTGCGAACAATCACTCTTCATCCTTACAAGAGGAGTTCAGCTGCCCCCCAAATATCTTTTCCAGCCTTCTCTCAGGCAATACCGCTTTCCATCATCCCCATCGCGCAGAACGAACTTCTCCCACCGGCCATCCCTGCCGGCACCGATAACAAGAATCGTCCTATCATCGCGCCAACCTATCACGCCTTTCGAGGGGCTCCCGTATGAGTTACCCAGGGGCGGGACATAATGTGAGCCAGGTGGTGCTTCTTCCCCCATCTCAAAGTGGGCGCTTGCGAATGAATACACATCAGAGAATACCCTTGGCAATAGTGGAATCTTCCCGAGAATGCCCCATTTCTGGTTCGTTGGTTCTTCGGTCGGGGAAGCTGCAGCTTGAGTACGGTTTGTGGGTAGCCGAGGATGAGGAAGGTCGAATACGTGCAGGGTAGATTTATCAGATGTCACAGCCAGTAGAAGATTCGAGGGCGAAATGGCAAGCGAAAATATCACCGCATGATCAACACCGCGTCGTAGCTCGGCCATTTTGGTGCAGTTAGCCGTAGAGAAGACCCGGACCAATGTGCCCTAGATAGAATGCGCTTTGTCAGTAGTCTGCGTCGCATTCGCCATCGTAGGGACAGGGACGTACCGCTTCACTCGCCGTCGCCAACACTTCACCATCGGGACTCAAAGTCATCGCGCGCAACGGCGTGCTGTGGGCAGGAATGATGCTGACGTTCCCCGTTTCGAGCTCCACCAGTTGGACCTGGCCAGGGGACCGACCTGGGAAAGCGAGCACCTCCTGCCCTAGACAAGCCAGCCCCAGTGGGTTATCCGTTGTCTCGAAAGAAGAGAGCTTCTGCGGCGGGTTCGAGAAAGCGAAAATGTGGATGCTATTGAGGAGGGCGACAACGATGCGCGACTTGGACAGTCGGACGCCCAGGACCGAGGTGCGGAACTCCAGCGTAATTACTGCTTTCTGTCTTGCGTCATCCCAGATAACCAACTGCGACCGCTGTGTGAGTATAAGCTGCGCCAGATAGATGCAGAAGCTCGCACACCTTATTCTGTGGAAACTTTGGCTGTCTCCCTCCGCCAACGATAGCTAGGTAGTTGGTCTGGCCGAGCATCTTGACCACCCCGATGCCGGCATTGAAATCTAGATGGAGTGAACGGCATTAGTGATACGGAGCTGAAGGAGGGCGGGGCCGATGCTATTATTTATACCTCTTGATACTCTGAGCTCGCATGGGTCGGTATTGAAGACTGCAATAGAGATCATAACGTCTTTAGCTTGGGTATCCCGAAAGGGAAGCTATTGCATGAAGGGCATAGCCAGGACCTACCACAGAAGCCCGTGTCCAAGCCAACTGCGAAGCAGGAGGTATCATTGTTGAATGTAGCAGAGAGTGAGAGTGGCCCCACAGACTCATCGATAACTTGTCGGGTGTTCATTCTGACCACCAGGGAAAGAGGCCATCAGAGCTTTGGATGGTAGAAAGGTAGACAGGAAACTAGAAGATCGACAGCGGTCGCTGACCTCACCCGAGCATCAGTAGAGTAGATAAGGCCCGGGGGTCCGCTTTTGGCTGGGGGATGCCGGAAGGGCAGCGGATTCCGGGCCAATAGACTCTCTGCGAAGGGGGGTGATGTTGTTCAACGGAGATCAATGCACATCATCTTATACCCATACAGAAGCCGAAAAGGAACTTCTTAATATACTTCGGCGAAGATGATCGAGATCAAGAAAAAAGCATGTACTGGCAAGGGCGTGATTCGAACCCGCGCGGTTAGTCTACAGCTTTGCGGTTAGGAATAGTATTCCGTAGTAATAATGTCTCGGAGCCATTGTTTCAGGCCTGAGGCCTAAAATTCCAAGCTGTATGGTATTTGGGTAATTGCTTACCGCTACGGCGGCCCGCAGCGACCCACGGCGGCGGTGGAAACGCCTTCTGCTGCCCCCGACCCCTGAGAAGAACTGGGGAGAGCACAGAGGCTAGCTAGACATTGCAGCAACCACTTATGCTTTTAATCGGTTGACTTGTCGCTCTGTACCTCAGAGAACAGGTTAGCGGATAATATGTGAGCTGGACTAAAGGAATAAATTCCCTATCGAGTCATAGCACTAACCGCTGAGTGGAGACCTGGAGTGTGTCTCGCTCAGTGAAATGACAATAATTGATGATCAAGGCGTCCCCAGATTGGACAGGTATTATAATGAGTGTTGAAGGAGCACGCAAGTAGGTAGATACCCAAAGACAAGGTCCGGGCATACTAGATGGGAATCCTACTGTACATTAAAACCGGCAGCTATCTAAGCAATTGAACAAAGCGTTCGTAAGCATGTACCTTAAGTGCTTAGTAGGGTGATAACTACTAGACTCCATTTACTCCATACAGGAACCGTGCCTGGGAGCCCGCTATCCATGGGAGAGTAACTGGACTGTTTAGAAAAGTGGGAGTGGTACGACCAGTAAGGTATCGATGTATCATCGGTTACGAGTGATACCAATATTACCAGCGACCGATCAATCTGGAGAAAGAAGGAGGGCAGTGATTGGACCGTTGGGAACTGCAGGGTGAAAGGGGGCAGTTGTGGCCGTTCCAGAGCGGTAAAAACTGGTACGGGCAGGAAAACGGGAGGGAGGAAATCCCCCCTTAGAGAGAGAGTCTAGCAAATCCCCTAACTGCCAGATCAGTAGCAAGCGCCAGCCAAACGGCTCTTTAGTCCCTCCAGCTTGCCCAGAGAGTGTCCGCCCGTCGTCGAACCTCAGGGGAGCAACGCAGCCATTCCACATCCCATCCCATCCACTCCTCCATCTAATTCATTCAACCTTCATTCCACCTCTCTTGTTCCCCCCCCCATTCCTTTCCTTTGGCTCAAACCACCTTCGTCCTTGTCTCTGCCACTCGCTTTCTACCTCTATTTTCTTCAATTTCTTCTTCTCTCTTCTTTAATTTCCTCCATTCCTCCCCTATTAATTCATCATGTCGTTCAACGCGGTATGTTACTTCCTTCCCCTTTCTGGCCTTGTTGCTCTGAAGCCTATCCATGCTCCTTCCCCCTCCCATCCAACCCACCCCGTCCATTGTCCCCTGAACCGTGGTTTCTTTTTCATTTTCTGTCTTCAGGCTCTCGGCCAGAGGTTTGTCCACGATTAATTTCTTGCTCTAATTCCCAGATGAAGCTCCGTCGCAAGAAGAATGTCAAGAAGGGTATCCAGTTCTGCCTGATGGTCTGTGGTGCCAGCGGAACCGGTATGTGCTGCATCATACAAAACAACATTCATTGCAGAATTGACCGAATTCCCCCTTTTCGTTAGGACGTACCACCTTCGTCAACACTCTTTGTGGAAAGAAGGTCCTAGAAGGCAAGGACTGCGACGACCCGGCCAACGCTCACATTGAGGAGGGTGTCCGCATCAAGCCAGTCACAGTTGGTAAGTCACCGGAACATGGACCACCAGCATACACGCCACTAATGAGATCTCGCAAAGAGCTGGAATTGGACGACGAAGGCACCCGCATCTCCCTCACCATCGTTGATACCCCCGGTTTCGGAGACCAGATTGACAACGAAGCAAGGCACGTTGAACTTGGCCGCCTTCCCAACGCCCCCTACGAATACTGACCGTCCCAACAGCTTCGGCGAAATTGTTGGATACCTTGAGCGCCAATACGATGATATTCTTGCGGAGGAATCACGAATCAAGCGTAACCCCCGCTTCAGGGACAACCGTGTTCACGTCCTGCTCTACTTCATCACACCCACCGGCCATGGACTGCGTGAGCTGGACATCGAATTGATGAAGCGCCTTTCTCCCCGTGTCAACGTCATCCCCGTCATCGGCAAGGCCGACTCTCTCACCCCTGCCGAATTGGCCGAATCCAAGAAGCTCATCATGGAGGATATTGAGCACTACCGCATTCCCGTGTACAACTTCCCCTACGATATCGAGGAGGACGATGAGGACACCGTGGAGGAGAATGCTGAGCTTCGCGGTCTGATGCCGTTTGCCATTGTTGGCTCCGAGGACTTCGTTGAGATTGACGGCAAGAAGGTGCGGGCCAGGCAATATCCTTGGGGTGTCGTGGACGTTGAGAACCCCCGTCACTCGGACTTCTTGGCCATCCGTAGCGCTCTTCTTCACAGCCATCTCGCAGACCTTAAGGAAATTACTCACGACTTCCTCTACGAAAACTACCGTACTGAGAAGCTCAGCAAGAGTGTTGATGGTGCTACGCCGTACGTATACCCGCTTGCCATTGTTACAGTCTGCTAGCACAAAAACTGACCCCTAGCCATAGTACACAAGACTCTTCGATGAACCCAGAAGACCTAGCATCCCAGTCCGTTAGACTGAAGGAGGAGCAGCTTCGTCGCGAGGAGGAGAAGCTCCGCGAGATCGAACTCAAGGTGCAGCGCGAGATCGCTGAGAAGCGCCAGGAACTGCTGGCTCGTGAGAGTCAGCTGAGGGAGATCGAGGCTCGCATGGCGCGTGAAGCAAGCCAGAGTCAGATTGATAGCATCAGCGATGCTTGAGCTCTTCCCAAACCTGTTTTCCGGAGGGAGACGGATCTTGCATGTTGACCCCGGACGCCGTTTGTGCCTATGTAATGAGATTCGTGGCACGGCAGTTGTGACTGTCGACGGGGAAAAGATTAGTCGACCGTTTATTCACGTTAATAGCTTCTTATCCGAGAGGAGAGGGGAAAATGCAACGTTCCGTTTATCTTGACGACTGGCAGCATTCCCCCTTTGTTAACTCAGAGGGTTGCGGACAAGAGGTGATGGAATCCTGCTGCTGCTCTGCTCTTTCCCTCTCCTGATTTTGGCTTCTTCCCATGTCTTCTTTAATCTGGTCGAAAGATCTCCGAACGGTTTCGCGCTGCCCATGTTGCGAAGCTTGGGGTCAGAGATAGCATCTTTTTAATTTGCTGACAGTTGTCGCTGGACCTGCATAACCTCCTTCTCATTGCCCATCCCTTTTATTTTCCCATTTCTGCTTTTGTCGATGAAACCTGTCCCAATCTCAAGCAGCGCAGCAAGATTCCCTCTTTTGTCGTTTCATATTCCTTGTGCTCGTGGTTCATGTCTTAATCTTATCATCATATGTCTTAGTTGAATAGTAGTATATGAGGACAAAAGATCCGAAGTTTTTCCTGGTATGTAAGTTCTGGTGGCATTTTTGCAAATGCTCCATCTCCGGTCGTGTCTAGGCAGGGTCAGGAACATCCCATTTAGACTTATATTCTACTAGTAATCTACTAGTTACTTCAGCGCCTACACGTATACGAGACACATCATATTGTCAGATTAGAGGCTTGACTTCAATTTTACGGAATTCAGTATAATGAGTTGCATAAGTTCATGATTATGTATTATATAATCATTAGATGTCTTTCCGATGGTAAGCTCGGGTATCTTGACCGTGTTGTCAACCATCTACGAATACAATTCAACTTGAGAAGTAGCGTTAAGGGGTGTATCTAGTATAGTATTGTACTAGGACACATGAATTGGGCCTTGTCCAGCTGAAGCTTTATTGTTTTGGATACTCAGAAATACCGATGATGAACTGCTGGTTAAATATATATCCCCAACAACAAAACTGAAATGCACTCAGACTTTATACTAACTAGTACTACTAACCCACCTTGTAGACAACTTAGCGGCCACTCACCTGGGTAGATGCTAGCAGAAGGTCATTACACGTATAATGATCGACATAAGATTGCATATTGTTTCTTTTTCATGTCACAATAAGAAAATCTCGGTCCCTTTTTTTGTGCTCTAGAAAGATGTGTAAGCAGTTGTAAGCCAAACTTGTTGGGAAAGATGCAGACGCTTTCCAGTATAATCGGTGTCGAGACATCAGCCGAGAAGAGATACATCGAAGACCATGGTCATTGATCTAACTATACATCTCCTTCCCAGTGTCCAAGAAGGTCCAGTAGATCCTCATGGGATCAGTCATATAGCTAGCATTGTTTGGACGAGGGGTGGTGGCCCCGCGATTCAGCCGCACCAGCTCAGCGCCATGCACCTTCCACTTTTGAATTGACGCGTCTGTACTTAATCAACCTCATTTGACCCATCCGCTGGAATTTTACCACGTTTCCTTTCTCCATACCGAATAAGATCCGAAGTCATTCAATTCATTGATACCATGTCTCCAGGACGGGAACTCGTCTCTGATCGGACATGGTCAGCCTTTACCTACGCAAAGCTCCCTGATGAGCCGTCGAGCTATACAACACGCATGATACGCCTCCTGCCGAGTGAGGATCCAAATGCTCGCTTAGAATGCGAAATTATCGACTACGACTTAGCAGTAGACACGGGCAGCGGAGATTTACATCTCTATGAGGCGCTTTCCTACGTATGGGGAAGTGATAAAAGATCGCGAAAGATTACACTGAACGGTTGTGTCTTCTCCGTAACAGAGAATCTTTATGTTGCGCTGTTACATCTTCGCAATCGCCAACTTGAGCGATTACTGTGGGTTGATGCCATATGCATCGATCAGGATAATTGGGATGAGAAAGCCAAACAAATTCCACTGATGCGGACGATTTACGCACAGGCTCAGGATGTCATAGTTTGGCTTGGAGAGGCTTATGAAGATGGTGACAAAGCGCTTAATTGGATACGCTGTATTGATGAAGAAAAGGATATAAGTATTGGGGAATATCAAGAGGCATGCTTGAAGCTGCTGCAAAGAGCTTGGTTTCGCCGTATTTGGGTGAGACCCCAGCTGGTTTCATTTTTGAAAGGACATGACTAAACAGAATATAACACGTTAGGTGCTCCAGGAGGTTGGTGTTGCACAGTTTATCTACGTCATGTGTGGCTCTGTCCAGATAAAAGGGCATGTCTTCTGTGAAGGCCTGAGGAAATCAGGGCTCTCATCGAGATTTCAGGCATTGGTTGGCCCAGTTGCTTTCCTTATCAGAAGTGCGCTTGATCGACCAAAATATGAGCCTAATTCACGAGGAAGCCTCACTATTGGGGAACTCCTTGGAATGTATTGCAGCCATGATGCTACCGAGCAGCACGACAAAGTATATGCCCTTCTAGGCCTGAGTGCTGATCCGATCACGGATGCTTTAACACCAAATTTATGGCCTTCCCTGGGATATGGTATTCAAGCAAGTTGCCCAACATATCTTTCCAGAATGCTCTGTGGAGACTTGGCATGGGATAGATACAGCTGTCATCAAAGGTAAAGCATGGATCATAGGCCATCTTTATTCTGTTGGAGAGGGGATGTCGGCATTGTCACTACAACATAAAGGTGCACTGGAACCATACAGCGCAGTGGCTTGGTAATAGACGTGACTGGAAAACTGAATGGCAATTGCAAGCTTCTGCACGGCTCGTCCAAGACGGTGACATTCTTTGTCTTCTACAAGGGGCCTCTAAGCCTAGTATTATTAGGCTTTGCAGGGACCATTTTACCATAGTGATGCCTGCGGTCACACCTCGGAAAAGGCGTCATGGAGAGATGTTGGAACAAACCGTCCATGGAAGGCGTTTCATGAACAGTCTTATTGATATTTTGCTGACTTGGAGGGTGCCTCTAGCTGATCATTATAAGGTCGACTTAGACGCTGAATCAAAGCTCAATTATATGGCACCAGACTACAAAGAAGAGCAGTCAGAGGTGGACAAAAGACGGAACCTTATCATGTGGGTCATAGTCGATACTGCTCTGGATGCATTGGCAATGGCGAACTTGGGAAAGAAAACTCTAGAGCATCTACTTTGCCAAAGTGGCACAACACGTATATTTGCCCGAAGCCTGACAGCAGCAGCACCAAAGGATTCTGCCAGTTGGTTTTTCCAGTCTTTCTTCCATAACTGGGAGGGTGATTTCTCATCCACCGATGATATCGTCGAAGCAGTGGCGGAGGATGATGGGTCGTGTGGTTATATACTTATGGAGCTCCTTCTACAACACCAGGGAGAGGACCTCACGATTACCAAAGCAGTGCCTATGGCAGCGGCGAAGAATATTGGAAAATACGCCCATAAGATTACGGAGGTTCTCTTCCAACACCGTGAAAATGATTTTCCAGTCACTAAGGAAGTGGTTGAGGCAGCAGCGGGAAATACTAGCCAATATGGACATATAATTACGCGTATTCTCTTTCAACAGCGAAAGGAGAATATTCTATTTTCCGAAGAAGTGGTCAAGGCAGCAGCGGCAAATGCCAGACATCAGACCATGGAGCTCCTCATTCAATACCGGGGCGGGGGTCTTCCGATTTCCGAAGAAGTGGTAAAGACGGCAGCAGAGAATACCGAGTTATCTGGAAGTATGATACTGGAATTTCTCTTCATGTGCAAGCGCGACATACTTCTAGTCTCTGAAGAAGTGGTCAAGACTGCAGCCAGAAACCCTGCGAATGGACTTAGGTTCATGGAAATTCTCTTCAAGCGCCGAGGGGAGAACTTGCCTGTCACCGAGGAAGTCATCAAAGCAGCAGCAGAGAATGAAACCTGTGGAACTGAAATTTTATCTGTTCTCTTTCGACACCGACGTGGATCCCTTCCAATCTCCAAGAATGTGGTCATAACTGCAGCAAAGAATACTGAATCTTTCGTGAGGTGCCTCCTTCGTCACCGAGGAAAGAGACTTCCAGTTTCTGAGGAAGCTGTAAAGACAGCAGCAGCTAATACCAAAGCCGGAGATGCTATTATTGACTGCTTCCTCGAACTTTTTGAGAAGAACCTTCCGGTCTCCGAAGGAGCAGTCAGGGCGGCAGCAGCAAATACCGAGTTGGGGGATGTCATCATGAAAAGTCTTTTTAGACATCGAGGAAGGATGCTTCCGGTCTCCGACGGAGTAGTCCAAACAGCGAGCAGGAATGATGGATGTGGTATTCAAATCATGAACATAATTCGTGCGCACCGTAAGAGCCGCAGACGTACTGATTTTTCTTGGCTTTAATTGTAATGATACCTGTGTATGATAAGGACTAGATAGGGTGATGTCAGAGTACATAATATCAACATGAGTGTCAGACATTGGAAGATTTGCCAATCGTCACGAGATGAAATCTTATGGAACGCTCACTGGGGGGTTGGGCGGTAGCCAGTCAGTCGATGTAGTACGGAGTAGGTGTCAAGGAATCTCACATGGACAGGTCCCTCTCAGGGTTCCATATCATTATTACTAGTATTAGGTATCCCCATATCCCGCAACTTTGATGACAAGTAGTACTGATAACTTAAGAGTTGAGAAGTACCATCAGTGCCAATAAGAGAAGAATAAAACCATTAAATGAAATAATATACACATCACTCTACCCACAGAATATCAAAATATATGTTATTGAAGACGCTAAGCTCTATCGTTGTTACTGATCGAAGTAAGTATGTATCTACTAGTCTGTCGAAATAGCGCCTAAACCAGAAAACAAGTATTGTTGATTCACCGTCTTTACTACTACTATACTTACTATCGACGAGATACCATTGTCAACCACTACAAATGAAATCCTGAAACGAGATTACCACTTTATGAACGAATGGTTATTAACAAAATATAGTAAGCTGGATGACCCTTAGGCCCATGTGAGCAGTAGTATATAGTACTATGAAAATGTGGTCCGTACTGAATACAAACCATGCATGCCAAAGCGGTGTTATGTGTGCGTGTGTGTGCTGCTAAGAGCCTTCAGTTTGATCATCTGCCAGGACCAATTTGAATGGATTCTAAAAAGTGTTTATTTTAGCCCACTGGGAGGGTCAATCTTTCGATATCTAAGAAGGGACGCATATTTTCCTACTGGGTTGCCCGACAAGTTTGGCCATGTGACAGGGTCCCCTGAGTGCCAGGGATAAAGCAGGTGACTGGCTCAGGGGGTCACTGTGCTTGAGCGCGGGAGCCAAGCCAAGAAGGTGAATGAGCTAATTTGGCACTGTGATGAGTTGAGGCGACATTCCAGGCTGGGGCCATGACATATCTGGAGATGGAGTCACAGAAGCTCTACTATAGTAAGCGAGGGGAAAATAAGAGTTGGATAAGCATGTGGTATTGATGCGCTTCATTGTACAAAGATAATTTGATCAAGCTGATCTGATGGAGACAGATCGAAGTGACAACATGGAGGTATTATAAGAAGGAGATCCTCGGAACAGCTCAAGAAAGTAAAAGTGGCCGCAAAGGTCAGCGAAAACTGAGCTTCAAAGAAAAAAAAAGGATGCAGTGGATATATGCGCTTTGCGACCATCATAGGGTCATTCTAAAGTGCAGTCAAAAGCAGTCAAGGTGCATGAGATATTTCTCGTATTCCCTCCCTCTTCTTATATCAGCGGGCCTAGTGTTGCGGCTTGTTCCAGAAATCCAAGCTGGCTACCACGTCCTCGCCCGATTCATCTTCGTAGGCATACAGAATCTGAATAGTGGTTAGTGCTGCATGTAGACATAACGTTAATGGAGACGGCTTACCTCTCGTGTGGAAGAATGCAACATGCGGATGTTCTTTCCGGTCATGATATGGACCAATTCACTCGTCTCAATGTGCCGGATCTCAATGAAATTTGGTTCGAAAGCAAGAATGTAAGGGTACGAGAGGGCGAAAGCGTTAGGATTACCTTCCCATGAAATCTTCCAGTCTGGGCGTGCGCGCCAACCATTGCGGTTGACAAAGAAAGAAAAGTCACTGTAGTTGAGCAGGAACTCTCCATTCATACGCTCGATATGGATCGGCTTGACGTTCTCCTTGCGTGCAACGAAGTCGAGCGAGGTGTCGGCCTGATCCAGAAGTGACTGAGTCTCAGTTGTTTCCAGACTCACAACTTCGAAACCACGTGCACAGCCAACGCAAAGGGTGGAACGGAGGAAATGTATCGACGACGATTCGGCGGGGATGTAGAATTCCTGCTCTGGCTGTTAAAATGCTACTCACGAGGACAGATATAGAAAGTAGACGCACCTTGAAGAGCTTCAGGCTGTCCTGACCGCTCTGGAACATCTTGCTGACCGCAGACTTCTTCTTGCCTTTCGCCAAATTATCCATAGGCTCGTAGACCTTGATCGTTGTGGACAGAGCCGAAGTCTTGACGGAGCACACCAAATGACGACCCAGTCCAATACCTGCCTTGAAGAAGTTGGCATGTCCCTGGATCTTTTTGGGACGCTTTGCGACTGTGTTCTGACTTTCGCTAATTTCCAAGGCCTCCATTGGGTAGGACGAGAGCGTCTTATTCGACAGGACCAAGAGTAGTTGATACTCTTCCAGAGTGTCCATTTGCGTAACCTGGCTCACGTCAAGAACTCGTCTAGGCCTAGCCGATTTATCCTTAGGCCAACGCTCAGACAAGTAAATGCCGCTGTCCGTACCATAGACGAGCTTCCTGCCACCGTCTACCAAAAAGACCATTAGCAAATATATCGGCAGTTATGAGGGCAGAGTAATAACATACCAACCGGAACAAGGCAATTCACCCGGTTGACAGAGGTGAAGAACTTCTCGCAAAGGACAGTCTTATTATAGAAGTTGCTGTTCCGCTCCCTAAGTTTCCGTTGTTGCTCTTCCACCATCTCGATGAATTTCCTTCTTTGCGTAGGAGAAGTGGCGTACAGAGTCTGCTCATATCCCCCCTTACCAAGATGCCTGAAAGTGATGGGAAGGCCATCTTTAGTCGTGGGCGGGTTTGCAGCAGCCTTGTTGGAGAGCAGACTAGAGGAGGGCCTCTTAGCGACACCAACCCTGGGGATCACCTCGTCCATTTGAGCAATGACCAGAAGCTCGAGAGGGATGGGCTTCCGATAAACTCGGTACTCTTCTCGCTTGTTCACGATCTTAATTCTCACCAGGAGAACCGCATGATCGAAAAGGTATGCAGTAACTTCAGAACTGTCAGTTGGCGTTTTCTTGAAAGCCATCTTCGTCAGCATCTGACGGTTCTCTTCCGTCAGCTTCAGATCGACATATTCGCCCGGGGGAAACTTCAAGGCTGAATTGAGCTGCACAAGATTGAAATGGTTCTCAGCCCTTCCACTCTCAGCATTGACGCGGGACAGGAAATCCTTGATGAGCTTGATAGCCTTGGGAATGTCTTGCTTGTCAGGATTATCGTCCGCCGTGTTCTTGGCAACCTGCTCCAGAAGCAAGGGGTACCTTGCCAGACGAGTGGTGGGCTTGGTCAGGTAACCGTTCAATTCCAGCTTCCGTGACTCTTTGAGACGTTCTGTTTCCTCAACGAACCTCGCAAAAGCCGGGTTTGATGCCTTTTCTTTCTCGAACTCGTACTTTCCGTAGAGCTGATTTGCACCGTACTTGATGAATGGATCAAAGCGTGGCACGTGTTGCAAGAAGATATCACCGACTGTCTTGACGACGTGATTCTCCTTCTGGCGTGCGTTCAGAGCCTCACATAGTCCGCCGTTGACCTTCAAGACTTCCAAGCAGTTTCCGAATACCGTGCGAATGAACTTCTCCCGTCGATGCTCAGGAATTGGCGAAAGATTAGCATTGCCTGCCGAACGCAGTGGCCTCATCCAGAAGTCTCGTAGATACTCGAGGTCCTTGACGAAGTCACGCTCGGTGTACATAATCTCGAAAATGATCTCCTGGCGTTTCTTCTCGCGGTCGTCAATGCCATCAGAAATCTCCTTGGGGACCATATTAATCCACAACTTCTGGTTATCATTATCATCATCGTCTCCGTGCAAACTGCCCTTGGAGGCAGACGAACGGAGTCCCGGCTGCGGCTTGAGGTTCAATCTAGCTTGCTGTTCTAGCCTCCTAGGACAGGCAATCGAGTAGCATAAGCTGTCGCGAGTGCAAGTCGGCGAGTAGCATTCAGTCAATAGCGTGAATACTCCATTTACCTCCGAACTGGGCGCTTCCTCCCCCATGGTTTCTTTGAACTGGTAAAGCTCACCGGGAGCATCTCGCAGACGGTGGTCATATGTCACATCGTGGAAGAACTTCTGCGCATCCAAAGCGCGTCCCAGCAGCAGAGCCAAATTGCGATCCATAGTCTTGATGATGTATGCGATCAAATCGACCGCCTCCGCACCGGAGAACGCATTCTGATACGACAATCCGTTCTTTTGCCGTTCAGCGAGCGTAATCCTCTCACGGAAGACATCGGCCACTTTCGAAAGCAGGGCTGGGTAAACTAGCGGTACCTTACTCCGACGGGAATTGCTTGGGACAAGAGTCGACGTGTTACTAGGTTTCGGAGCAATTTGACTTTGCATGCTCATAGTACGATCCGGAACAACAGTGGATGCCATGGACATGGTGCGGGAGTTCATGGAACCATCGCTAGGGGGACGAGACTTTCCGTTGACCTCATACGCATTGATCACGTCCGCTGGATACGAAGCTTCCGGGGGTGGGCTAGGGCCGGAAGGCTGTCGCCTGGGAGGAATGACCCGTCCAGTTTGTGTTGTATGAGCGTGGTCGCGGTCAGTGGAGTAAGTGGTCAGTGACATGGAGCGCTCGTTCTGATTCCTCTCCGGAACCACACGTCCCTGAGGTGTCATAGGGGCGGCGCCTGGATTATAGGGCTGTTGACGGGAATAGGTTGCCGAGGTGTGGTTGAAGCCACTGGACGGTGGCTGATATATCGGTGGCCCTCCCAATCTTGCCATTGACCTCGATCTGTAAGCGTCGGAGTTCAGGGCCGGGTGGGGCACTTGTCGAGCATAACCCTTTGCATCCGGATATTGTGGCCCATGGTTCGGCCTCGAATCAAGCCTCTGCGGCTGAGGGTAAGCAGAGCGCCCGGGATAGGGTCGGGGAGGATTCTGGGAAGGGTGCTGGGAGGTCATTGTAGCTGCGCTTCCGCCGTACGGTTGATAATAACCGTTGGGGGTGCCCGGGGGGTATCCATTCTGCATCTGGCGCGCGGGTGGTGGCGGACCCCTCTGCATTTGCGGATGGGGCACGTGTGAAGACATGGTATGGGCCCGATCTTGAGAGAACTGGGGAGTCTGGGAGGTCATCGTCTGCGAGCGTCCCGGTGCTCCGCCGAAAATCTCGGAAAATGCAGCATCACGTTGAAAAGCGGAGGGATGCCCGTAAGGCCGGTAGTTCCGGCCTTGCTGACCCCCTAAATCGGCCATGGTGTGTATGTAGCCCCCTCTTTACTCCTCACTCTGGGGATACTTCGGCGAAAGGTGGCAAGGAGATGGATCACACGAGGCGAGAGGCGGGTGAGGTAAAGGTGGGAAGAAGGGAGGGTATCGAATCCGGTCGTAGAGAGCGTGCAGAGCGTCGCGAGGAGATCGTTTCGAATCGTGGAGTAAGGAGAAGGAGGAGAGCGCGGGTGGGAAAAAAGAAAATGAGATACTCCACGGGGCGATAATTTATAAGCGGAATCAAGAGTAAAATAAGACAAGAATAAAATTCGAATAGGAGAAGAAAAGCCTCTACACACAAAAGCCCCCTCAATATATCATGCCTTTTGGTGTTCAGGTGTTGGTGCGATTTGAAAGCCTGGAGAGGGTGTCGAGACCGCGTGGTGTGTTAACGATCCAAGTGCGCTAGGAGCCTTGAGCGCAACGGCAAGCCAGGGCCCCTGCAAGTTCATAACCTCAGCATGCTCCCTCGGGCGGGATCGCTCGATCGAGACTGGGGGTGGCGTGCCTGGGGAAGAGGGAGAGGAAAGAATCTGAGGGGGTAAGGCCAGGCAAGATGGGTGGAGGGAGGAGGGGGGAGGGGGAGGGAAAGTGTTTTAAGGTTATAGAGGGAGGGAGAGAGTGAAGTAGAGAGTGGGGAGAGGGAGGGAGGCAGTAGTGGATAGTAGGAGAAGTAGGCAGGTGTCAGTTATTATGATTGCCAGGGAAGTTGGTGAAGAATGGGACCGGCGGCCGTGTAGGAGAAGGAAGAGCACGGGGGTTGTTGGGTCGAACAGGCACATGTCACTCCTAACCCGGATAGGCCACTTCTCCTATACGGTGGCCCGGGCGGACAACTTCGGTCAACCTCGCATTCCGCCGACCTGCCAAAGCTATCGTGTCTATCCAGCTGGCTGCTTCCGACGGACGTCTGGAGACGATACTGGTCGGATTTCTTCTGCTTCAGCCAAGGATTCGTCTCACCTGTTCAGGCTCTTACTTGTCCGCTTCTTTGTTTTTCTTTCCTCCTCTTCTTCCTCCCCCTTCCCTTGCTCTCTCTCTCCTGATCCTCGTGCTTCCTGGGTGGATACGGTCATCATGGCGGACAGCGAATTCTCCCCCAAGTTCGCTCCGTTCTTTTCCTTCGTACGTTGCTCCTTTATTATCCCTCTTCGCAGAAGTTATGACGCGACGAATATCATTTGCTAACTCACCAAAACAGGCAGGTATTGCGGCAGCTGTGAGTATCAACTACACGCCACCCGTTCCGATCACCGCACGCTAACCACCTCTCCAAAGATGATCTTCGGATGTATGTCGACTCACAAAGCTGGAGGTATTGATTGATTGTTACGAGAACATCTCAGCTCACTTCATCTAGCAATGGGAGCCGCATATGGAACGGCGAAGTCAGGAATTGGTATCTCCGGAGTGGGAACCTTCAGGCCGGACCTGATCATGAAGGTATATTAGACCTGTTTTAGCTTTGTGTCGCGTTTTATAGCATTATCTTTGCTTGTGCTAACCTGTGCAGTCCTTGATTCCGGTTGTCATGTCCGGTATTATTGCAGTTTACGGCCTCGTCATCTCGGTCCTCATTGCCGGTGACATGGATCCTCCCCCGAACAAGCATAT
Organism: Aspergillus welwitschiae; assembly: GCF_003344945.1. Classification (NCBI taxonomy): domain Eukaryota; kingdom Fungi; phylum Ascomycota; class Eurotiomycetes; order Eurotiales; family Aspergillaceae; genus Aspergillus; species Aspergillus welwitschiae. The sequence continues at coordinate 1,254,259 of NW_020798695.1, forward strand.
GAGCCTTTACACGTACGTTTCCCGGTATTCCGCCTCAACTCATATATAAATTTGTCTGATGATATTGTTTTGAAAGTGGCTTCATGCACCTTGCTGCGGGGTTGTCGGTTGGCCTCGCAGGCGTGGCTGCCGGTTATACTATTGGAGTTGTCGGAGATGCGGTAAGCAGTCATTGCGAGGAATCTCTGGATGGAAGTGCACAGCTGCTAATGATGGATACAGGGTGTTCGTGCGTACATGCAGCAATCTCGAGTTTATGTCGGTATGATTCTTATCTTGATTTTTGGCGAGGTTCTTGGTCTCTACGGGTATGTGCACATCCACTACAGCAGCAAGATTTCATACTTACTCCCATAGATTGATTGTTGGCTTGATTCTCAACTCCAAAAGCTCTGGCTGAGCGGGTTCTGCATGTTGCGCTTGGTGTTCCCGGTTCTTGGCCACTCACGTCCACCAGGGGACGTATTTTGTCTCCTATAGAAACTTTACTGCTGTACAGATGAGTGCAGAGATTGCGATCAAGGAGAGGCAGTTCTGTTTATTGTCCAGGGACCAATCAGTCGTTGGCGCTGACACTGGTATTGATGCCTTTCGTCCGGGGAGGTCTGGTGTCTTGTACTAGTACATTGCTGGAGTGTCGAAATAGCATATACGTTATCTGAAATGTCATTACCTATCTCTCTCTTTCTATTGCAGGAACTAGATCATTTTTAAGTTATCAAAAGAAGATCGCAACCGCCGAGCAGCGGGGTGATGGCTAATGACCGGCAGCGGACTCGAACACACAGGCCAGTGGCTGCCCCGCCGGCCGGTAACGTCAGAGTCTCTTCTTTCCCGTAGCGCCGCCGGCTGGATGAGAACCAGACCGGCCTCATCAAAGCTCTTCCATCCCGCAAAATCCTCTTGCGAATCCCCGCGCCGTTGCTGTTCCCCTGATCAATCTCTATGTGCGATAATAACTCGCCTGCATTTCTCTACCAGCTTTAAGGGACCCGGTACTCGCCCAATTGCTACCCCAGCGACTCCTTGTTTTTCTCCCCACACCTTCCCCCTCTCCCCGCGGTCCTCCGCGACAGGATCCCTTGCCATTTTCCTGGGTCACCAAACCGATCGATGCGCTAACGACATGCAAAGATTCTCAGTCCCAACTAGCCAGTTCAAGATGGGGTCGGAAGATATCCACGAGAGGGAAAAGGAGATAGTGGCTTCTGTCCGACCGCCTCATCAGCGTCGACTGAGTCCGTTCGTCATCGCTGGTCGTGCTGAAGAGAAACAGCTGGGGATATCAACTCGTCGGTTGAATGTCAATGACTTCGCACTGTTGAAGACACTGGGCACAGGTAAGCTTAGCTTCGTCGCTTGCGCAACCTAGCCAGTGTCTGACGGCGGCGATTCTTGTGCCCAGGCACATTCGCTCGGGTGTGGCTAGTGAAGTTAAACGACGAAAGGCAACGCAAGAACAGGGTCTACGCGCTGAAGATACTCCGAAAGGCAGATGGTACGTAAACTGTGGTGGAAATTGCTGCAGCGACACCTGGCTAACCGTTTTCTGTTCGTAACATGATAGTGATCAAGCTGAAGCAAGTCGAGCATGTCCGCAACGAACGGAAGACTCTCGCGGATGTTTCCGGCCATCCTTTCATCACGACGTTGATTGCCTCCTTCTCCGATGACCAGAATCTATACATGCTGGTACGAAGCCTAGACCCATCAGTGTTCCTGCCACGCGCAACCAATCCTCATCCCGTGTAGTGAAACCCGTGGCATTATCGCGATGGAAGACTAATGTCGTCATAGTTGGACTATTGCCCTGGAGGCGAGATATTTAGCTACCTACGACGTGCACGACGCTTCAACGAGAACACATCTAAGTTCTACGCCGCCGAGATAGCGTTAACTATCGAGTTTCTTCATGACGTGGAGGGGGTTGTTTATCCAGATCTCAAGCCGGAAAACATCCTGCTTGACGCCGAGGGTCACATCAAACTGGTTGACTTTGGGTTCGCAAAACAGGTTGGCGACCATGAGACCTATACGCTCTGTGGAACCCCCGAGTATCTCGCCCCAGAAGTCATTCATAACAGCGGCCACGGCCTTGCTGTAGACTGGTGGGCTCTTGGTATCCTAATTTACGAGTTCCTTGTGGGACAGCCGCCATTCTGGGACCAAAACCCGATGCGCATCTACGAGCAGATCGTCGAGGGTCATATACGGTATCCTCAGAACATGTCGCCTGCAGCCCAGAACATCATATCTTTGCTATGCAAGACCAACCCAACTGAGCGTTTGGGTTACATCTCCGGGGGTTCAGCTCGAGTCAAAACGCATCCCTTTTTTGAAGACATCAACTGGGATGACCTGTTCTACCGCCGCATCAAGGGACCCATCATCCCTCGAGTCGATCATCCCGCGGACACCGGAAATTTCGAAGAATATCCCGATCCGGATGTGAAGAACCAGAGCATTTACACCGATGATTTGAGAGACAAATATGAGGCACTTTTTGCTGATTTCTGATCGATTAGCCGCTGTTGATTGCTTTTACGTCAGGTCATTCTCTGTCGTCCCGGCGACGACCGCTCATGCGTTCCAAGCGCAACCGCTAGTGACTTCTACCAAGTACATCCTTCACCCTACCATGACAGGCTTCTGAAGCCATTTATGGTAACAGACTTGCTTGGACCGCAAGGTAATCCCGCCATGTCTTGCAGCGTTTACGGCACTTGTCTTGGTCTCTATCGGAGGGCTCTTGACGCCCCACTCTACCATCAACTGCGTGTTGCCACGCACCGAAATCTTGCGTAATGTCTCGCTACATCGCTTCTGCCATAACCGATGTGGCTCTTCGACATGAAGTGGGTTACAAATCCCGACCGGACACGGACTCTTGAGCACGCTATCACCAGTGACTTCACACCTCTCGTATCCTATAACGAGCCTTGTTATCGATCAGTACTTCATTGTCTCTCATCTTCTAAGCATGACGTGCTTCTTATTACTTTCCTTTCTATTCTTGAGCGTTCCAGATTGGCGAGCCGGTCACTCACACCCAGAGCGCGGGGATTCATCGAACACAAGCCAGCTACTCACAGCATTCTCAAGAGGATCTGCTGATTTATATATATCCCGCCATTTACTCCTATCCTATCATTGGATAAGTCAGGTGATGCTTTCAGTCACGATAACGAGTAACGAGTGTTTGGATTCTTGCACATGCTTTTTGTCTACCTTTAATGGGTCCTAGGGGATGTCTTCAAAATTATGGGGCAGGGGGCCCAGTTGATAATACTTTACTTCTGTACTTTTGTTTTGGAGGACACTGCGAGACATACAATTGGATACATAGTACAATCTTGCCTACTACAACCTTGAATAAAACAACTTTATGATCAAACATATAACCCCCAACCACCCCCCCAAACACATCACATCACATCACATCACTATTAATAAGTAATATCTACTTCCTCCCAGTCCCATTAACCAACCCCACCCCCCTCCCCATCCCCTCCGCCACACAAACCCCCTCCCTAACCGCCCTCCCGACCAACCCCCTAAACCCTCCCTCCTCCAACACACAAAGTCCCCCCATAGTACAACCCCCCGGCGAAGTCCCCCTCTCCTTCAGCAACGCCGGATGCTCCCCACCAAGCAACAAATCTCCCGTCCCCCTCAACACCTGCGCAACCGTCATCCGCGCCTCCTCCCTCCCCAACCCCATCGCGACGCCCCCATCCATCAACGCCTCCACAAACACCGCTATGAACGCAGGCGTGGACCCCCCAAGCACCGTAAACGTATCCATCTGATCAGCCCTAACCTGCACCGTGCGCCCTATCCTACTGAAAATCCCCTCCGTCAGGGAAATCAACGCTCGCGGCACGCGAGTACTTGCATTCAACTGCACCTCTTCAGAGGGAAGCTCGATGGCTGTGATAGACTGGGAGATAGTGGCGCAGATATTGGGCAGCGCGCGGAGAATGTATAGGATAGATTCTTGGGGAGGGGAGAGGAGGTTGCGCAGGGAGGAGACGGTCCAGCCGGCGGCGATGCTGATGAGGAGTTTTGGGGATGAGGTGGGTGGAGGACTGCAGAGGGCGGATCTGGTGGAGGGGTCATTGAGGAGGGAGGGGATGTCGGTGGGATCGCAGGCGAGGATTATGGTGGAGGCGGAGGTGATGGCGGCGTGGTTGTGGGTGGAAGGGTGGATGGTTAGGGACGAGGTGGTGAGATGGGATTGGAATTGGGATTGGAGGGTGGTGAGGGAGGAGGGGCTGCGGACGGTGGCGATGAAGTGCGTTGGGAGGGGGGTGTTGGTGGTGGTCGTGGTCGTGGTGGTTTCTGTGGTGGAGGTGTTTAACAGGCCGTTGAGGATGGCGATGCCCATTTTTCCTGTGGTTGGTTTGTTAGTTGGATTGATGGATGGGTGAGTATGCAGGGTAGGGAATGGATGTACCGCAGCCGAGAATGGCGAGGGTGTTTTCTGGTGTAGACATGGTGGTTGTGGTTGTGGTTGTTGGGTTGATTCGGTGGGATAGATGGATGTAATTACAGGTAGATGGCAGTGTGTATGTGTGATGTTCTAGAGGTATTTAGTGGCGGGAGAGATGATTGAGGTTACTTGATAGCGCTGAAGTAAAAAGAAACAAAAGACGTGGGAGATTGACTGAAAGAAGGCATGACAGCACCCCTCATCTCTACCCCTCATTGCATCAATGACTCCAAAGTGTGAACGAAGTATATCCAGCTCCACCCGAATATCGGTGGGTCGCACTGCAGGCTGGCGGCTATTCTAACTACACTTCTCCGTATGCCCTAGTAAAACCTAGTCGTTTCTCACCGGCCGATAACGGTCGAGTTTATCAGCTGCAGCTCAGTTGATTACCATTGTAACTGTGCATCCTTGGATGACCACCTTGCATCGGCTACAGATGCCATGGTTGGGAAAAATATCCTGAGATTGCAGCTTCACAAGGATGATGTAGGAGCTTGTGGAGGGGTAGTCTAGAAGGACATTGAATTGGAAAAAAATATCCATTCATCACGGTCATACTCCATACATACAGCCTAACAATCTACCCAAAGAAAGCCCTAACTCGCCTCTTCACCTCCGCCTTAAGCGCCAAATGCTCAGTCATAGTACGTGAAACTGCATCCCTATTTTCCGCTGCTCTCCGCACCAAATAACCCAGACACTCGCCCATACTACCCCAAGTCAAGCACTTGTACACTCCGGGAGCCACATTGTTCTGATCTTTCAACTGCAACAGCCCGAAACTTACCCCATCCGCCATCCCCAGCAGCTGTCCGAACTCCACTCGGCCAGTGGGCAGCCCCGCCTGCAACCGAGCCTGGTGCAGCTCATGCGCCGCCACAGCACTCTCGATATTATGCGTAGCCAAAAACAGATCCGTAGTGGGAAACCTGCGTCCGGATTCTCCGAAACCCTGATAACGCTGCTGCAAGACGCCCCGCACGATGGAGTTGTACGCGATATCGGTATCTTGCTTCGTATCGTGGATGAGCTGTCTCGGGTCCGATCTCATGTACGCTCCCCGCACCAGCTTCAATCCAAACGTAAATCCTTCCTGGTCTGCTATCTCCATGTGCGACGCTATCGTGCGCGGCGTACTTTTGAGATAAGCCTGGTATGTGTTGTACACTACGGCCTTGCCGTTTCGGTTGTACTTGCGCATCATGTCCAATGTGAGGTTGTGGATTCCTTGGAGAAAAGAGTGCTGTTCGGCGTCCATGAGGAGACGGGCGTTCTTCTCGACTACCCGTTGGCATACTTCATCTAGGGCCTCGACCATTTGTGTGGGGACGGGTTGTCCGGAGGCAAAGGCCTCTGTGACTTTGGGTCCGGCTCCAGTGAGCCTGATAGCAGGGATCAGCATTCATTTTCCTATCTTTCTGTCGGGTAAAGGTATCCCTGGACTCTGGGGGATCGACTTACTTCGGGGCAAGGAAGTCACCTTCGCCGAGCATGTCCACTGTCTTCAGGTAACCTTCCCGCCAGGCGGCGATGAACTCGCATGACTCTGTGTCGGTTGCCTTCTGGGATACCTGGCTGTGTGCGAATTGGGTTTGGTTCGTGCTGGGATCTTGCACCGTCTCCCGCGCGTAGGTCAAAATGACTCCTCGGAGTCCTGTACTTTTGATTTGGCGGATCTTATCCCGGACTTGGCTCTCCTTTTCCCCCGCACAGAAGTGGTCGTAGAATGTCTTCTTGAGGAACCAATGGATGAGAAGGTTGCGGTCCACATCTAGCAAGACACCTCGGGGCTTGGTAAGGAAAGAGAGGATAGACAGACAAGGAACGAGGAGGGCTTGGTGGGAGGAGATGGTGGTCACGAGGAGAGACCGCAGGAGAGTCTTGGTAGGGAGGACCGAATGAGGTGGCGCAGAGGAGGGCTTCTCTGTAGCTTGTGACTTGGCAACTGAGGAGGAAATGCTGGGAACCTTCTCAAAAGTAGTCCCCGTAGAGCAATATCGGAGAGATTGGAGGAATAAAGTAGGTCTTGTGATGACACAGGTTCGTGCCCTTTGGCCAACCGGTGTCCTGCACAGGAGGTTGGACATGGTATGTGAAAGTTGAAGAGATTGAAGAGATCTTGGAGATGAAGAAAATGTTAGCATACGAAGGGACATCTTTATACCTTGGATTGCAGGCTGCGGGGTGCATTTGTCCCCTCAATGATAGGGATAAGTAGGTCTTGGGAGCTGATAAGATGACCACTTGGAAAAGAGGGACGCCGCTCATTGGTGCCCTCTACAACACCGGTCCTATCAGTAATCTTCTTACTCATGTATTACTGCTGAATTACGCTTCCATTTGTACATAAAATGATCTAATTGACGTGTCTGGTCGATTGCATCGGCAAAGAAATGACTGGGTTTCGGCCAGACCCTGAGTTGGTGCTTCTTGAGTGAGGGGTAGACTTGGAACCGGTAGCCCTACCATGCCAATAGTGTTGGACGTGCGAGATAAACGGGTGTTTGGCCATTCTCATCTAGTCTAAGCGAGGTCTACAACTTGTTGCTCTTGAACGACCACGATGTTCTGATATGAGGGTTCGAAGATCGTCTAATTTGTATGTGGATATCGAGACCTCGTCATGATCATTTTCTTCCCTATGCCGTGAGTAAGTGCTTTGGTCAAGAGAAAAGCTGAAGAGACTACGGGAGGAGTGCTTTCATAAGGTGCGTTTCTCATACTAATTACCGTGGTATGCTGAATAAAACCATCCGAGGGACATCCGTAATATACAGCAGGAGGAAGCCGACGAACATCCTAAACCATTGACCGCCAATCCCACATGACCGAGTCCACTTAGTGGGCAGCCATGTGTGACGAACACCTTAGTTTTGCTGCTTACTGCATCTGTTCCACTACTAATCTTCCCGGGGTCACTGTGAAAACATCGATGAAGCCCACCAGAGACTCTACACTGCGTTTCAGGCTCATCTAGCACTAATGGCTCAATGGGCCGATCGTTATCACTTCATGTCCGTTATGAGGTTTAAAAAACTGCAGAAATTGCCCATCTGTCTGTTGCGGTCCTTGAAGCTATCGAGCGGCCGACTGGCTCTTGGACATTTGGAGCTTTTATGTGAACAGACAGGCAGGTGTCTGATGATGCCTTCCGACCTCGCTATCTATTAGAAAGACCCCGAGAACATAATAATGCCTAAATCTTCCAAATGTAGCATTTTCGCTACTCTGCAGTGGTCACAGAATTGTATCTCATTATTTTGGCGGATCCAAAAGACTAAGAATCGAGGACCAGGACACCTCTTTGCGAATGACAGCCGGGACTCTGATATGTTTTAAATCTAAATATAAACGCCGGCTTTTCTCATCACTGGTCAACACCTTCTATTCATCCATTCCGGTTCACTGCAGCACTCAAGAACCCGCATTATGAGTGAGAATAATCCAATCCTTGTTATAGCTCACGCCACATTGAAGGAGAACTTCCAAGTCTGATAGTTTCTTTTAATCGCGCAAAACTACACCCGGCTGCTTCGCTCACAATACACAAGCGGCAGCCATTCTGTCGATAAGCTGAGAAATTATCTCACAAAGACGGAACATGAACCCGGGCATGGTGATCTGCTTCCCCGATTCTCAACGAACGCAGGGCTTTGGTTTTCAAGCACTCTTTGTAGGTAGCAGCGGTAACAATTTCAACACTACACATCTTGCCTCTAGATAACTTCCAAGCAGAGAGTAGCTACCTTAACCTAGCTTATAGATAATCTCGTAGTAACTGAAACCATCTTTACATTGCTATGCCAGTGGCAGTAGGCTACTTTTCCCTTATGAGAAGACATAGAGGGGTTGTGAGGAGCGTCTGTCCGTGTTAAGGGTGAACATGAGCGTCGGAGACATGCGAAGAGGGATCTCGCAAAAGAAACGTGGTCAAGATTAGAGACACAGTTCCTTGATAGTTTCAAGGCCTAAGAGATTCATTTCGTCATTTTCCCACGTTACTATGAGTGAACAATTAAATATCTCGAAAGGCAACGTCAGATGTGGCAGGACCAAGTGAGATGGATGTATTGGAACTAAAGTAACCAGTACAGTTCTTGCCGGCCTGTCTTACTCTTCGATATAGATAAATGCCATAAAACTAGACCTTTCAATTTTGCGTGTGATGAACTTGCTTGTATATTAATCGGTTTGATTCAGCCTATATTACCTGGAGCTGGTACACGGCCCATAAGATCTATATAGTTTACAGTATATGGTAACATCGCCGTCTGGTTTGGAAACCTTAAATTCAGTTCAACCAATCCTGAAGCGTTAGTGAATTAGTTTGGATATATATGTCCAGTCATAGCCTAGTGGTTGCATGGTAACAACTACTAGATGCTATATATATCCCTAGTATCCGCCACATTTTGGGCACATGGGCAGGCGGTGAGGCCATTCCCGTTTTGGATGGCTCCGTTTTCGAGGAACTTCAGGATCGAAGTCATCTGATACACATCCACAGCGTTCTTGTTTCTCTATAAATAGCCCGCTTGAGTATGCCTGGGCTGCACACTTTCATGGTGAGTTCTAGCAATGCGAATCGTTATCTCCTTGCGCAATGCCAAGCGCTTGCTACTTGGCTTCTCCGCCGGAACCACAGGCGAGGCGAGGTTCCCCTGACGGCCGCAACAGGTGCCAAACGCCGCCCTTGTCCTTACCCAGAAAAGATGTGCAAAACAGTACACGCCTCTACGGTCAAAAAATTTTCCATGAGTGTCGCGTGGCCGTCATGAGCCACGTCATGCAACGAATTGGTTGCCGGAAAGCTCCAGATGTCGGCCTTGAAGCACAGAATTTAGTTTAGTGGCAACCGAGATATCCGAACGGAACCAGGAGATAACGAATGGGATCCACTCAAAGCCCCATCGGGCACACGAATCAGCAGAATCTGGCGAGGTCAGCGACATCTCCGAGTCGAGAGCCCGGGGCTGGCGAATCGCCGATGCGATACGTCGATCAGAGTACAACATCTCGATTCTATTCGGTTTTCTATACTGAAGGCATGCGCGGAATATCTCGGAGGACTGGTCGCGTGTGGATTTGATTACCCCCAGTCTACTATCCAATTAGTTTACTATGCTAGTAGCTTTCGGTTCTTGTCCGTGGATCGCTGTCCCACAATTCCGGCCACCCCTGGGTGGGAGGCGTGGCCTGGAGAACAGGCGCCATGACCAGAAGACGCGTACGCAAGCTACAGAGTCCGCTGTACACAAATCCGTTCGTTAAGCCGTTATTGGACGTGTGTTCCCCTCCTAAGAAAACCCCGGCCTGCCTTTTAGCATGGCTGGCGTCCTCCAAATACATTTGAGGCGACTCAACCTCAATTTTTCCTTCTGGCAATGTCGCTGGAGCTGATCTCCCGTCGCCTGTCACATTTTGTGTCGGGTTAACAATGATTCCCCCCCTTATTTGGGCGTGCATTGCTGCGCTTGCTCAGACAGCCTGCGGAGATTATGTATCCACCAACTACCAAGAGTACAACGACGGAGCGCTAGGACACCGTCCTCACTTGGAGTTTCATTCCAGCTCCGAATATGCACCCCTTCTACAAGTCAATATATGGGATCAAGATGCTATCTCCGAGACGGGGTCCCATATATTCATCAAACATGATGGTAATGACTCCCCGCCACTCTCGTCGCCGCTCATCTTGGATGCCCACGACTTGAGTGCCGTCTATATGAATCGGACCTTTAAGAATGTGTTCGGTACTCGCGTCCAAGAGAATTTCGGCAAGAAGTATTTAACTTTTTGGGAAGGAGAGAAAGGCGATGGGATAGGTGACGGCTATGGGCTCGCCTACGACGACACCTACCGCTTGGTCTACAAAATATGGGCACAGAACATCAAAGTGCACAGCGACCTCCACGAGTTTGCATTCACAGGGAACGGAACGGCTTTGGTCACAGGCGTCAACGCGATCAACGCCCATGCGTCAGACTTCCTGGATAAAGGCTGGATAACACCCCCCAGATTCGAGGTCCTGGACTCTATCTTCCAGGAGATCGACCTCGAGACTAATGAAGTGCTTTTCGACTGGCGAGCGCTTGATCACATTAACCCCATGGACTCCTACGAGCCTATGGGCAGAGGATGGGATGCATATCACATGAACAGCATCCAGAAGGTAAGAGAAGGACATACGTCTCCTGACGACCTGTAAACACGCTCTGACATGCCATGGTTCTAGACCAAAGCAGGCAACTATCTCATTTCCATTCGTCACTTGCACGCTGTCTACCTCATCAACGGAAAAACAGGCGACATCATATGGACAATGGGCGGCAAACGCAACGACTTTCTCGAGTTGCCCCGCGCCAAAGAAGCCGAGTCAGCTGCACCCCTGCTGTCAATGCAGTGGCAGCATCACGCTCACTTCGTTGAGGGAACCGACGAGACCCAAATGACCCTATTTGACAACCATGTCAAGATCACCTCTCACGGCGTTTGCGACACCGATTGCTCGCGCGGCCTGCACATTGCTATCAATGACACTGCCTCACCCCCGACCGTCCAACTCCTACGCGAATTCCATCACCCATCCCACCTTCAGGCCCAGAGCCAAGGCAGCATGCAGCCCCTTTCGCCCTCTGCCGATGAACTGGGCAATGTGTTCATTGGCTGGGGGCGGTGTCCCACGTTTACGGAGCACAACTCGTCGGGCGAGACAGTCATGGACGTACAGTTTTCGCCGTGGCATAGCGACAACATTCCGGACGCGCTAGACAACTATCGCGCCTATAAAATGGACTGGTCGGCCACACCCTGGTGGGACCCTGCCATCGCACCACGGAAAAATGAGGATGGCGAGTTGGTCATGTACGTTAGCTGGAACGGAGCGACCGAGGTAGCCAACTGGGTTATCCGGGGAGCAGCCAGCGAGGATCTGGACGAAGAAGGCGAAATACTGGTTGCATCACGCCGGACCGGCTTTGAAACCAAGCTGACAGTTGGGGAGACTGATTGGCGCTATATCTGGGCCGAAGCCTTGGATAGCCAGGGAAATGTCCTCCGATCGAGTGAAGTCGTGGACCTGGACACAGCGGATTTATCAGTTGCTCATGACACCTACGATGAGCCTGATTCCACCTTCATCCCCCCGCAGGACATACCCTCTGGATTGTCTATAAATACAGTAGTCTTCTTGGCGAGCGGGCTGACCGTTGTTGTGTTGGTGACACTTGCAGCGGGGGTTATGTGGTGGCGCAGGCGTAAGGCGTACAATCGCCTGGAAGCGGAGGACTTCGATCTCGCTTCTGATGACGGCTTTGATGAGCATGATGACGATGACGAGGAGGCTAGTGATAAGGATGCTGATGTTGATCATCACTCCAGAGGCGATGAGGACCGTCGTGCTCTGATTCCCAAGACGGAGCAAAGGAACATGAGTAGCGTGTAGACTCTCATCTAGTACCTTTATTTGTAAATATATTCATATGACCTACTTTCTCCTAAGTTCAAAGGCTTGTAAGAGAAACACCTAGCTCCCCCACTACAGTGGTCTAAGCAATATCCTTGGGTGTCCACCAAAGTCTACCAAGGAAACCCATAACCAACAATATAACAACTATGGACAACCTTAACAAAGTTCCGGCTCCGCACCACCCGGCCTCCACAAAGTCTGTTACATCGACATGTTTACTATTTATAGTAGCATCGGCCTCGTGCATGTCGGTGCCCACGGAGGGAAGTATCACGTAATTATATTCTTTTATGGATGAAGCAACAGCCCAGGATCCCATGGGGTCGGGTTGATTGGGCACGAGTAGAATATCCAACTTTATTGTTGTATGCATGGATTCCCAGATTGTGTTTGTGGTATTAGTACCTTGTGTAAAGAGACATTCCTGTAGCATAACCTATCTTTTATACTCCAACGATATGAAGCTTAGAGAACTGTTATTCGGGTTTGCGGGAGAAGCAATCCCGAAGAGGGGTTGCAACGATGGAGCAGTGATGTTTTTACTCAAGTAGTGATATCTTACAATCTGTTCAACATTGATACCGATGTATTATCACATGATCATTACTCTGATATGTAGTACGAAGAAATCTACGATAGATATTGAATAGGATGTAAGTCCAGATAAGGTGAAGCACGCAATCCCGCGCCTCTATACGTGATTTGGACCCTGGAACGACCGAGAAACATTAAGGCAACGAGGCGGGGACTGAATGGCAGCCGCGCGCCATCCCTAGAAAGGAAGGGATCCCTTATCACCCGCTAACCCCCGCATTTTAGCAGTGACTCCCGTGGCCGCCGTTGATAAGCTCCTCGTCCTTGGATGGCTTTCCTTCCTGTTCCCGAATTACCCCTCGCTGCAACCACTCATACTTCTCTCCTGCCATCTCGCTAGCTGCACCCTGTATTTGACTAGCATTGTCTTCAATCAATCAGAATGAACGTCCGGAGTCGAACTGGCTGTTTGGCTTGCAAGAGTAAGTCTATCCGCTCCATCAATGGGCCGCCTGCATGACCACGCTGCCCAATGTCCTCGTGCTGATAAGGTATCTCAGAGCGCAAGCGTCGTTGCGGAGGTAAGATCTACAACTTGCTACATTTAGTACCTATTCCTCTTAGTGCCACAGAGTATCTGAGCTGACCAATCGCCATTCCAGAGGAGAAACCCGCTTGCAAGAACTGTATCGTGCGCGGATTCGAGTGCCCGTACCTATCGGAGAACCCGCAACTGATCAACCTGCGGTTCAAGATCTCTCTTGGTAGGTCGTCCTTGCATCTGACGCTTGGACTGTATCATAACCTGTTCTAGCGAATGGCTACCGGCTACCTGTAAAGAAGCAGAATCGGAGGCACTTCATCTCCGTTTCGGCCGAGGATGTGGCCTTATTATCATCTGAGCACAACCAAGAAATTGTACCCGCAGACAAAGATGATACACGCACCAAGAACGTAAATGGCCACGCACTTAACCCTGTCAGACTAGAAGGGTCGGTCTTTGCATCTCCTTTAGTCGATTGCAGTGCTCTTGAGCAGCAGCTCTTCCAATATTGTGAGTAAATTAGTCATTGACGCATCTGGTACTTCTAATTCTAATCTATACACAGACCTGCAGGTAATCAGCAGAGTGAGAGTCTTCCGTGATGATTCGAGGAACAAGTTTCGTTCTCTGGTCGTCCCCTTTTGCTGCGGACGGAGACCGTTGCTGTACGCGGTTCTGTCCGTCAGCGCCAATGACCGTCGCGCCGAGACAGTGCCGACACACATAAACTACGAACAGCTAGCGCTTTCATACAAATCGTTGGCCTTGCAGTCACTTAGAAAATCTCTTTCGGATGTTAGTAACGCAAGCGAGGCCCTCATGACCTGTCTCATTCTATGCACACTGGAAATTGCCTCAGGCTGCCAACCGGATTGGGTGCGTCATGCTAAGGGCGCCTTTGCCATTATAAACAGCTGCTCTAGCTTGATTGATCCCGAGATTTTGTTTTTCGCTCGGAGCTACTTCCAGTCTCGTACTGTCTTCTTCCGCACAACGGGCTGCCATGATGATCTGCTTGACAAGGATGCCGAACGTCTGCTCGAGTCCCAGACTGGAATCGACCATGGCATGGACTTTTTCTCGCAATGCACAACACTAGGTCTGAATTACACAGACGAGCGGACGGAAATACAGCCCCATTTCGGTTGTTCCCTCAGCTTGCTCGACATCATCGCACGGGCAACCGACTTGGTCGGCCAGAAACAGAAGCTTCGTCGCAACGGCTGCAACTCCTTCTTTTCCGAAGGGGAAATGATGCAGCGGGCCATGTCCCTACGAAGCGAGCTGGACCTGTTGCCGAAAGAACATTCCCCAGATAGCGACTATCTAACAACTTGCGGAGAGTGCTTTCGCATGGCTGCCGACCTATACTTGCAGCTGGCGTGCGACATCCCCTTAACTCAGCCCGCCCTCCAGACACTGCTAGCTAAACTGCTGGACCACATTGGCAAAGTCATCCGGGAGGATCAGGAGCGGCAACTCTTCCCGATGTGGCCACTGTTCCTGGCAGGGTGTCTGTCCACCACCGACGAGGATCGGGTGCGCGTTCTCAACTACTTCACTTACCTCGCCCACGCATGGCCAGTCAGCAACATCCCCATCGTGCGTAAAGCCACGGAGACAGTTTGGAAGTTTCGAGACTTGAACCCTCATGAGTGTGGAAGTGGGTTCGATTGGCAAATGATAATCAGCCGGATGAACTGGAAATTGGCATTGTCGTAGCTGTAACTTTTCAATTACACCATTTAACGATATATGAAGATAGCTGAACGAATTTATATGACGCTGATAGCAATCATGAATCCCAATTTATGCACCGCAGAATTCAACCTACAGCTTCGGAGCCGGAGCAGGTCTAATCTCCTCAAACTCCCTAGTCTCCCCCAACCGCCAACTAACATCGCCCTCCCACTTACCCGACTTCTTCTTATCTCCCTTCCACCTCCACCGATCTACTCCCTGCTTACTCTCCTTCAACAGCGTAAACACCCAGTCCCCAACAATTGGCAACATCTTAAACAAATGTCCCGAATCCCCCGAGCAAAGCACAACTGACCCCTCCGTCTCCGGCACAAAATCAATAATAAACTCCGAATCACTCGTATCCGCAAACCAACACAGCTTCTTCTCCACAAACGGCCGATCCGCAAACTGCGGCAACGACTCCCTCAACAATCTCCTCATCCTCTTCTCATCCTCCGCCGGCAACACCCCCTCGCTCTCCTGCAACGTCGCAGGCGGGTACGACACCCCCGATTTCGGATCCGTGTTAATGTACCCACCACCCATGGGGCAGATCTTCAGCAGGTTCGTCTTCGGATCCGGCTCGAAGTAGAATCCAAGATCGCGAGCATACGTCACTGGAATACCGCGGAGCATGGAAGTTTCCTCGTCTGTGAGCTTGACGTGGCCTAGGGACCAGGACTTCGCGACGACTTGGCCTCCTGCTTCTGGGACAAGAGTGGATGCTGCGGCGCCGATGGCTATGACAGCGAGTTTGCAGGGGTAGGTCTTGCCGTTCCCTGTGCGGACGCCTGTTACTTGTTTCTTGTTTGTTGGAGAGTAAATGAGTTCGGTCACTTTGCCGATGTCTTCACCTAGGAAGAATTTCACACCCCGGGCGGCGGCCGCTTCGTAGACGGCGCGGAGGGCATTGGCGGAGTGCGCGTAGCCTGCTAGTTGGTTGAAGTAGCCGTTCCAGCCCGGGAGGGGGCCGGTGAGTTGCCAGGCGATGTTACGGATGTCGGCGGGGGTTTTGATCGTGGATATTTTGCCTTTGTAGGTGGGGTGGTTGCGGATGGAGGCGAGGAAGCGGTTCATTGTTTGCGAGGCTTTTTCGGGGGCCGCGCCGGAGACGAGGTGTAGGAAGCCGGTTTGGTGGTAGTGTGGGGCGTAGAGGGGGGTTTTCCATCCTTCGATGGCTTGCTGTTGAGGGGAGGTGTTAGTTGTATGCTATGTGGTTGTGGGGGATTTGAAAGAGGGGGGCATACGAGTGTCAGTTCAGTGTACCATGGGTCTTCATATTCTGCGCGCACAATCTTGTTGATGTCATGGCCGGCGGAATAGCGGGCTGGGACTTGATTGTCTCTTTCGAACACGGAGACGTTGGTGAAGCCATTGCTGGAGAGGTGGAGGGCCGTGGTGAGGCCGAAGACACCGGCGCCGATGATGGCGATGGGATCGGATTTGGAAGTTGATACCATTGTGATGGTACACGCGGGCACAATTGAAAGTGGGAGAGGTGGGAAGTCAGCTCAAGTGATAATCACTGAGTGGGAGCATGAGAGATTGATTCGTTGGTGATGCGCTGCAATGGACTTATATAATAGTACTAACACAGAAATCAATTGGCAATTCATATGAATCATACCATGCCTAGGTAGCATGCTGTGATCGTGAACTCAGGTCGGCACTTACTTGCCTCCCCGCCGTACCTCCACCAGAATTGGAGTGCACATACCAGCAACGGCACCCATAGTGAAGCATGCAGCTTATCGGAGTGGCTCGAGCGTCTGGTGCAACATGAATTGTGGGTTAGCGCAAGCGATACATACCGGATACACTATCTTACTGTTCATGCGGGGATTGTCAGCTTGGAGAATAAGGGAGGGTGAGGCGTTAGCGTGAACGATGATCGCCGGTTAGTGTATGCGAGGGTCTGGAGATAGGCGTTGACGCTAGCAGATAGCTGTATCGGATGGATAACCTGTATCTAGAGTAGCCCAGAGAGATTATCAGTCGGTGGGTCTTGCATGAGGGGATACATGGCGATAGCCGATAGGAGGTGCGGGGGCTCCATTTGCAGCTGGAAAATTCGAAGCCAATCCTGTTTCGAGGAGGGACTTTGGCTGAGTTACACATCTGACAATAAGTCATGCTTCAGAAAACGGTGAGAGTAGATAGTAGCAGATGGCATTCTTGCAAGAGAATGCATTGGTTTGAAGATTGACGAAAATTAAAGTTGAATACTGAGCTTGCATGCTGGGATACAATTGAGATGGAGTTGTAGAGTGAACAAGCTGAGTCGAAGTAGACCGCATGATCACCTGATTCAGTACTAAGAGACAGTCCCTACAGCTGAAATTAGGCATTACGAGATTATTGTCTACTTATGGAAAACATAGCATGAAGTGGTTCGTTTATCATTGCGAGTTCTAATTTTACACAATCCCCAGCCTCCAGTGTCATATCTCATGGCGCCTGTATAGATTTCAAACCATTACTCGTTGCTGGGGTACCGGAAGCCGTTCAAGGGGAAGAATTCCTCCTTGATCGTTCTGGGACTGGCAAATCTCAGAAGCACATTGGCGCTTCCAGCCTTGTCGTTGGTTCCGCTCGAGCGACTGCCACCAAAGGACTGTTGTCCGATCAGGGCGGCAGTAGTCTTGCAGTCTGTTGCGTAACTTGTTAGTAGTGACTTATAGAGAAGAACAGTATGATCACTTACTGATGTAGAAGTTTCCAGCCGAATACCGCAAGGTATCCTCGGCCTCGCGGATGGCACGCCGATCACCTGCGAACACAGCTCCGGTCAAAGCAAAGCCACCGCCACTCTGGTCGACCGTCTTCAGGACTGAAGACCACTCGGCGTCAGGATAGACGTGGACTGCGAGCACTGGACCGAAGATTTCCTTGTCGAACAGCTCATGGTTGGGGTCCTTGGCCCGGTACACAGTAGGGTGCACGTAATATCCGGTTGAGCCGTCGTAGGTACCACCGGCAATCAACTCCAAGGATGGATCCTTGTTGCTGGCATCGATGACCGACTTAATCTTCTCGAAAGATGCTTTGTGGATGACAGGGCCCATGAAAGCTCCCATCTCCTCCGGCAACCCGATCGTGATCTCCTTGATCTCGGACTTCAACTTCTCCAAGAACTCCTGTGCCCGAGACTCAGGCAGGTACAGTCGGGACGTCGCCGAACACTTTTGTCCCTGGTACTCAAAAGCACCCCGAAGGGTATGGTAAACAGCACTCTGGATATCAGCAGTGGGATGAACCAGGTGGAAGTTCTTGCCGCTGGTCTCGCCAACTAGACGAGGGTAGTCCCGGTAGACCTTCTTGCCGATGTTTTCGCCGACCTGAGCATACAGAGAACGGAAGACGTCCGAGGAACCGGTGAAGTTGAGGCCACCAAACTCTCTGCGTCCAAGCACCGTCTGAGTGATCTCCTGCGCGTCACCTGTAACGAACTGGATAACATTGGGAGGCAGGCCAGCTTCGAGGAGGATCTTGTAGACGAGCTCACTCGCGTACACGTTCGAATCGGAAGGCTTCCAGACGACGACATTGCCCATAAGAGCTGGGCCGCTAATTAGGTTCCCGCCAATGGCAGTGAAGTTGAAAGGCGACACGGCGTAAACGAATCCCTCCAAGGGTCTGTAGTCCACACGGCTAGAGAAGGGTTAGTATTCGAGCATCCCAAAGTGAAAATGCTTGCACTCACGTCCACATTCCCTCAGTACCGCGGTCGGGCTGCTTCTCCAGCAGCTCAGCAGCATAGTTGCAGTTCAGACGGAAGAAGTCGGCCAACTCTGCAGCTGCATCGATCTCACCCTGCCAGATGTTCTTGCCTTGTCCCAACATCGTAGCAGCGATGAGTTCGTATCGGTATTTGCCGGCGACAAGCTCGGCAGCCTTGAGGAAAATAGCAGCCCTGTCAACGAAGGGAGTGTTCTGCCATGCTTCCTTTGCCTCCAATGCTGCATCAATAGCCGCATTTACTTGTGCAGCATTCACGCTAGGGTAGTTGGTGAAAGTAGTGGCATGTTCGGCGGGCAGAGGTTGTTGCAATGTGTTGGACACCGAGAGCGCTTTGCCTCCGACGTATGACTGACTCTTGAGCGGCAGCTGTGACTTCATCTGCTTCAAAACCTTTTCGACCTCTGCCCTTTCTGGAGAGCCCCTAGTGTAGTCCAGCTATCATGGAGAGGAGATTAGTATTTGTATGCCATGGTAGCGGATAAGAAGCCAGCAACTCACGTTGGGCTCATTTCTAGCAGCTGGCAGACGGAAAGGTACGGTCGCAACACCCCGAGCTCTGAGAACTGGAGCTCTAGCGGCACGGCGTCCTAGGGTGCGCACGCTGGGCGAGGGCTGAGACAAGGGTAGTTTGAAGGCCATTGTGATTGTTTCTGGTAGCAAAGGCCGTAGAGGAGAAACTGAGCGTAGACTTGGAAGTGACGAACATGGTGACCACCATTCTCCTTATGTATCAAGTTGGCCATGATGTTTGAGGAGCCAACTGCTTGACAGACCGATGTTCGGCGCTGTTGCAGCTGGAAGTGAGGAGAGTGAGGAGCAAGATCCACCGCGTTGGAGTACAACCAGCTGGCGGGTAAACTAGCCCGGCACTTGGACCTTCCCGGCTAAGAATAGTGGCGGGTAGACTAGCCTTCCGCTGGAGATCCCCCTAATGCGGGTAGTGACTGTTCCTTCGGTCTACATCTTGTTACGCCATTCTCCTTCAACCCGCCAGTCAGCCACAGCTTGGTTTGCCTATCGCGTGTAGATAGCTAGAGCGTTAGCTATCTTATCCCCGCAACTTTACCGATAGGCTTTGTCACCGGTTAGAGCGAGAAGGTTCTGCCCGACTGCCCCTCATACAGTACACAGCATGCCCGGTGAAGAGCATTATCGGGCTCTAGGCCTGTCAGGTCGATACATTGCTTGCCATAGCTCCAGCTTACAAGCCTGGTAAATCCTGACCACAACAATCCTAGGCCCCCAGGCTTCCCGATGCATCTCCACGAGGTATGAAAGCTCTCCAAGCCTTCAGCACAAGTCTGGGCGGCGCCTGAAAGGAAGCCGATTGATACCCCTGCTATCGAGCCGGTTGTATCTATTTAATAGGAATTCCCTCTTTCAGGGTGTATTTGAGTGCCTGGAACTTTGGAATGTCGCCGGAACGTGTCACCACGGAGCCATTGCACTCTCCTGACTGGGATAATGACTGGCTCAGGCAGTTGGCTGGCGATATTGTCGCAGGATCGCTGTCCGCAACCATTATTGCCCCGATCACAACAGTCATCGACCGGTAAATGTACTGAAGACGAACTCAGGAACTCCATGTGCTGATATCTCGAGTCCAGGAGCGTGGTGGAGAGGCTCTCCTCAAATAGATCCATCCTGCATACACTTCGCACACATGCCATCTGTTCCCTCCTCAAACCGAGAAAGTTCTACTTTTCTCGACCTTTCTTCATCGCTTGGTCTCTCTACGCCGCAACCTACGCTACGGCAAATGCTACCGACACAAGCCTCGAGCACCTTTCCAAAGTTACAGAGAAATCAACGACCGCGAGTCTCGTTCCAACGTTCAGTTTCCTCCCAACATATGTTGTCAATGTGTGTCTGGGAATCCTCAAGGATATAAGGTTCTCTCAGATTTACGGACACCCAGAAGGTCGTCTCAAGCAGCCACCTCCCATCCCAAGGCTCGCGTATATGGCCTTTCTATTCCGCGATAGCATCACTATATCCAGCTCCTTCACGCTGGCTCCGCAGGTGGCCTCGTTAGTTCCAGATTGGATCACTGCAGATCCGCATACCAAAAGAACTGTTACCCAGCTCGCTCTCCCCGCCTTGGTGCAATATGTGAATACGCCGTTTCATATGATCGCGTTAGATGTGATTGCTCGTCCACGGGTGGCCACAATAGCAGAAAGATCCGTTACGATACGGAGAGGGTATGTTCAGTCATCGTCGCTGAGGGCAGCAAGAGTTCTACCGGCATTCGGGGTGGGGTGTATAATCAATACAGATTTGAGGGCATCTCTGCACGAACGATGGATGGTTAGATAGAGAGAATATCAGTGCGGGGCACAGCAAGCGAGGATAACTTATCTCTCCACTTGATTGTCATGACTATCACTTTTGCGGGCACGTATCAGGACAGCGGCAGTAGCCGGACAGTCCCCAAGTATTTGGACCAGTTGCGAGGATCAGCAAAGCGAGTGACCAACTGCGAATGAAGATGCCAGATGCGGCTGCACTAACCCCTGGCCTCCGGGAGGGGTAACCCGTAGCGCCAGGTATGTCTGTTCTTGCTTTTGTGTATCTCCCCCGCCTGAAACTGTGTATGGTAAGGACGGGTATCGGGTGTTGGCTCGATGCAGCAACCCGTTATCTCTCTCCGGCGCATACACTAACCTCACCTGCAAGGTTTCACTAACGCTGCGAATAGCTTAATCTTCATCCCTTGGCCATGCTTCGGCGCCCTCCCGCTCCACATCTGCAGTTGAGCGAGCCATCTACAGCAGGCGTGGGTAGAGATACGTGCCCAGACGCTATCGAAGCGAATACTGATTAGCCAACGATTACTCGACCAAAAGTATCGTATCTCACTGACATTTTCCCCCAGACGCTAGTCAACTATGCTTATCCCCGCATCTCTGAGCCTTCCAGTTCTGCCGTTCTATCCAATCAGGCTACAGATCGGCCATATCTATCCACGAGCTTCCGCGGCGGAAAAGAACTGCCACCAGGAATCACTATCAGCAGCCAGGAGACAGCCCTTGAGGGTCAGAAAACCAAAATACACGTATAGAAGATACGTCATACAAGACGGAGATAAACCGATAGCTCGCAAATGGTCCTTATGCATTGGTCGAATGCAGCCGGCAGGCTGACATGGTCATTGATGCCTCAGGCAGATATCATATTGGCCTCTCACTGGGTCAACACCGTCACCAGGTGCAAGCCAACTTGGCTCAAATAGGCCAGATGCTCTCGAGTCTCACCTGAAAACCTCACTACTTTCTGTGCTCAGTGTACTGTACTCACATTCTATTGACCCTTTCGTATTGGATACCAATCTAATTGACCTACCACTTCTTTATCTTAGAAAGAATGAGTGTTCCGATGGAATCCAGAGACCTCGCAGAGATTCTCAACTCCCCTGCCTATGATTACGGACAAGATGTGGAGAAGAAGAAGAATTTAGATGATACATCCCCTGAAGACGAAGATCCATTTGGAAATGAAGAGTTTGCGGAGGTAAAATACCGAACGATGGGTTGGTGGTAAGCTTCAACTCCCCTGCCCCTAGACTACTCTTGGTCCTGTATCTGACCCTTCTCTTCACAACATGCAGGAAAACAGGGATACGTGAGCCTCAACCTCCATGCTGTCACCCATCAAACATATAGAGCCCTAACCTTTTTTATACACAGTGATGGTTGCAGAGAATGTTTCCATTGGAATTTTATCTCTTCCATCCGCCTTTGCAACTCTGGGCTTTGTCCCGTAAGTTACTCACTTACTAGGCAGACGAAAAGCTAAGTCTAGCTTAGGGCTCTTATCATACTAATTGGAATCTCTGGTATATCATGGTATACTGCCTACATTCTCTGCCAGTTCAAGTTACGATACCCCCAGGTCCATAGCATGGGAGATGCGGGTGAGATTATCATGGGACGATTTGGACGTGAACTGCTTGGTATTGGGCAGCTGTTATTCCTTATATTCGTCATGGCCAGTCACGTATTGACCTTCACGGTCCTTATGAATACGATTACCGAACATGGTACCTGCACAATCGTGTTTGGTGTCATTGCATTGATTGTCAGTTGTGTTGGTGCCCTACCACGCACCATGGACAAGGTATATTGGATGTCGATCGCATGTAAGCATATTATAGGGCTCCTCATATTTCACACTTCAAGTCTAATTATGGGGCTATCTTCATTTCTGTGTAGCATTCCTCAGCATTGTGGCGGCAACCATGGCCACGATGATTGCGGTCGGCGTGGAGTACAAAGGCCACATTCCCCTTGCTGTGACTACCCATCTCAGTTTCAACGAAGAATTCCTAGCAGTCAGCAATCTGTTTTTCGCCTATGGTAAAGCCCTGACTTGTCACACTCTGTTCAATCTAACTAACTTTACGACAATCACAGTGGGCCATGCGTCGTTCTTCGGGTTCATCTCAGAGATGGACAAGCCACGAGAATTCACCAAGTCCATATCAGTGCTCCAAGTAATTGACACTTCGCTATACATTGCCAGCGCAGTGGTCATATACCGCTACGTTGGCGCGGACGTTCAATCCCCTGCCTTAGGCTCTGCGGGGCCTCTAGGAAAGAAAATCGCCTACGGACTGGCTATTCCAACGGTATGTCACTTACCATAGTCAACTATCGTTTGGAGCGACTGCTGACCCATTATCCCAGGTCCTTATTGCTGGGATTGTCAATGGTCATGTAGCCAGCAAGTACGTGTACGTGCGTGTTTTCCGCGGCACAAACCACATGCATGAACGGACTCTGCTCTCCATCGGGTCATGGGTCGCTATTGGATTGATTTCCTGGGTAGTTGCCTGGGTAATCGCAGAGTCAATTCCGGTCTTCAACAACCTTCTGAGTTTAATTGTACGTGGTCTTCTCATAGTACCAAACAC
Source organism: Aspergillus welwitschiae (assembly GCF_003344945.1). NCBI lineage: Eukaryota > Fungi > Ascomycota > Eurotiomycetes > Eurotiales > Aspergillaceae > Aspergillus > Aspergillus welwitschiae. The sequence goes on from NW_020798695.1 coordinate 1,277,699, forward strand.
ACATGCTAACTCTAAACTATAGACTGCACTTTTTGGCTGCTGGTTCGCTTGTGAGTTTCAGATACCACTAATATCTTGCGGAGTAATCCTAACCATGCTTTATAGATGGGTTCCCTGCTATCTTCTGGTTTACCTTGAATAAGGGCCAGTGGTTCGCATCAAGCAGGAAAATATTTCTTACCTTGTCCAACACGTTCATTCTAGCCATGGCGATCACCCTTGTATGTATTCCCTAGCCTTAACGGAATCTTGTCGCTAATTATCTTTCCAGTGCGGTCTCGGATTATACGTGTCCGGTGATGCGATCAGCAAGGATAGTGGTAGTGGAGTTTGGACGTGTGCCAACAATGCTGTTTGAGCGACCCCTGCTCAACCATAACCAGTCATGTTCGATGTTACTCGGTTGTCCAGCCATATACTGCTCCTGTGATTATGAAATCAAATTTTAACTTGTCGTTGTCGATTGTATCATGATCTTTTGATCATGTCTTGCTGTATCAAATAACATGAGTATGTTATTTAGCGAATTTGAACAAATCAGCTCAATATTTCACGATGAAAAAAAAAAAAAAAAAAAAAAAAAAAAAAA